>NC_135020.1:7951128-8272282 GCF_051020955.1 Megalopta genalis | reverse complement strand
TGCACATCATTATTATATTCGAATGTATATTGCACAGGAGAATCTCGCGTGCATAAAAATGATACGCTAAGTAACGTGGAACGTATTAATTCGAATTTCTCTTGCAGAATTCAATTTCTGCGAGTCGATCGATAATAAAAAAAAGAACATCCATGAAATGTTCCCCGAGTCCAGAATATCGTAAAAATTATCGCCATAAGAGCCAGGCGGGATTCGAAGCACTGAGCGCTCGATAAAAAAGAATGTATTTTTAAAGTCCTTAATCCTTAAAAAGTAGTTTCAACGACGAATTTTATTTTGCGTGAAAAGGGGAGAAAGCAATCGCTCAGGAAGCAGTGATATCTGGAAGATCTTAAAACGACGGATTCGAAACGATTGATCTTCTGAGATCTGTTTCTCCGAAAATAAAATGTTTCGTCTGATCGTGTGCGATCGGCTCGTGATCTTCAGTGATCACGTGTGTACGGAAGAGCAGGATGAAAAAGAATTCATCTGATAGCATGCGATTCCTACGAAACAGCTTCGTCAAAATAGAACGAGAAGAATTTATTCGATAGTGCACGGTTCTCAAAAAATACCGGCAGAAGAAAATAAGACGAGGCATGAACAATAAATTTCGAAATCGTCAGAAAATCATCTCTCTCTCTCTCTCTACGAAATACAAGAAGAACCCGTCATAAAACTTCAAACCTCGATAAGTCAACGCAGCACAAACAAACCCATCAAATCGGAAAGTGATTTAACTGCTTTTATAAAAAACTAACAACTATGAAAACACGATGCATAAAACCCGTACTTGTATAAAGAAGATTGTCCAGTTCCAGATTTTCAGATTTACATGCGTCAATGTGTACAAACCTTCGAAAACGTGCGCATGGTGAATCACAAATTGGTTGTCACGATGTTCGAGTTATTTTTAGCAACTTAACAAAATATCTTTCGAACAAAAGTGCGTTCGTATTAAATCAAGAATTTTAAACAGCGCCATGTATTCTTATTTGCTTATTTCCTTGAATTCTTATTTGCGACTTCGTTATCTATGCATGATGCAAATAAATTTAACAAATCACACGAATAAATCGTTTTAACGAACGAACGAAATTAACAAAATTACTCTTTGATTCAAACTATACACAGGAACGAACACCAAGAATTTGCCAACACATAGCCAAGAATTTAACAATAGATTTACGGAACACGTCATATGGCGGGTCACTAATTTTTTAATTTATGATTATACATATTGTAAAGATACATTTATGAGACATTTATGAGACATTTATTCAATTTATATGTTACTTACGGCAAATGTTACAATAAATGTTAAAAATCAAAGTAAATGTCTTATTGTTACTTTTATAAACTAATATAAAACAGCTGTTTTTTGTACACCGTAAATCTAATGTTAAGGAACAAATTTCATGATTCTAGTATCAGACAGCCACGATGAAGCGTGTCAGTGCACCATCAAGATTGCCTTTCTCTATAGTTCAAGAATACAATAAAGAAAGCACATGATGCTATTTAACACTTGACCTGCCAAGCATTAGAAATAGCTGACTTGTATTGCTCTATAAAAATAACAAGACTGAATTTACTTAGACTCCTCGCCATTTTCATTAAAATATACGGTTTACAAATACGGTTTAATTAAGAAGTTAATTTTAATTAAATCAATGTTCATAACTCCAACAATTTTGAAATGATCATTTCGACCGGCTCGAAAAAGGTTCAAAAAATTGAAAACAAATTCTCCATAAAAGAATGACGTTCCCTAAAATTTATCGTACATGCGTAAATACCAGTACCAATGCACTTTCACGCGATAGATACTTTACTAAACAATCGAATGCAGCTTAAACATCGTGGACAACATAAACGTTCTTTTTCTTTTTTTAAGTAAAAGCACACTGCCGCGTAATTAATGTCGCGCTCTTAATTCCCTTAATATCAAGATTTCTCTCGTTTCAATCACTCGTGACACTTTCTTATTGAATTGCTCAATGACCAGCGCAGAAAACAAAGGTTCTTATGGGCGAGTAGCCACGCTGCTGCCACGATTGTCCGGTAATCCGATTCATGAAAGACGACAGCAACGGCGACGGCAGCGGCGACGGCCTCGAGGCGCGGTATCGCGGCCGAAATTCGATTCTCGAGAAAATCTCGCACTTACACAGTGTACGGAGGCTGATTGGCATTTTGTTGCACGTCGCATGAGTATACAACACGGAGGTGGAGGTCGCTCGACGCCGAACGTCAGGCCGATGGAGCAGCCGATGCACTGCGAGCACCACGATCTCCTCCGTGAAGTCTTCTTCTCGGGTCCCGCCGACCCGTGGAAGGGATCACCGACTCCCTCTTACCTTTCTTTTCGCTTTCCACCTCTCACCTGCCCGCCGAGTCATCCCTGCACAGGACACAGGAATTTCATGATCTCTTCGGAGGCCGCGCCTCCGCGAAAATTCGGTGTCCTCTCCTCTGCGACACGACGCTCTTTCTGGCCGGATTCGCGCCCTACGACTACTCTACGTGTCAAATGTGACATTATTTGAAATATTATCTTATCACATGATTATTTATATTATTACATCGCGGTCAATTTTTAATATTTAATTTTAATTATATTTAATTACTGTTTCAAAATTACATTACAAAAATAACATGTTATTTTCTTTCATAATTATCTTCACACCTGTGATCATTTTTGGAATGACATTGCTTGAAATGTTGTTGCAAGTAACATGGTATTTTAGACAATAATTGTCTCAATGACTGCGACCACTTTTGCAGTGACATTAATCGAAATGATATGTCAAATGACATTTTATTCCATTTCGTAATTATTTCTATGCGATCACTTTCGAGGGAACGTTATTTCGAATGATATTTTAAACAATTATTTCCGTCCTTGCGATCACATTTGAAATAACATGATTCGAAAGATCATTTTAGACAGCATGTTATTTTATAATTAGTTGAGATAATCGTGAAATGCTTGCTGGAAATGATATGGTGATTAAATTATCGGCTCTGAGTCCGATTCATATCGACATTCTCCTTGACATTTATGCAAGATGCGAAGTCCGATCTGACTATGTTTGATAATTAGTCGATGATAAGAAACATTTTTCTGAAGAGTAACATCCCCCTTCCATCGTTCTCGCCAGTCCAGTGAAACGATTATTTGTTGTCAAACTTTGACAAAAAATAGAGCAGTTTAAGTTATTGAAAATAAGACACTTTCATGTTTATTTTCATGCAATCTATCGCACGTTGCTAAGGAATAATTGCTACACTTCCTTCGACTTTCATTTTCGCTGTTTATCCTATTAAATAAATTACTTGAAATTAAACCTTTCAGTTGCTGATTCGGCGATCAACGTGTCAAAGAAGTTCTTTATATGATACAATCCATTAGCACGAAAGTCTGAAAAAAAGTTGCACCGTTCAAGTACCCATCTCAGCATTCATGGTCATCTTCTTGCGGAATCTTTTAGCACACAGCTTCACTGTGAAATGTTAATATAGATGTCCATATTTATTCGCGGACGTATTTACCACTGTCTTATTCATTATCAACTAAAAAAACATTAAAACTGGAAACAAAAGTAGATAATTACTGTAACGTATAGTGTTACCATCTCTCGCTAAAATACTCGCATAAATATACATAATAGAGCTACAAAACGTGGAGCACTTAGGTACACAAGAAAGACAGGGTCTATCTCTCGCGTACTTACGCAATGAATGGAGGGAAGGTAAATATTGAATTTACATACACGCATCGCTAAGTAGAAAGTAAAACAAAATACTCGCTGTCGTCGGTTATTATACACTTCCTATGATTCCGTGCTGAGAAATTAATAAAAATCGTCGGCGAAGTCGTAAATTTTCTTCTCTTCCGTTTGACAGAGGACTCTCTGTCCGTCGGTTCCTCCCTTGGTCAATGGAAGTACAACAAACATTGCGTTCGCATATTCATGCAGTATGTAATCTTTCACGGATACACGCGAACGTGAACACGTTTACTGCGGAGGTCAACGGCGCGAAGAAATTCCTTCGATACGATTACAACGGAGCAAATGCCACAGAATAACATTTCTTGAATAGTGTACTAATTAAATATATTAACAACGATGTTAACGAATGGCTGCGTGACGAGTGTGATGAATTGTTACGAAATTGCTCGCATACACATGATTGTACAGTACATGATTGCACTATGTAGGATCCCATATTTCTTTCTGTAAGATTGCGAATTACACTATCTATAATGTCACTATCACGACCACCATCAATCAAGTACTAATAAAGACTGTGCAAAATAACCTTTTCCTGTAGGTTACAGCTGCATCGATAAAAAGCACGCTGAAAGTGTCCGATGTATAATAATTCATAATAATGACAGGATTAAGTTCACTTAAATTTTCCACAATTTTTATAATGCATAATAATATGTAATATATAATGTATAAAATATTATAATATATTTATAATGTATATTTTATAAACATATTAAATATATGCTGAAACAATGAAATTACAAAACTCCCGAAGTCGATCGCTCAATCAATCAGTAAATTACTCTATCAACATGTTAAAATACATATTTTTATAGAAAATTGGTCTTCAAACGATAACTACACACAGATTTTATTTGATATATATTTCGCGTATTTCATGTGTTCAGCATTAATCTGCCCTTTTTTAAATAAATTGCATATGACATTCGTGTTTATCTGGATTCTTAGGCAAGTTTCTCTGATCCTTCGCTAACTAAATACTATATTTTTCAAACATCCAAAACCCTTCCATAGCGAGAAAACTTTTAAAAGCGCCTTCACAAAATTATTCGCTAATACCAGGCCTGTATTTTCATAGAAATTAAATTAACAAGCTTCTAACTAATTGACAAAAACTTACGAATTCTAATTCTAATAATGCCCACTTCGATTATGAAAATATAACGTTAAAAAGATTACGCTCGTGTAATGAAACTCTTTCAAGTACGTAAATGAAAAAAAATATACATTCTAGTATGCCTAGTAGATAACGGCGCAAAAAGACGGCATCAATAAATAATAAATAACCGTCGTTCGTAAACATTGACATCTGGTGCGAGCGTAACAAGTGGTATTTATGTGGGGCACGCAAAAAATTCGCGCGGTAGTGAACGCATTAACGGAGAACAAGGTGTCGAAAAGTTCGTGGGACAGTGTCTTTCCATTTATAGTCGGTGTCGGGTCTGTCTCGGTGACCACCAGGTATCAAATTCCATCGGAAAGTCCGCCGATGCTCGCAATTAAAATGGAAAGTAGAACGGGCCTGAGATAAAACGCGAATCGTCGCGGACCGCTCGTAGCAACGTGTATGCTCGGTACGGTTAATGGAGCACTATTGCGTGCGTCGACATCGATTTCCTTTCAATCTCCTTCACATCCTCTCGCGTCCACGTGTTCCCTGCGTTACGGTATCGTTGGAGCGAACCGCGACCCGCGATCCAACGATCCGCGATCTGTAATCGCGCCGCTGCTGTTGCAAAAGAAAGATCTACCCGGCCGAAACGGGCGTAACACAACGCTCCAACGCGTCCCACGATCGTTACGATCGCGTGCTGACATTTCTGCGACGTCGACAGCGCAGCGTGGGTACTCGATCCTTCCTCTCGAGACGATCAGAAAATAATTTCTTCTCTTCTATTAATTAAGGGACAACGTACACCTTGACAGGTCTAAAAATCGATTCTTCTTTTCTTTTTTTTTAAATATTTTTAGTCGATCGTGGAATATTTAACACTGTAGAATTTTCTTGGACCATCAACCAAGAGCTAAAAAATATTTATTGGCAAAGCAGTATATTTAAAGTAATTAGTAGTATGCAAAATAAAAATTGAATTAATTGTAAGAAATTAGAAGAAAAAGATTTTTCTGTTTTTATAATTGCAATATGTTGAAAATAATGTAACAACCCAGATGGCACAAAAATGTCTGTAAGATGTCTTAAAGACGTCTAGTATAGGACATTTGATTATCTTAGAGGCAACTATGACAAAGTACAAAATTGTGCTTTTTGAACACTTTCAAAATGTGCAATAATATAATAGGTAAACTATTTTTTTCGAATATAGGAACATCCACCAACGAGCGGAACTGGACTTCGACCGCTCGTTGGCTCGACCAATTATCGTCAGCCGTGCTCGTCTCTCATTGGCCAGTGTTTTTCGTTAATAACTCGTAAACAAAGCCGCGAATTGCATTTTGGCTAAGGAAAAAATTCTTTCAAATGAGCTCAGGAATCACCCCTTTCCAGGTGTTTACATAATTATAGAACACCCTGTATACTTTTACCAAAAAAGTATTCCGTCCCTGAAAACCTACAGGTTGAAGTGAAATAAAATCATCTTTTTGAAGTTGATAAACGGGACGCGTCCATCAAAATACAGTAAAACTGAAGTTCGAAGATTCGCGATAGCGATACGAAAAATAATTTAAGAAGTTACTGCGAAGTGACAGTTGAAAAATGAGCTGTGCTGCTTTCGTCACGCTTTTTTGATCTTATTAATATTTTCATTTCTGCAATGATTGTGCAATATTTGTTAACCTAGTTGAGTTGTCACTTTGTCGAAGCTCATTTTACATTTTAGAAAAATGTGAAGAAATTGTCGGTGATATAACTGTACCTGCTTTGTCGACACTAATTGAAATCTACAATATAACCGAGGATCGCAACAGAATTAATAAAACTACTGCGACTTTTGTTCAATATCAACACTCTAAATAATTGACGCATACTTTGTGCAATTTTGTTTATGATATGTATCTGAATAGAGAAATTCACTCAATGACTTTCCGTGAAAACAGCTTTATCATTTCAGCAACAATAAAACAAGAAATCTGAAATCTGTCGTTTTGTTTCGCTCGATAGTTTTAGTGTTAAGGACGAAAAGGAATTAGAAATGCAAAATCTTGAGAATGGAAGATAATCGTTTGAAACCCTGAACACTCGAAGTAGTGGGCAAATTGAACAATTGGGAAGTCTAACAAGCAGTTGAGAAACTCTAAGAGCTTGTTGCTCCGTAAAATTGAGAATCGCAAACTTAAGAATGATTCGAAAGTGGAGTACTTGTGAGATTTAGTATTCCGTGGAGCTTGGAACGCGCTTGAAGCATTAGACATTTCGACAGAGTTGGACCACTGAGAACTCCAAAAAGTTGAAATCATATAAAACGCCGAGAAATCGTGAACTGGATCCAGTAGCACTGTCTGAAAAATTAGAATAAATTATTAAATGCTCAGAGGTTATTTTTTATAGCCAAGAACAAATACTTATTTGCTTCTGTTCTGCGGGTATCCAAAATCGGCACGGATATATTTTCAAGTTAATAAATTGTTCAATGCTCAGAGATCGCAAGCGAAGAACAAATACTTATTCGCTTCTGTTCTGCGTGATGCGAGACAATGAGAATGAAAATAACTTTATCAAGGAGATTGCATCGAAAGCAGAAATCCTACATCCTTACCCCGCAGGAGGGCCATCCCAGAACCGGAGTCCTCCAGCATCATTTCCATCTTCCATATCCGTCCGAGGAGCAAAGGTCTCTCGGAATACCGGTATGCCCGACCTAAATGTATGCTGCATTGATACATCGGTACGTGTAATTGAAGAAAGAGGACACATTATGTAAGTTCGATGACATTGCCTCCGTTGTGCACACGTGCCTTACTCTCTCTTCTTCTTCTTCTCTTTTCTTTTCGACCTTCTTCCATTCCTCTTACCCTGTTTACACTTCTCTCACGTTTCATTCGTGTTTCACCTGGCGCCGACTTTTTGCATCTTCGACTGTTCCTTTCGTTGCGTATGCTTTCCCTCTCGCCGCGATGAAAAGAGTTCACTAATTATTTTATGGAAACACCGAAACAAAATAATTCGCACTATTATTTCTATTGTTATGTTTGGCGGCTGCTGAAAATGACGGAGTTGTGGAGGAAAAAGGAGAGAAGAGCGTTTCGTCCGGGACCCGCTAGAGGACTCATCAGTAAGGCTATTCTAGCGGATCCTTGCCTTAGACGTTGGAACGTCGGAAGAACGGACGAAGTTTGTATATAGGGTGCCCAAAAATATCTCGCAATCCGGAAATGGCAGATTCTGATTCCTCAGATCATTTGAAGCAACTTTTTCCATTACAAAAATTTTCTCCGAGGCACGGTTAACGAGTTATTAACGAAAAACAGTGACCAATAAGAATCGAGTACGGCTGACGCGAAGCGATCCAGCCACCCAGCGCACGAAGCCCAGTTCCGCTCATTGGCTCGGTCGTCTCGCGCCAACTGAGCTCGCCTTTCATTGGTCACTGTTTTTCGTTAATAACTCGTTAACGGTGCCTCGGAGAAAATTTTTGTAAAGGAAGAAGTTGCTTCAAATGACCTGAGGAACCCGCCACTTTCGGATTGCGAGACATTTTTTGGACACCCTGTATAGACAAACTGAGGCGGATCGGTTACTTGCGGGGAAGGAGGATCCATCTGCTGGCGGGTCTGGAGGTAGCCGCTATATTATACGAAGTTTATTTTTTATATCATTCATTCATGATACACAAACGTCGCATTTGAATGGAGCAACATTATTTCTGGGTGAAGATACATGAATTAGAAATGAAATTGATATAAATTCTGTAACTAGCCTTCAATGGTCGCGTTAAGAGCATTCTTAGTAATTATGAAAACTCTGAGTAGGTACAGAACGTAACACCCCCGAAAAAAGATAGCACACATTGTTGGAACGAAGTAAAAAAACTTTTCTAAAATTAGGCCGAACGATTTGATTTATTTTAAGATGTTCCATGGACCAGTTTATTGGACAACACGTAAGCAAAGTTGCACGAAAGTTGCAATTGATTGGACTGACAAAAAAGATGAGAATACATTTTTTTGTTACTTTTTTTACCTGAATATAGAATGAAAATTTAAGCGATGCATTTTGTAATTCTCGGTATTTCGTGTGCATGCTGAAAATTTCGTCGAAATCGGTTGACGTTTTTACGAACTAGAAAGAATTACAGACAGCGAAATAGCAAGTCGTAAATTTTCAATCAAATACTAATAAAATTCTGAGGTTTACCATACTGTAACGTAAAAAGGTGCATAGAAATACGACTTAGATAATGGAAGAACAGGCTGGTTGATGGTGCGGACCGTATGGCTTGCGGCGCTCTATCAGTTGGACAGACCTGCCGGCTAACTAGTATATAATTCCTAAAAGTATGCAACCATCTGTGGCCTCCAGCCACGAACCAATTGGTTGCTCGCATGTAGGAGTTTCAAATTGGCTTGCGTACACTATCTATTTGGACTAGTCAATTAAGTTCTTTTACAATCGTTTGTAAATTCATTAACTACGGCGTAATTGTTATACATTTATTCAGTAATAAATGACACTTTTTTACGGTTTCGTTTATTGAAAAAAGAGCATTATGAATATAACTTAATATTTCTGGGAAGTATAATCCACTTATTACCATGTTATATAAAAACGAACAATTTTAAGTAGTGAATCCAAATATATTTATAAACCGAAATATATTAATTGCAACATTTTTTCATTTACCAATTCAATCTTTTTATTCCAACGTTTATTTGAAAAATAAGCATTATAAGTAAAGCTGAATGTAAATATAAATTCATAGTTCGACAACAATTTATTAGGCACTGCATTTAATGACTTTGTTGTGAACTGGATCTTTAACGATTCAGATCGTTGCAAACGTAATACTATCTATTTGTGTCGAATGCAATTATCGTATGTGTAACTGAATAATCGCGATACGCGAAGAATCCGATTTGTTTAACTTTCCTTCCTTCTGCGCACTAATGTAAAAGTAACGATACTTTCTATTTTACCGTATGAACCGTTGCATCGGAGAAATATAGTTTGTACGCTGCGAGGATTGTTCATTTATAATATTTCGAGAGTAGATTTCCATGCAAATTTATATTCTTATAGTAGCAAATCACGAGAAAGAGATAAAATAGAATTTTCTTTCCTGAAAAAGAATCTTTCCTGAAAGTTTCATCCTGAACGCAGTTCTACTGTCACGAATATCAATGGGAATCCCTAAAATTTTCTTCATTGGATGATTTATTTCACGATCACATTTCCTACTAACTTCTATATAATTTTTGTTGACAATACCAACTTATAATCAAGGGAGTAAAAAATCCCTTCAATTCTAACAATCTAATCAGTAATTTGCAAAACGAGTTATACAGACATCAAAATATAATCTCTGCGAAAATAAACGCGACAATATTGAAATTCCAGGAAATAATAACGAGATAAATGTAGACCTAAGACACATTGAAATCCCATTTGAGGATGCTCAGAAATTTGTAACAAAAAATATTTGGCGTAAGTGGAACCAAAAATGGATACATTCAAACCCCTCTCTCCTACGTGAACTCAGAGAAAGTATATTTTCTACCAACCCCGCAGTATATTTAACAAGAAGGAAGCAAATTGTACAATCTCGACTATAAATTAGGTATACTAAAATAACACATTAGTACATACTCTCTGAAACAGACAAACCAATTTGCAACACTGTAACACTGGAGTTTAAAGTTAAGCACATCCTAGTAGAATGTCTAGTCTATAACAATATCAGAAAAGAAGGTAAAAGCATGTTTTGACAACTACAAACAAACAACGAAAGTTATGTCGTACTTAGAAGAAACCAAATTGTTTAACGAAATTATATAGTAACTTAAGAAGCGTATATTAAGAAAATAGTGTAAAAATGTAATGCAAAACTATTGTATATTACACTACAATTGTTATTAAGCACATACGACATTAAATGAAGCAAATTAAAAAAGAAAAAAATATCCTACCGATTATTAAAATGATTTATTCGTGACAAAATTATCTATTGCACGATTCTTGTCTCCTCCACGAAACATCTACGATTTAGCATAACATCGATCCGATCTGAAACACGATAAAACAGAGTCAGCCAATTTGCCAGTGGCTAACTCGTTACGAATTTAAATAACCGAGCAGCCATGCATGCTCTATTTGCCTGTAAGGAAACGTTCACCGAATTGGACAGGTCTCGGAAATGCTTAATTAGCAAGTTACAAATCGGCATACATTCCGTTTGAAGCATCTGTCGAGCATGAAACGCGGGGTCGAGCCCGCGGAGGATAATTCGATGATCATCTGTGTCATTAGGAAAAAGGAGAGAGCGGGAACGTCCCCTCGGTAAACGTTCCTTGCGCAATCGGGTTCGCCGCAAATGTCGTCAAAACTGAAACTGTAATTAAGCCGAGCAAAGGTACTCTTATCGGCCTAATTAGCGAGTAACTGCATCATAATCAGTGCTCTACACAATTTACCGGTGTTCCCGGTCGATGCGTCTAGCTGTTCGATTCTTGACACAGTCGCGATTCGTTAACCTCGAAAATCGCGGTAACTTCTCCGCAAGAAACGCGTTTTTCCGCCGCTTTTCCTCTAAATTCACGAAAGATTTGAAGCCTTTGTTCGCACTGTAACACCGTAACACTGCAATTCGTCGCGGCTACGTTTTCGTAACGATTAATTCGTTGAATTGCAAAGAGCCGCCGTTCGTCGGGTCTGTAATTTCGAGGCTGCAAGAGTCCGCGCCAAAGAATCCTCCGCCCACGAGACGAAGAGCAAAAGCTCGAAGCAAAATGAAGATTCCTGCGTCTCGGACACCTTGCATCTTATTTCTGCTCCGAGCATTTTATTTGTTTTCTTCGAATTCCTTTCCAAGGTTCTCAGTCCCGGTCCGATCGGCTCGGAAAGGATCGCGGAGGATCGACTCGGAGTTGAACGACTTTATTGGCAGCCCTATTAGACCGGCCGAGGCTCGGTGTCCAGGCGGTCGAACTTTTACTTTCATGCAGAACGATTGAAAACGAGCGCATCGTTGGGTGACGCAACGATCATCAATAAACATTTCCCTGTGCATTCCGGACGATCGTGTCGCTCCACGGGAACGGTACCGTTTTCTGCGTGAAAGCAACCGCGAGAGAGGTTGTCGTAAATCGTAACGATTCTCCGTTGGGAGCCGGCGAAAGGATGAGCTACGCAGCGTCCAATTACGCGAGAAGCACCAACGCTCTTTTAAACGTTCGCCATGCCCGGAGAACGACGACGGGGATCGCGGACGGTCGCTATTAATTAACGATTAAGAATCTTCTGAACCGGAATGGACATACGAGATAAGAAACGGAATTAGCTAGTCCGATGATTTATGAAGCTGATCGAAGCGACTGCGACGATTAATCTAACATTGCATGCGACATTGCATGTCCTGGATTTTATGTACTAAGCAGTAATAACCCTTTGCACTGGAGTGGCGACTCTGAGACGTTGTTCAAAATTGCCACACCGTAATTCACGACAATGTTTACATTCCTAAATCTGTTCGTATTTAATAAATTGCTGGAAACTTGAATGCGGTACGAGCAAATGCACTTAATTTCGTATAAGCGGAATGGAAGCGGTGACGTGAAGCGAAGATTTTAGGTCAGAAGAAATGTCTGCGTCGCGGAGATTCGGTAGCTTCGAGTGCGATGAATTAATGTTTCTTTTCCAGTTATGAAGATGTGCAGAGAGATTGTGATCATTTAACATTGCGCGAGGATTACTGGATGATTCGCAACAGTCGAAGGAAGGTGCGCACATTTATTTGTATAAGAAATGAGCGAGTCATTGTCGATTGGAATAACAAACGTTCGAATTGATCGAACGTTGAGATATGATATTATATTCGTAGGACCTGATGTCGTCGATTAATTTTAAGTCTGAATAGGGCGTGCGAAATGATGAACGCGATGTCAGATATAGGTCAAGAGCTTCGACAATGAATACAAAATTAGAGAGAATCACTGTTCCATTTTCAGACATTACTGAATTCTTATTGAGAAAGGTCGGTGACTAGTCTTTCTCGTGTGATGGTAACACGACCTCCACGTTGGAACGAGGCCAAAACGAAAATCGACGTTCCCTGACGATGAGAGAAAGTTGTTTTTGTCATTTCGATGTTCCAGATCACAATGGCTCCGCGGCAGATTCCTCGCCGATTACTAAATAATCTATACCTCGTTCAGGCTAACACCGATTTTTATCATAAAGAGTCGAAGGAAATTAATTTTTAGTAAAAATGGAAGAATTTTCATCGTTATCTTTGTCATTAGAGAAATTAGATTATTACTGATCCATGTAGTATCTATGTGTGTATTATAGAAGAATAATAGATAATAATAGAATAATAATGATAATTAATTATATTTAGTAATAATTAATTTTGTCTACAGTGTGTTATAGAACAATAAAATAATATTAATTTTGGAAAAGAAATTTATAATATGAACAATTTATATGCAAATGTAAAAGATTTCTTACAGTGGCGGAACTAGGGTCTTTTTTGAAAATCAACTTTTAGTACGCATGCGTACGGTGGTAATGTTCCATGAAAAGCTACAGAAACTCGAAATGCTAAATACACATGCGACCGGAATTACGTCATTGATGTGTACATAGTACACACGCATGCACAGAGTATTATACCAGAGGTGAAACTTCTGTCAGGACCTCTGACGTTCATGTTTAGGTAACCTTGCGCACACCTTGCCTCTACTTCTTCCAATATAATCAGTGTAATCTTTTCAATATAATATTTTGTAGAGATTACATGTGAGGAAAACAAGCGATGTTATGAATATTTAATAATAAATAAAATCGCGTTCATTGAACTGTTGTCCTGATTTATCGTTTCTTATAGCTGAGAAATGTCTAGAAATACATACAAATTTTAAATTATTCTATCAGTCAAATTAATGAATACATGTAAGAAATCATGTTTTATTTCAATAATGAAATTATATATGCACGTGTTCTCCTTTTTGAATACAAACGTTATGTCTGTTAATATTTAAAATTGTTCTCAATAAATATTCATACATTATAATCTATATGTCATCGCGAAACTGCTACCTGGCAGATCAGATGGAAGCGATAGATAACGACACTCAGTTAATGACGAGGAGCAAGTTTTTTCATGCCTATTTGCACAAAATACAGAAAGTAACTGAACTAGGCTGTATCTGCCGTGAAGCTTCCATAGGCGATATCCTCGATACGTTCTTTGTATGTGGACGGTGAAAGACAGACAGAAGAAGATTGGAGAAGTACATCGGATAAATCAGTCTCGATAAGATCGAGAACCTGATGCAGAAGAGCAAGGACGAGTAGGTGAAGGCTGCTAGCTTCGCGGAGTCGATCCTTGGCCACAAAAAGACAGAAGAGGACTACACTATGCCACCCTAGACAGTGACCCAAGTCCTACCCAGATAGCACAAAGACGTCTTTAAGACGTTCTGAACATCTTATGAATGGCCGACGAATGGCTTACAAACGGCCTAGAAACGTCCTGTGTTACAAATCAAGACGTCTTATGGGCGTCTTTAAAACGTCTAAAAGTAGGCCGTCCGCAGTTCGTTAGTAGATTATTCTCAGACTGTACAAAAACAGACCATTTACACACCATTTGTAGCAAATTATAGAAATAGAATTTACATGCAGGAGCGCGTTTTAAAAAAATAACCCTTAATAAATTAGCAATAGCCATGTATTAGTACCAAAACGAAAAAACTTTATTAACAAAGCAAATGCGAAATTAAGATTAAGATGGAAATGAAGATTAGAATCCAAATTAAAATTGTACGATATTCGTGACATCTGTTGAATACTGTTGGATGTAGTAATGCAGTATGAAGAGAATGTCAACAATAAGAACAATAAGAGCAATAAGAAAGATAATAAGAACAATACGAGCAATAAGAAGAATAATAAGAACAATACGAGCAATAAGAAGAATAATAAGAGCAATCAGAACGATCAGAACAATCAGAACAATCAGAACAGTCAGAACAATCAGAACAATCAGAACAAACAGAACAATCAGAATAATAAGAACAATGAGAACAATCAGAACAATCAGAATAATCAGAGAATTCAGACCATTCGGGACATTCGAAATATTCGGAACATTCGGAACTTCTGGACCTTCTGGAATTTCTGGAACTTTTGGCACGTCTAATTCTTTTGGATTCGACTTTACATAGCAGTTCGCCGTTTAGATCCTTGCAATATCGAAATCGAATGTGCAGTCATTGAGAAAAGGGAGGCGTTCATTTTAGAACGGTGTACCTCTTCTAAAATTAGATCGAACGACTTGATTTATTTTGAAATATTAAAAGGATCAGTTTACTGGACAATATGTAAAGCAATTTTTGTGAAATTTGCAATTGGTGTAAGTGATAACAAAATAAAAATGTCTTTCCATTTAACTTTTCAATTTGTGTCTACAACGAAAATTCAAACAATGGATGTTATAGTTCTCTGGAACTTATATGCGTGCTGATAATTTCATTGAAATCTAGTTGTTATGGACTAGATGCAATTAATGTCGGCGAAACAACTGGCTATCATGACTGCTTCCAACTTATGGGCAGTTGAAAGACGAGGAACGATTTTGAATCAAATTTGAATAGTAAAATTTACTATACTACAACATTAAAGCATGCAATAAAATACGGATGACGTAGTAGAGGAACGGACTATTTGATGTTTTGGGCTGGGTAGCTCGCGGAGCATTGCCAGTTCGACAAGCTTACTACTTCAGAGAATTTATCAATTCACAACAGTAATAATAGTAGAATTACCAAAGAAGGGAAATGTTTGAATATCTTCCGGATGTAAATAATTGTGATGAAACAAACATAGGATTTAAACAATTATCGGTCTCAACTTTTGTTTCATCCATGTACTTGCCAATATCTTTAATCGCTTCCTGTAATCCTTCCATCGATTTACATAACTAGGAACATACATAAAAAGAATTTTATAATCCCATTTTGGTGATTTCAATGCTAGTATGTGCACAAGCATTGCAAACTGATATGAAACATGAGAAAATATCGCATAATTGTCTGAAAATTTCACTGATTTGTAGCCAGTCTTTAGACCATTAGAACTGTGGCGTTTGTTTGTCAAATATTTACAGTTTTATTTTTCAATATTTCAGCTTAAATTCGTGACTGACTTGTTAATAAAAATCGAGTATACTGTGTACTCAATGTCGAAAGATGTTCTTAAAAATCGAGTATATTTTGTATGCTTCATTTCTAGTTTTGCTTCTTTTTTTGATCGAATTATTTATTTCCAAGTTTAAATATCGATTTTTTTTATATGATTTAGCATTTTTGATCCTCCAGCTTTGATTTAAGCCCTCAAAAGTTCAAAAATTCCTCCAGTATTTGATACGAACAAATTATCTTAATCGGTAATTAAAATGAAGTATACAGATACTTAATTCCAACTAAGTAATCTGATACCTCATTTATGCTTTCATCAAATAAAATCTTGCTGCCATCTAGTTATGAAATAGCAAAGCTAATAACCCCTACGTATATGTAACCCTTAACATAGATGGTCACACCTGTTTCTTTATCTTTTTATATTATACTTTATTTTATTGTTTAATCATGGATTAATTGAATACCACTTTTGCGTGACACATCTCGTGAAACATTTCACACACAATTTGTATATTAAAAACGAAACCTTCAGATCTGGAACGATCTGCATACAGAACTCTGTAAATTAGTAGAGTCAACAAATTAGTAGAGCTTGTAAAATAATATTTACCAGAACATCTGTAAAAAAATATAAAAACCCAATAACCCATTAAAGTGACTCTTTTATGAATCTGGCAGGCTGTGCTTGAAAAATTTTATGAACTAGTTTGCGTGAACTAACGAACGTCGTTATTTAGTAGTCGTCTATATCGTTCAAAATTTGTTAGTTGGCTATATTCGCCACATTTTATTAAATGTGTGTAATAACACTAATACCACAATAATCCAAGTGATTCAAAGATACCAGATACTTTATGTAAAAGATCAATAATTTATTTGTCATATACATTGATTCACGTCAAGACTGACTTCCGAATTAGAAGTCACAGTCCTCCTTCTCCTAGCAACTACAGATGAAACAGTTAGGTAAAACCGAGGGGAAAAAGAGAAGTGAAGATACTTAAAACCATCATTACGATGCAGAGTTTTTATTGCATCGATTGCAGAGATTTATACCAACGGTATAAACTTCGCAAAGAGACAAAGTCCTCTCAGAAGATTGCATCGAAGTATTCTGATCCAGAATTCTCGGATACACTAAGCTCGTTAACACTTCTTCTGTAAACTTACACAACATCATTCCACTAATCTCAATATGGTATTTTGGTTAATCTACAATATTGTTCCTGAGAAATTAAACGTCTTAATCAGTCCATCGTGCAGCACTCTATTTATCCACATTTCGCTAAAATACACGAAACCGATGGATCACAGAGGCGGCGGCGGCGGCGGTACCAAAATAGCGGCCGGCAGTGGCTGCTGGAAGATCGCATCAGGATGAAATCCAGCACCCAATAAGTCTATCAACCACTGTCCACGATATCCGTAACGTCTCTGATAATCGAACGAGGCTCTTGGTCCATCCTCGGGCCGGAAAACGAAGGTTATCTTCTTCCTGGTGTCCGGAGTAGCCACCAATCTTATGAGACCCTCGAGGCTGTTCCGTGGCCATTCCCAAGGTCTGCCTCCCGACAGAAGTGTCCGGAACATCCCCGTCAATCGCGACGGAGAAAAATCGAAAGGCAGTGTCCTGGTCACTCGCGTTTGCACCGTCGGCTCCACGGCTACGCACATCTGCACACTCGAATAAGAACATGTGAAACCGTGTCAAGAACTATACTCTTTTTCCCTATCACTGAGACAGATCACTTACCGCGACAACGAATATTAAAAAAACACCGATGGCTCGCATGTTACGTTCTCGTTTGAATCCGTTTAACAGTTTTTCTGCTGGACCCTACGGGCAAGGAGACACGGAATGAAGTATTCGTTCTTTCATTTCGTCGTGTCGCCTTTATGTCTCCCTTCCAGGGGGGCAAGGTGGCGTGCAAAGAATATCGCCGATCGATACGAAATTGTCATTCAACGGACGAAATCGCGACATAGTTTTTCAAACGGCTCGAGTCTTGTTATCCCGGCCGTCCGTATCCTTTTTTTACTTTCACTGGCACATGTTGCGCCAGAGTTCAGGTAAATTCTATCCTTGCGTACACGGACATTGGTAGCCAAGCCAAACGGACGTAGTTGGTATTCTACGTTTGTCGCGGCGACGTTGGATCGCGCGAACCGCTACGTGATTAGCAGCAGCAGAAACTACGACATGGATTTCCCTCGCTATTTGGTAGATACACCATTGTGTAGTTATTATTATATTCGTTGATACGGAAATTGTTGTTGAAGAATTAACGGGACACAGTGTTTTGCTTTCGGTCCGTCACGGAAGCTGTAGAAGATTCGAGCGAGGTCGTATCAGTGGATTATATCGCCATGGTTCGAATGATGTAAAAGTCAATGATTGGATCAATTAAATTTGAACTGTTGTCGAAAATTTTCTACACGGATTTTGATAGAATTAACAAAATTATAACATGATAATCGGCAAGGACACTTAAATGTCACAAGTCATTTAAATGACCGAGCTTGCAGGAGGTGATCTTCAAAACACTTTCTTATTATTTTTCACATATTTAGTTAACTTGAATTTGATTTCAGATGATCGTGGTATCGGTCCTATTGGTATTTCACACTGAAACATGCTTGTCGGTCGCTAATCCCGGCGTTTTGACATTCCTTACTGATTTCATCCAACAAAACCTAGTTGGAACACCGGTGATTCACGAAGCAAGTATTCTCTTCTGTGAAATAAAGTAATAAGAAGAAAATATGTAAAGTATATCTGTGATGTTTCTATGCGCAGAAAACCGAGTGGGATTTCGATCCGGAGGTTGGAAAACAGAGGAGGATCAGATACGAGCAGGAAAATGGACGCTACGGTGAGATTGCCATAGCGAAGAACGGCATGGGCGTCGGTTACAAAGGATCTTGGGGCACGCCTGTATGAAAATAAATTTGTCAAAAATCAATGATTTATAAATAAATGCTAGTTGAACATAAATATCGTGAGGTTTACTGAAGATTATATTTGAAGGGAAGAAGTAAAATGAGCAATGTCCACTTCTTGTAATTTTCTATTTTGTCGAACATTTTATTTGTGACAATTAAGACTACAGAACTATTAGATTACAATGATTATATTGTTCAGAATATTTCTATAAGATAATGCAAGACGTAAGAATTTTGATGTACTGATCAAACACGTGGCATGCCTATGTATAGTAATAAAGAATACTTAATTTTTTCAGTGAAGCTATTTTGTGACGTTTCTTGTTTCTTCGCCGTAGCCTCCATTCATAGACCCGAGATTTTAGAATACATGTACATACTCCTATGTATGTGGTAAATATAATTAATCCTTCAAGATACCTTCTTCTTCATAAGAGAAACATATTGATAGGGAGTCACCCATATAAGCAACTCTCCTACCATGCTTTTTGTCTATGCTCCAGCACAACGCGAGTACTAATTTGTATAAATAACAAGTTGCATCTTTACCGTTATGCTTATAGAAAGCGTATCATGAACAATAGACAATTGTGTAACACGCAAATCTTATGCAATGACTTTGCAAATAATAAGCCTCTGAAACCTAAAATTCATTTCCGGATCAATGTCTTTCCGAAGCCATTCGAAGATTTTATTCCTTTATAAATACTACTACTACTATAATAATGTATAATAATACTATAAAAATAATATATAATAATATATAATAATACTATATCATAAGTATAGTATATATAGTATATATATAGTATTATAATAATATTATAATACTATAATACTAAATAATAATAAATATATATAATATATATTATATATTGTATATTATATATTATATATTATAATCAATAATAAATAATAATAAATAATACTATCTACTTTTCACGATAAACCCCAATTTATTTTCATTAAGTGAAAATAAATTATAAACAAAAATCATCAATGACAATGTTAGTTCCTACAATTCCTTCGTTTGTGACTACGATCGGACGAGAATCTATGAAATAGTTTGAACCGAATAACGGATTGAGGGTACTCGTTCTTTCCTCGACCTTGAGAAATGTCGTCACTGATCGCGTAATTGACTTTCGACGAATTTCGGGGAACCAGAGGGTTGCGATGTGTTCAAGGTTCCTCTGATTGTCATAGCATCCCAGTGCCTACGTGCAACACCTGTCCAAAGTACGTACGTGCGATGTCCCTCGTCCGACTTTCACTTGATCACCTCGAAGACGCGAACGAAGTGGAGGGGTGCGTCGCGGAGAAGAAAGGTAACGGTTTGCAGGATAAGGCTGGCCGAAGACGGATTCAGAAAAACGGAAACAGACCGATTGTACGAGTCGCAGTGATCGCCTTCTCAAAGTTCTCGTCGTAGAACTGTTCCGTTTCGCGGATTCGGCCAAGGAACTGTTTTGGGTGAAGAATTCGCACGTACGGTACCACGCAGCGACGAACTTTCGAAACTTTCGTTCTTGGCAGTCACCGTTATGGCAAGAGAAGCTTCTGTGAGTAAAATAATATATGAATTTAAAGAAACTATAAATAAAATATAGAAAATATAAAATATGATATCAAATAATTAACATGCAAAGGTAAGAAAGTACGAAGAAGAATGATTTTGTTGAAGTGTCTGTCTAGTTGACCCATTTCCAGTGGGTATGCCACGGAGCATTTCTGTTTCACGTCCTTTCATACATTATTTTGCTGAAGTCTGTGCAGCTTCTTCTTCTGTTACATGCAAATTGAGTTCGGTTAAACGAGACACATTTTTTGCAAGCTGCAGTTTCAACATTAATGTTAGTTAACCTACTTTTCAGTGGACAACCGTGGTTTTTGCGACAGTGATTATCGCGTTTCTGATGGGATTAATTGCTGAGAACGAAGCAACGATAGCTCAGCCGAAAGCACCCAATTTTCAATACTTTGAGCGGTGAGAAATACAGACACAAATTATATCAGATAGGTGATAATAGAAAATATTATATATTGAGGAATACAAGCATTTATTCGCTTAGCATGTGGATACAAATAATGCCTGTTCTATCAACTATATTCGAACAAATATTATATAATAATATCAATTTTTATTTATGTATATTTATTGCTACTGGTCTATGTTTGTAGAATATTCTAGTATTTGTGGCATAAGTCGAGAATATAGATTTGAATTTTTGTTATTCAAATGTTATCTAGTACAATTGAATATGAATATTTTTTTCTTAAAAAAAATTAATCGCAAACATTGACTTGAAATTTTTTAACAAAAAAAAAGTAAACTGTTTAATAAAAAAAGTGTGGCAAATCGTGAAGCGCGCATGTATTGGGTAGACATTGTCTGTTCATGACTTACTGTATCTACTGATATAATATCTTATTGTATATTTTTGATTTAAGTTTTTGTGGAATTCCGGAATTCCCTGTGTAATATAAAGAAACTATAGCTCTTTATTTCCACATTATTCCTCCATTGATATTTACGTTTCTTATGCTATGATGTTATGTAGTAATTCATTCGTTAAGATAAAAAAATTATGATACAGGAAAAGTTTATATAGTTCATTTCTTATAAGCTTTGATTCTTCAATTTAAATTTAAATGCAATCGAAAGCTCCACACTAATCGTTATCTAATCATTTATTTATAGGCCCAAATATCGCTATCCATATTATGATGAAAATGGCAGAGGCAAATTGCTCTACGGCTATGGAGGGCCAGAACTTTACCAATACAAAACTTATAGTGCTCTTGACGGAATCCATTAATATAGGGGGTATCTTTTGCACTAAAATTTATAAATGATAATGCAACTTCTCGTAAAGTGATACATAGTACACACGCGATTCTGATTCCGATCACAAGAAAACATTGTCACAAGCATTCAGAATGTACAACATTTAGCGTAGTTATATTTGTATATATATATATGTATAATATAATATAATGATTTATCTGTTATATAATGTAATTCTTGATTCTTTCCTAGTACTTGTTACTTCTTGTAACCGGAAACACATCGGGTCTTGTTATAGATTTAAGGAACATTACAAGATCGTTTATTCATCGAATTATAATCAATTTTCAAATGCAATCGCCTCGTGTATACTAGATTATTTTGTAAACTTATGTTTCATTGTCTTGGATTACGTTTTATTACTCGAAATAATACGTTTGATACAACATTCTATCTCGACGAAAGAAAGATATAAACCGAACATTAACGAACGGATGTGTTCTAGGTGTGATAAATCGGTCTCGTTAGTCGAGCGAGTTAGAAAAGTGAAATAGAATGATCACGATGTTTCTTCGATGCTGAATTCCTAAGAGTACATTTACCAGTAGCTTACAGCGTTAAAATTCACGAATTTTTCTACAACGAATCTGTGTGGAATGTGCAGTAGCATCGCTAGTAGTGTCTATGAGGTGTCGAATAACCACTGTAAAAGGTGAGAGAGTGAGAACGGCTAATTCTAAGAACGTTTAAATAACCGACTATCGTACATCAAAGAGTCAGAAATATTTGTAAACGTTTAAAAAACTGCCAGTCAATCGTGATTGAATCTTAAATTAGACGCGCGCGGGAAGGGGCGCGATTTATGTTCGTTTTCGTCGTGACAAGTGCACATATAAAGTTACAAATGTGCAAGCATAGTCAAATTATAGCGAGATTATGTTGATTTAACGAACGACTACTACCCGTACGATGTTCTCCGGGTGTTTATTCCATATGATCCTTGTCCGCCTTGTCTTCGGCAGACTGTAACTGTCATACGAAATCCATCTCAGATTTATTATAATATTGTGTACCTGCTCGTCGTCTATACAGCTGTCTTTCTATAAACTTCTTTATCTCGCTGATAACAAACACGCTTGATGTTAATACGACGAGGAACAAAATATCTGCAAAAAATGAATGAAACATTTCGTCAGTAAATTGAGAGGAAACATAAAGAATTATATAGGGGGTCTGGAAAAATATTTTAGAATATTTAAGAAATGTTTCCTAGTGAAAATATATAGTGATGACCAAAAATTTTGAAAATTACAAATTCGAATTTATATAATTATTAATAATTAAAATCAACCAATAGTGGTGCTCCCAAGTTGCGCAAAGTTGGAAAGAAAAACTATATAAGATGTGTAATACTTAATTTATACCTTTTGCTGTGAGAGCTTCAGTTTGGAAAACTCGTTGCAATGGTGGAAAGTAGATCACTAACATCTGTCCTATTACTGATAATGTCACAGCTACCAGAAACATTTTATTACTCCACAATCCAATGGTGAATATTGATTTTGTCTGAAATTAGAACTCAGTTTAGCATCAACTAATACGCAATGATTTTGGAATATCTTACCTGTGATCTGCAGCTTAGAGCATTGAACATATCAAAGAATACGAAACAAGTGAATGTCATGGTTGTATCTCTTGCAGTATTTCCATTTACCATCTAACGAAAAAAAATTGTTAAGCATTCTAGAAGTAATATCAATAATTTTTTAATAAAACAACTTCATACCTCTCTATTATAAACCCACAGGGTACCAAGTATAATTATAATAGCTGACAATAATACATTGATAATGAGATGTCGAGTAATCATTGGCTCTTTTGTGTTACGTGGTTTCTGTTTCAATACATCCTTGTCAACCGGTTCGACTCCAAGACTGTAATGAACAATTCAACATATAATAAAGTAGTAGTGATAAAAACTATCTTTTGTGAAGATTACCTTTGAGCTGGTGGGCCATCCATAATAATATTAATCCAAAGAATTTGCATTGCATTTAAAGGATTCGGTATACCCATCAGAGTGGCAAGAGCAATTAAGGAAAGAGCTGCTATACTAGTACTTAACTGAAATCTTACAAAATTTCGTATATTGTGAAAAATTCCTTTTCCTTCTTCAATTGCAGCACTGAAATAAATACACAATTATAAATAAACATATTAAAATAAAAAAAAAGTTATTAATAAATTAAACAAAAATATGTACATAATAGTTGCGAAATCATCATCTACTAGAATCATGTCCGCAGCTTCCTTGCAGACGTCGGTACCATTTTTACCCATGGCTATTCCTATGTCTGCCTTCTTTAAAGCGACTCCATCATTCACTCCATCACCTGTCATGCCCACTATATTACCCTCTCTTTGCAAAGCTTTAACAATGCATAATTTGTGCTTAGGCGTGACACGGTAAAACACGCTAACATTATTGATACATTGCTCCAATTGGTGTTCAGTCATTGAATCAATCTCATCTCCAGACATTAATCGCGAGTGAAGTATATCTAACCCGATCGTACTTGCTGAAATAGAAATTACCAATTGTAATACATTGTGTCAACAACACTCGTTACGAGTAAACTAAAAGTATGAAGTGTAGCTATAGAATATATTTCGTACCTATTGCAGACGCAGTCTCTTTGGCATCTCCTGTGACCAACTTAACTTTAACGCCACTGTTAATGAGAGTCGTTATAGATTCACGAACATGTGGCCTAGGTGGATCACATATTCCCACCAAACCAACATATATGAGATCTTGTAATGATGTGCCACGTGCCAAGCCAAGTACTGTAAACAATGACATATTGTACATAACGAAAGTCAATGCAAGTAATTTGTTACAAATAGAATCAAAAAATACCTCTTAATCCTTGTTGCCCAATCTCATAGGCTTCTGTTAGGAACTCCTCATCTTTCTTCTGATTAAGAGAATATACTTGACCATTAGCATAATATTTGGTACATTGAGGCAAGATCTTCTCTAAAGCACCTTTTACAAAAAATATTTCTTGCCTATTCTATAACATATATAATACACGTAACATCAAAACCAGTCACAATATTATCCGTCAGATATCTTCGTTACAATATAAAGTCACATAATAGAAAATTAATTTACCTCTCCATACTTTGGTGTACATTTCACAACCATCATTTTTTGTTCCGAAGAGAAAGGATATTCTTGTAGGCGTAAATATTTATCTGCGACTCCATACATTCCATACTTCATCGCTAATACTAGCAATGCACCTTCTGTTGGTTGACCAAGCAGAGTGTCGTTCTGTATAATGGCATTGTTACAGACACATCCTACTTCTAGCATATGGTTAATAGAAGCATGGGCAACATCATAATTATCGCACTTTCGAATTCGAACTTCTCCCTTATCGTTGTAGCCAGCCCCAGTAACGTCAGCCACATATCCATCCGAAGTTACTAAGATCGTTGCAGTCATCTCGTTTTTCGTAATAGTACCAGTTTTATCGGAACATATCACATTCACGCAACCTACGCATTAACGGCATGACATTATAATGTTATGAGAAAGTGAGATAAATATTATATAATGATGTAGCACACGTACGTACCAAGGGTCTCAACTGTCGGTAACTTTTTAACAATAGCCTTTCTTTTAGCCATCCTCATAACGCCCAGAGCTAGAGTTACAGTTACAACAATAGGTAAACCTTCAGGTATAGCTGCTACTGCCAAACTCACACTGATGGTAAACATTTCAAGAATAGCTTTGCTCTGGATCCAGCCAAGAAGCATAATAATACCAATAATACAGAATGAATAAAAGGATAACTGAGTGCCCAAAATATCCATGCTCCTTTGTAGAGGAGTCTTTGGAGCTTCTTCAGCTTGCATCATTGAAAAAACTTCTCCAAATTCACTCTTTTCACCAGTGTTGACTACTATACCCTACAAATAATTTTTTAAGTACACTTATGCTGTTTACAAATTATGATATTTATTCTATATTATCTAACTGACTTTGCCATTTCCACAGCGCACCAATGTACCCATAAATGCAATATTTTTCTTTGTTGTCAACCCATTAGTTTTAAGTAATGGAGCAGTTGACTTTTGTGCTGGTTCAGTTTCTCCAGTGAAACTGCTTTCATCAATTGCTAAATCTATTGCTTCGAATATCCTGATATCTGCAGGTACTCTGTCTCCAATATTTAAATAAACTATATCACCAGGAACTAAATTGCGAGCAAGAAATGTTTCTAAACGGCCTTCTCGTAAGCTGAAAAATATAATGACATGATTGCTGTAATAGAATTATTTGATATTTTAACATTATTAGTGTAGCAAGAAATAATCACTTTAATCCTGAACCTAAATTGGGATAGTGAAAGTACATTGAGGTTTTTTAAGTGGAGATTACACAGAAGTAAATTTCACCATTATCGATCTATGTTTCAAATTGGATACCATATCTTCTTTCCTAACAAGGCAAAGGAATGTTCCATATAAAGGGTTACTATATCTTCCAAGAACCACATTTCTAAAGGAAATGTTAATTTAAATAAAGACTACGAAAACAATTTTAGTTTAGTGTTTGGAACTACACAAAAGTCTCGTTAGGAAAATGTAGTAAATAGATCTTTACCAGTGACATGTTGGTGGCACCAATTTATTTAATTCTTCTAAGGATTTTTCAGATCGATATTCTTGTACAAATGCAACTGTCACTACAATTATGATAGCCTAGAAAAAAGGATTATATAAAATTAACGATCAAATTATTTAAATTGCTCACATACAGTACATATCATTATGTATACTCACCACTGTAATACTGACAGCATCATCAAACTGCCTCATACATACACTAACAAAAGCAGAACCAAGTAGTAACAGAATTAAAGGATTCTTGAACTAGAAAAATTAATTTTTCTTGTAAATGTTGCCTGTGACAATGTGAAACTTTAAATTTTGAATTAAATGAATTAAACACCTGTTCAACATATTTTTTCCATGTTGGCTCTTCTTCTTTAACACTAAATTCATTAAATCCAACTAACTGTCTTCGGTGGTCAGCTTCCTCTGACCATAATCCTGCTCTTATATCAACGTGTAACCTAGCTGCTATTTCCTCTGTGCCAAGACTGGCAGCTTCTGCAGTTGTTAACCACATTTCTGAGCTTTGTTCTTTGGGGCCCTTAAAAAAACAAGACGTTTCTTATTTCTTTGCTATCAATAATCTAGTATATGTATATATATATATATATATATTTACAAATAATTTTATACCTTCAGTTAAGTATTTCAACCACTTTTAAATAATGTAAAATACATTTCTTTATAGAAATATTTTAAACTTTTTAGTCTAAATACATTTTAAGTATTTAATATTTTGGGATTTATATTAATATCACCGATACAATAATGTAAAAAAATTAATTATTTTCATAACATATATCGTAAGATTTTTCATTTGACATTTTTACAGTAGAATACACTTTATCATACACAATGGCTAAGTGTGATTTTATAACTAATGTGAGTGTTTTTTATAATTAATCTCTCAAAGGCGATAAGTTGTATAAATATTTTGCTACACTTAACAAGTTCGAAAAAAAGAGCCACAAATAATGTCAAACTGACACTTGAATTAATGACACGTGCGTTGCGACTCGCAACTTACGAGCATGTACGAGTATATGGTAAGCCAAATATACATTATAGCAATGTATAGAGCGGTCGAGAAATATTTTCCTTAATGCATGAAAGCTTTCACGGAATTCTGTAAGTACTATTTCCTTAAAAATAAGTTTATGTCATATTCTTCAAGACGCTTATCAGCGGAGACTCTAACCTATGACGAATTTGCGCAGTGAGTAAAATTTAAGATGCACGTGTATACAGTTTAGCGATATAATAAAACGCCATATTCAAAGACGTATGTATAAATTAAGAAGGTAAACAAGGTGAGTGACACCAGGGATTAGTAATTCATGAAATCAATGCACTTAGCAAACTGCATATGTAAATATTGATATGAATTTATGAATTAATTTATTCAACCTACAAGCAAATCAGAACTTATTTATCCCGTTCAGAATTCCATCATATGTATTTCAAATAGAATGTATACTGAATTTTGTACAATTTCACATACTATAAATGCATGAACACCTGCAGATAATACTTGTATGCATTGTATACTCTCACATAAAACGATATCGTGGAAGCATTATAATCTTTATGTGCAGGAATGCACGAAAAGGCGATTAAAACTTTTATTAATATCAGCAACTAGTTACAAATTGCATTACTTAAAGGGTATTTTATAAATATTTCGTCCATATTGTTATTATATTCTTCACTTATAATAATCCGATCTAAAATTTATAGGATTTCGGTCTGTTTAAAAAAATTATAATTTTTCAACTGTTTCATAGATTGTTGCCATTCAATTTTCCGTTTCAGCGATTATCGATCCATTTACCTTCGAACGTGCAAGGCCACATTATTATTCTAAGCGTAAGTAAATTTATTTCGCATAGTTCGTTACTGGTATAGAATATTGAAAAGATATTTGCGAACCATCGTATTCGATTATAAAATGTAGTAAAATATTTTTTGAAGTAGCATTTTGTGTATATTTTTAATTATTTTGCACATATTGAAATTCTGTATGAGGAAGATCAAATTTGGATATTTGTTTTCTTGAAATACTGGACATTACGTAAACATTCGCAATTTAAACTAGTACTATAGTGTCCTAAGCTACTATAATAGTAGAAAATTACCGTTCGCGTAGATAATTACACGAGCTGTTCAATTGACAATGTTCAGGATATTTTATTAAGAAAAAATGAAAAAGTATTAGCTACATGTAGATTTGCAGGCAAGAATAGCGATTCTAGTTGGTTTTGTTGGCAGGGTAAGTTTCGGATCGATACCGAAACACTCGAATAGGTTACGGTTATAATAAAGTTAAAGACTTCTATTACTTTATTATATAAAGTATATCTTTTATTACATTAAATTCCGATGATATTTTAATTTTAATATTTTACTAATGCTAATTCAACTTTCCAGAAATTTTGTTTTCATTTTGAAGAATTGTCCATTGTTTGAGTATCAATAACAGACAAAAAAATATTTTATATGATTACATTTTTCCAAAGGATAATTTTAACTTTACTAGATTAGTAACCAGCTGCATGATTTGCGTAGAATAACTACATCAGAGTCCCTGCGACCTTGAATACCGTACTGTTTACATCAACGAACAGGTGAAGAATTCATAATCCAACTGTTCTATATTATGGTCCATTTTTAGAATCATAATCTTATTTATTAATTAAGAATATCATCAAATAATATTAGTTGACAACGTGACGTAATAGTCCGTGACCGTGAAACGTTATTAGCGAAAAATACGCAGCTGACTGATTTCCTTGAACGATTTATTGCTTCACAATGTTTGAGGAAATAGCGTTAGTAAAAGAGTGATTTAATAATTTAACTGTTACACACTCTAAGGAAATAACATATTATCGCAATGCAATCGTCACTAAGATTAGTCGAAATCAATAACTTATTGTTAAAAACAATAAATCATATTTTTATAAATAAAAAAATTAATAACTTTTCAACATACATGGAGTAATATTTGGAGTAATATTTGTACGTTGATAAACTTATAATTTCACTAAACAAAAGATATAATCTAATAATATTAACGTTTCTTTCATTGTTAAAGGGGTAATATTGTATGCCAAATCGGTCATTGATCTTATTGTTAGCGGGAAGGCAAAGCTTCGGGAAAAGCATAGAGAATTAATATTACATTCCGATTTAATGATGCAAATAAAAAGATTATAACATTACCTTAATGTACTTAATGTACTAAAAAAACAAAAATTCCTACCTCCTTCAATACTGCATCCTCGTCGCTTCCCTTATCCGTGTTAACATCCAACTTATGCAGTATCGTGTTGATGTCGTCGAAAAGCTGTTGATACTTCTTACCCGCCGTGTCTTTCATTTCTTCTAGCAAGATCTGTCTCCCTTTCTCTCTCCTATCCCTGCTGGTCGGCAACCAGTTTCACAGTACTGTGCTCCTTTCCTTTTTTCGAATCGTGCTTGTGATCCTGCGGAAACTTCGCCTAACAATTTTCAAGTCGACTGTTATTTGTCAATCCGGTTTCACCGTTTCGAAAAACGGAAAGACATAGTTCATGGTCCGACTGAATTCCTGTCAAAACGGCAACGAACGAGCATTGAGCGTGTGCCGTGCGTTCGGGGAGGTTAAGTGTTCTGCCGATTTCTAGTCACGCGAAGGTCAAATGAAAAAAAGAACATCTAACGCTTCTCTAGAATTTTCGAATGTGTCATAGCCGAGAAAACGGTACTTTAATTCAAGTATTGAGTATCAAAGATCGGTAGAGACTTCCTTAAATAACCGAGGATAGTTAATGATGATAGCTATGAAAGTATTGTAAAACAATCAGTCTATATATATATATACAGGAAATAATAATTTATTTAATTTACACATCAATCCAAACAGTTCAAATAGTTGACGGATTTGATAATGATTCCCTACACTATCATTTCAGGCAAGAGAAGTATGTACTATCGAATAAAAAAAATGTTGTCTAATCAAAATAGGATATAGGTGGCAATGAAATAATCTTATAGTGACAAGAATGTTATCAAATGATAATGAAAATGTGTAAGTATTTTTATCTGCCTTTGCCGATTTGTCACCAACAAATTATAAAATGATCGTTTTATTCATGACAAGCGATGATGTACATAGTTAGCACGCACGTAATGAAGTTGCATATGTACATACAGGACACGCCATAATTTCTGATACAATAAAAAACGAAATAATATTTAGTATAAAAAAAAGCGAAAAGCATGCAATAAAAGTATTTTGTGAAGTAATCGAAATGTCATCGATTATGAAAAAATGGAATTCCAGAATTCGGTTAATACGCATGCTCCCTAAATTCAAGTAGTTAATGTTATTCTATTTAATGAATCTTAATAATTGTGCAGTATTACCTATTTTCGAATGATATTATTAACTATAATTTCATATTGACTTATGAAGAATAATGTACCATGATCAAAGTCTACAAGGATGAATACCAATAATGCAATCATACAGTAATGAATAGATATGCAACCATGTTATTTACTTGTACTATTATTTTGACATTGGTGGATGTCAAGAACTCTGTAACAATGTAGAACATTATTCTCCGAATTTTGATGATACATTCAATTTAAAATCTAATGAGATAAATTGAACAAACTCGAATATAGTGCCTAAATAATTGTTTTAACGGGCATCTACCCAGTTCAGTGAAATACTTTCAGTCAGGGGTAGTATACGTTATTACAAATCAATAGTGACGTGTTCACAACGATCATATGCAAACATAAAAGAAATCTTTGCACCATTTCAAACACAAAGAGGAGCACGAGTGGTGTTTTGAGAATTCTCAATAAAAATATCCTACCCTTAGGATAACCCTTTTAATATCCGAGGCACGTCGGAGAATTGAGCCCCGATGCGTGGCCAGGCGAAACGATTGAGAAACGATTCACAAGTACAAATTTTCCTGCGCGAAACCGAGAATCGTATCTTGGAGAATGATCGAGTAGTCTCGTCTTCGCCGTGGAATTCTGTACGCAGTTATGCACTCATACAAAAAGGGGACTGGAAACACGCGACGATCGGTTGACGTGTAACTGCCGAGCCGAGTGCCGAATGACAGCGAGTGTAGCGGGCAGCGCCGTTCGTACCGAGCTGGTACTGATCTGGGAAAGCAGCTATGGATGTCGCTTGATGCGCGTGTGTCTACACGTATGTGTATACAAACTCGTTTCGAGTCAATGTATTAGAAGTGGAGCAGACTGTGTCGATCCAGCGTACGACGACCTTACAAGGGGGCCACATGTACATTTCGCACCGATTTTGATGAAACTTTGTGGAATTATAGTGATCATCTAAATTTTAAGTTATACTTAGAGACGTAATTGTAGATGGTCATCCATATTCAAGATATTTTCAAATCAAGTTCGTATTATTTCATTATAGTTGATGTCTTTTCAATTACCAGGACGTGTCAAGCAAACACGGCGATGCAGCACAACATTTTAAACCTACTGTACTTCCAAATTTACTCACGGCATTCGCTTAGTCAACATTGTTGAAATTCATGGTTATTGATTCGACAACATGATAAACCGATATTTTTGATAATTGATCTAATTAATTATTAATCCGTGGCAATGGATCTGTGGTTTATTTACGATAGTAAATAATGCAGAAGATATCGAAAAATCAATATTCCTGTGCGCGCAAGAATGTTATTCTACTTTTTAGCGTAGTTGTAACACACTTTGGCTTGAGAGATTCTATGGCCTTGAATGGTGTAAAATATTCAAACTGCGTTAGAAATGAAAATATTAGAATCTACGGAAACAATGTATTGCAAAAATGAATGCACATGACAGATTATTGATTTACTCGAAATAAATACATAAAATTATAAATTTATTGAATAAATAGGCTATAAATGTTTCATGTTACGATAACTGGGTGGGTATGTTTTGGTAGCAGAACAGCGTAGCCGTATATGAGTAATAGAATAAAGTCGTTGGTTATTCACAATTTTCCCGCTTAGTGAGTTGATATAAACGTGTTTAATCGAACGATATTACGGTTCGTTGACATTGCTCTATACTCTGTACACATAGCTTCACGAAATGTTTCCTTTCCAAATTGAAGAGTACATTTCTGGAGGGAATGAGCCTGCATTGAGAGCTAGTGTTCTTTTAAAAGACAATTCTGTTTAATTTCTTGTTATATTTGTAAGGAATAACTACAAACAATTCATATGTAAATGTTTTCAAAATAACCATCATTAAATTAAATTTATCCTTTGAAACAATTCTTTTGTATCTTACATGAAGTTCCTCGACAAGTCTATTAACATAAATTGTGATAGTATTGGATTCAATAGTTTTTCCAAAGGAAGTTCTAGTTACATACATATGTATATGTGTTACTGCATTTAGAAAAATGGCACTTTGTTTAAAACTTTGATTCAATTGGAAGTGAGTTACATTCAAAATGCTGACAATGAGGTGATTGCTCACAATGAGATGATATGGACATTAAAACAAAAAGTATGTTTACTGAGGGGGTACTATTGTTTACAAGGTACAAAATTTTCTCTTTCGTGGCGCCACGCTATTCAAATGACACAACACGATGTTAGAAAGGGTGGAAAAAGTTTCTCTTTGCTCCGATTGGTTGACGCCATTGCGACTGTGCTTATTTTGCAATCAAAGAAGAATAGAGTCTGTTAGAAATTGAGAAGAGGATACACATGCATATGTGTGTAAGTATATATGTGCATATATGTACGTCACATAAAATTTCGCTTGCTGTGTCCTGTCTCCTGTTTCTCTTTTTTATATGTAGTATAATACATACATATGTATGTATATACATACAGTAATGGGATCTGCACACCTCCGGGTCGCAACTTAATCCGTAGCAAGTGTCAATATAGAAATCTTCTTTGCTCTGATTGGCTGATGATTCACTGCTGAGACAGAATCTACTGCGGATTGGGTGTGCAGTAAAATGGTGAGGATGCGCGCGTCAGCTTAGGGAGTAAGAAAAGCGTGCGGAGTAGATCCCATTACTGTAGTACGTAGTGTAGTTTCTTCTTTTTCTTGACAGCATGCGTAATTTTGAATGCGCAATGGAATGGTGGGGATAGGAAACACGATGTCAAAGAGATCGGAAAATTCGACATCTCGGAGGGAAATTTAAAGAAACTCCATTGTGCACACATATTTACATACATATTGCAATGTAACTCACTATACTAAAACCTACTTGTATGTAGCACTGTACGCAAAACAAGAGTCACTGAACGTTTGTAACATGTGTGCGTAACATATACATACACACTTGTGTATATGGGAATCGATTGGATCAGTCATCCTGAACGGCGGTAATTTGCCTACCGTTCAAGAGTGCCGTGTTAAGATAACCTCCGATGGATAGCATAAAACCGGCAGAAAATGTTTCGAGGTCTATTAAAACTATTTGCCCGTCGGCTGAAGAGCTCAGCGTAATCACAAACAACATCAAGTGTGTAAAATGTGGACTTGTATTTCAAAACGAGCCACGATATCGATTACATGACCTTAAGGTGCATCAGCGTAAAAATTTAGATAAAATAATCAAAGAAAGTGTACAATATCGTTGTCCTGTTGAGTCCTGCATTTATGCGCCGAATGCCGAAAGATATTTTACTAGCATGAAGTATCTTAAACAGGTAAGTATCGTTATAAAAATATTACGACAAGAATTATAATTTACAATGTATATTTAGCATTACCTTAAAGTACATGCAAAAAAAATGTATGCTTGTACTCGTTGCGAAAAAAGCTTTTCCACTGAAGCAGCTAAAGAGGGTCACATGAGAGTATGTGGAATCGAATTCACATGTTCTTGCTCTAAAATTTACACTTCTTATGAAGCTTTACTCACACATGCAAAACGATCCTTGCACACCATAAATGACAAATATAAAAATTCATCTAGGTAAGCTGGTTACAAAGAAAGGCCAAGAGTCTATTTATAACTATGATATCAATTTATATTGTAAACTTAATACTTTTACAGACGTACAAATTCGAAAGCAGTTCGTTCGATCCTACAAATTAATCCAACTGGTATAAATAAGCTAATTACAATCCTACCAACAAATCAAAATGAGAATAAAGTATCCAACAATAATAATGAATCCAAGCAGAAAAGTACTATGGATATTGGTGTACAAACAGATGAGTATAAGAGAAATAAAAGACTATTGAGTCCATTAAAACATATCAACAGTAGCTATCATCAGAATGGAAAACGTGGTGTATCTAAACAGACGCAGACAAGTATTTCTCCAAAAATTCGACAAAATGTTATGTCCATGGAGACACAGACCACAGAAGCTTCAAGAGTGTTTAAGAGTTCACTGAAGATTCAGAAGCGTAAAAAGACCTCTGTATCACAGAATTCTGATTATACACTGTTGAAGGAAGATCTGAATCTGGAAAATTTTACATCTCCAAACTTGTTCCCTAGTAGTCCATTGCCACTTCGTCATGATGTTGGTTTGCAAGATTTTTGGGAAGAAAAGAGTACCTCAGGTACTCAAACGATACCTGAAAAAGACATGTTTGAAGTTTTAAATGACAATGTAACTCAAACAGAATTTGAGACATTCTACGAGCATAGTACAAATCCACTAATACAGTGTGTTCCAAAGAGTACAGTCGCTCTAATGACATTACCTTATGCAGAAGACACATCCACGACTGTTGAAGGCTATTCATTTGTATCTTCGAATAGTATATCAAGATCAGATCCAATGCTTATAGATAAAACTTTTGACGATAAGTTCAGCAGTATAGAGACTCAGACTGAACAAGATTACTCACAATCGTTTTTTGATTCAGATACCTTAACTAGATCGTTTGCATTAAGTTCTAACATTGAAACACAAACAACAAACAATTTAGACAATATGGAACAATTGTTGTATAGTAATACATGCACACAGACATGTAATGAAATACTACCATCTGATTTAGGATTGTCTAATATTCAGACGCAAACAGCGTGGACTCAACTTGAGGATACTACTGTTTCTACTGAAACGCAAACAAAATCATTGATATGTGAAACTGGATGCAACATTTCAATGGGCGCATGTCGCTCCTGGTTAAGTACACAAACTAGTCATACTGAAACACAAACTGACTTACTTAGTATTTTTGAAGGTCTTCAATAATGAGGTATTAATTTCATTTTTTTATTATACTGAACAACAGTATAATAAATAATATTTATGAAAAATATTGTATGCATTTTATATTATAGACTAAAATTAGGTTTTTATATTATTGTTTCATACTTTGGTATTTTGTATATTTTGTTATAAATTAATTATTTGAGTTCCTGTGTATGTGCAATCTGTTCATGAAATATATGCATAGATGAAAATATTATATTTTCTTAAAGAAAATAAGTTTTTAAATTTACTGTATTACAGTGTTCACACTGCCACAATTTTTAAATATAATTTATACACATATGTTGCCAGAATAAAAAAATACACATTGCAGGCAATGTAATTCTGTTATATGTAACTTATCAATAAATTTGTTAATTTGAAAACTGCTTTACGAGTAATGTCATTAATTCTCATTTTAAACTTTAAGGGGGCAGATAAGCCTTGAAGCTTTTTAAATATAGATACATTCCTTCACATTATTTTCAAACTTAAAAAATTTAAGCAATGTAGCAACTATTAACTATACAAAGGCATTAATGGTAATTTCAAATTTTGATAATCAAAAATTGTAAGAGTAGAAAAGTACTGCACGTTAAAAAAACATTCTTCATTTGTGTTTCCATGTATGTTATAGGTATAAAACATTTTATTAGAATAGTAGAATGTACCTTTGGAATTTTTGTTTAATAATTTGTTATACGTTTGTAAAACAAAGAATATTTAAGTTTAAGTTTATGGAACTGTTTGTATGTCATTTTTTTAAAAACCTCTGCCGTATCTTTTAAAAATCTGATTCTACAACCACCATTTTTTAGGCATTTCGAATAATCTGTGAAGGAAATGATTTGAACAAAAATCAAGTTATGTTTTTCATAAAAATATCAAGCCAAGCCTGACTTTTAAAAAAAATTTTAGACTTCACTTCAGAAATGTAAGTTTGATTAACAAAAACAATGGTATGGAAAATTATTTGATTATTTCTTAATCAAGTTACATATTCACAAAAAAGTAATAAAACTAGTAGGCTAATATAACGATAACAATAATAGTTTCTCTGTTGATTAAACCTAAATTTCTGAATTTAAAGTCATCTGAAGGTAAAGGTATAGTAAATTGTAGAATTCATTTCAGCTACAACTTTGTAAAGTCAATTTTAAAGAGTCACGATCACAGAAGAGTACCTAATTTTTATACAAAACACATCTTTGGTAGATTTTTGAAAATATCTGAAAAATAATGGTTATTCTAAAAGGATACACTCCGTATATCATACAGCACTTAAAAAAACATATTTAATCGTTGATTTATTATAATTACAGCCTTATTTAAGAGATTCACATTTTCCGAGACTCAAGAGTCATGTACCCCCTTAAATAGAAAAATACATGAAGAATCTTGTCTGTTTCAAATCTAATTACCTAGCTGACATGTACAAAGAAATGGATCATGTTATCTGAAACTGTACACGTAACATTGTTACAATGACCATTAGAGTAACATTTTTCTTAACAATTACATTGGAATAGTACTGTGAATCCCAACCAGTGCTTTTCATTTACAAATCTCTGACAAAGCGTATGTATAAAAGTTAAAATCTTTAATGGTTTTCTGAGAGTCATATCGTGATGGATCAACGTAAACCACATTTTTACGCATGTTTGTTGTTAAAAATTAAAATAACATTTAACGCATTAATAATTATAAATAATAGATGACTTTCATTTTTAATAATGTTATCGATCTATAAAAAAGCATTTATATAAACGTAATTAATAACAAAATAGCGGTGAAACTTAGACATTGTAAATAAGATTTAAAACGAAAATAATTTATAATGGAAAAATGAAGCAAGGATAATAGTTTATAGTCGTTTCGTATTTGTGATTATACCGTGACTCGAAATACGACAGCTATCATTAACACATGTAGATACAACAAACATAATGTGGACATCGTGCCTGGCAATTGAATCAAATCACTAATCGACTCCAGAAGAATACTCAACGCAGTCGCGTGAGCTCCAGGAACTTAATAGCATCGGCTGGGATGTATATAAGAGAGAAAGTGACACAAGGGGTAGTGTATAGACAGAGGAGTACATAAAACTGTATTAAGGTGTAGGACCAGTAGCTTCATGAGTTATCTTTATCAAAATCTGATAGAAAATCTTTGGTCGAATCTTCTATCTTATCTACATTTTCAAGCGTAGAAGCTAGTACTCTTAAATTGTCCACACCGGACATTAGCTGTCTGCAAATATATTAAGATACAATATACAACTAAAATTCTTTTTATATATGGAGGTATATATAATGTCTTAGTGAAATATATTTTTACCTTAATGATATTTCCGCCGATGAAGCAGCATTTCTTAAATCATTGGCTAGCCTTCTTACTGTTTGATTTACGTTTGGGGAATCACATTGCACTCTATGTCCCATTTCTGTTCTATTTTTAAGTTCCCAATTCTCCAACCTTAATTCTTTAATTTGTCTTTTTAATGACGTGATGGTGCCTTCTGCATTCACTACTCTTCTCTGCAAAGAAAAAGATTCAAACACGCAAGAATAAAATGTAAAAATATAATCTTATACTCACTGTACTACGTTTTAAATTATCTTCAACCTGTTCCATAGCTTTCTCTAGATGTGCTGCTTCTTCTTGTTCTACATCTCTTCTAGAAGTCAGTTCTGCTTTTAATATTAGTATTCTGTAATGCACATAACAGATGTAAATCATGCAATTAAATTGAGTTGATATTAATATGATTAGACTTACCTTTTAGATTTTTCATTGATTTCTTTTCTTGCTTGTTCTAGCTCGTGTCGTAATTTTTCATTTTCTAATAATAACTGTAAGCAATTTTAATTTGCATCAATTAAAAGTATTCTTTAATTAAGAAAATTCTATATAAATCGTACCCTTCTTTCTGTAGAGTCTATACTATTTGAAATAGGGCCAGAGCCTGTAGAGATTGTTGTTTTATTATGAATAGGATCATCGTTCAAAAAATCTGGTAAAGATTTTGGGACACTTGCTTCACTAGGTCCTGAGCTAGCTAAGTTAGCTAGCTGAGCTACCTGAGCCGCTATGTTTGGACTTGAATCAGGCTCAGTCCCAAGTATTGGTAAATCTAATGGAAACCCTGAATGATGAGAAGTTACATGTATGTATAAAGTTTACTTATTCGTAATTATTTAAAAAATCTAATATTTCACACTTACCTGATGATTCTGGGCGTTCTGCCCAGAAATTTAAATGGGCAGAACAACTTGCATTTGGTGGAGATTGATTATTAGATGGTAATGTCTTAGCTATACTTCCAGTCAGATCGAAGGGATAATCATGTAAAATAGGTTCACTTTCTTCAGATTCATTTCTGCGTCTGTTTTGTCTTTGTTCTACACTGTTTAGTGTAAAGTCTGGCAAATTATCTACGTCGGAAGTATTTTGTTGAGTAGCTTCATGGTTCAAATAACACTGTTCTAAAACCAGGTGATCTTGCACGAAGTCTGGTAGTTCCGTTGGATTACGGGAGTAAACTGTAGAATCCTTTTCCAATTTATTGGGACTTGGTGGTGGAGAAGTATAAATCCTTGGACGAGCTCCACCAGCACAGTAATTTGTTTGTGAGTTTTTAAGAAAATGTTTGAAACTGAATGGATTCACTTCGCGTCGCGACACTTCTTGCCCTACAAAAAAGGAAGAATAGGATAACACTCGTTGTTAGGTAAGTACCTTGACAAATGTAACGAAATCTAACCTTGTTGTGGGTCACATCCCGTAGCCACCTCCTCTTCGGAAGACGACGACGACGAGAATTTCATGTCTCTGAGGTACCATCTTACTTTTTTCGACGTTGACCGAGGACATTCATTCTTTTTTTCATGATTCGCCATCATCTACACGAAGGATCAACTTTACCGACAATCGTATCATTTGCGGTGCAGTCAAAACTGCACTTGACATTTGTCACCCGCTGACTGCGCTCGGATCAGGTTAGTCGCACTACCTTTTTCTTTCGTCTTCTTTTTGCTCACCGTTTTACTCACTCTATACAAACGTGAGAGAAATGCACGCTTTAAATCCCTCTGACTCCGCTTCTCTTTCGTAACTTCAAGTATTTATTGCACGTAGATTCTTATCTGAAACAGAGGCGTAAGGTGTTATGTATACAGGTATATATTATATCGATGTGGAATACTTATAGTAAATTTTACTAATTGTGATTTATTCAGACAATACTCGTTACCGCATAGAGATCAGGTGAAATACTGGACGTTTACATGGTGATTTCTGTTTGTAACAGATACTTACATTACAATTCCATTGAACAGGTTATTAACTACGTGAGGATATTAATCACCGCATCATTTTATACACGTTTTTACGGATGTGTAAGGTGCCTTTAACACGATGTCGCATGAAAAACCCTGTCGCGTGTGCACAGACTTCAAAACGTGGGCAAAGATTCAAAAGAAGACGTTTGAATCTGAGAAGGTATGAAACTGACGTTTTCTGAATTAAAAGTTTTATATAAATTATAGTTTACTCTATAATAAGATGTACATATGTTGTTTATGTTTTTATTTAATTTGATATCAAACTATTTGTCATTCGGAACAATGTTTTAAATTAAATTTATGTACTTGATTCCAAAGATTACAGTAAATTCTCTCCAATTATTCAAGCCTCGCTGTTCATTTTTATAGTCACTGATTGTCAAAAACTACAAAAACGAGCAACGAGACTCAAATAATCATGAGTTGATGGAGAATTGGAGGGAATTTACTGTACATAGTATTTCGTGAATACAAATGTTTCCTAAATATTGAATAGTTTTGAAAATGATAGATGAAGAGATAATGTTTTATATAACTTTTTAATGAAGTTAAAGTCAAAAGTAGTTGAATATGATGTCCTAATTGGTTGAATACAAGAAATTCAAAAGCATACAAACTGGTTGAGCATAAATGATGACATGAATTTTCTTCTTATTTAATAATTGGATATCATATTCGAAATTGATAGCATTTGTATAACATAGATAGGTTACAGATGTTTAGAAAATTTATTCTTCCACAATAGTGTGTAAATAGTAAAAAATACATTACATAATTATACAAAATGTATACAAGTTAATATTCATATTTCCATTTTTTATTTATATGTGTTTGTTTTTTTAACAGGAATCTGAGAAAAAGCAAGAGAAAAATCAATCTGTAAATAATAAAATTAAACGTGATGATTGTCCTTTAGATAAGGATGAATTAGGCTCTAAAACATGGGCAATGTTACATACCATGGCAGCATATTATCCTGATCATCCAAGTGATGCACAAAAGTCATATATGAAGCAGTTCTTTTATTCATTTTCTCAGTTTTATCCTTGTTATGTATGTGCAGAAGATTTACGAGAACAGTTAAAACAGTCTCCACCACAAACTGACTCACAAAAAACATTGAGTAGTTGGCTTTGTGACATACATAATGAGGTAAACAAGAAAATTGGAAAACCAAAATTCGATTGTACTCTTGTTAATCAAAGATGGAGAGATGGTTGGCTTGATGGGTCTTGTGACTGATAATGATTTATGATCTCTCATGATTTTAAATGTTTAAAAGTGACCTATATGTGATATAAAATATTACGTAAGTTAATTGTTACATCTACTCCTCTGATAAGAGAAGTAATTCTATATACAAGTAAAAATTCATATTTATGTTTTCAAAGTATAACAAAAATATTAATAAAAATAGAATTATTATGTAATCATAGCTACATTAATCGTCACCTATTTTAGAGTGTAGTCACTGATAGGGAATAGGTGGTGGTAAATGTGAAATAGTAAATGCGGCATTCGTTGTTCTAAGACGAGGTTCATAACTGTGGTCTTGTCCATCACCACCAATTGGCATTACTTGACATGTTCTAATATGAAATGGAAACCGTTTGTTAGCCATAGATGGCCGAGTGATGAACAAAAATACTACATGTCCCACAAAGACAATCCATAGTGAACATCCTTTTGCTACACTTTCTCTTATCCAATCATCTACCAATAAAGTAATGCAGAGTACCTATGAAATAATAATTACATTGCAGAGGAATTAAAAAACTATTTACAACGACTTTGTGTAAACTGTGTTGAATATATACCGTTAGCGGATGACATAAAAACCACGCTGATCCCAAGGAAAATAATGAACCATAAAAATGAAGTTTTGTTTGCATTTTTTTGATTGTCTTCATGCAACGAAGAGAAAAGACAATCCATGCAATTAGCTTTAAAGCTATTAACATATATCCTGGTGGTGATTCATAAATGTACAATACCAATCCAGGATCAAATACATCAGACTGATAAATGTATAACGAAAACTGAAAGAAAGAAGTAAAACACACAAAGCATATAATCCATCGAACTTGTCTCCCTGTAAGAACACTTTTTGTCACCGTAAAACCAATCGCGAGTAGTAACATAAGTACAGTAAATAGAATATCTGAACAGGCTTCTAAAAGTTGACCAATCAAGGAAGCATGATCAGATGCCACTCCTTTTAAGCCAAGGTTCATGTAACTATAAATTTCACACAGTATTCCTATTAATTGGGAAAGTAAAGAAGCCATAAAAATTTTATAAGACACGTGTAACAGCCGTCTTGCCCTCAATTGTACTGCTATGTAGAAACTTAGTATTACAAGTATAACGTATATACTGCCAATTGCTATTAACTCTGGTAATATATCTAAAACAAAAATGGATTTAGTTAAACAACATATTAAACTGCTTTGGACAATGACGAAGTTACTTGCAGAATTCATCTGCTGAGAAGTGTTCTCTCCAAAAACTGCTAGGTTGTGCATTTGTTAACGATATCCAATACGAAATATTCAGTCCATTCTCTGAAGCACAATCAGCTAACGCGATGAACCACCATCTCGGGCGAGATGATCGAAATCTTCGGTAGCTGGTGCATCGCACTACTGAATCTTCTTCTCTACATCCAGATTGTACCGGTATAAGTGTTGATAATGGTACTATTTGACCAATTCCATCCTGAAGTATTTCTTCCCTTTCCATACATGTTTTATTTGAAAGATAAACGCTAGGCCATTGATCGGGCGCATCATAGTACAATAATAGTTCCAAATTTTTTTCTTCGCCACTTAGTTCGAAATCATACCGAAATGTACCATGTTCTGTTAAAAAACAGAATCTCGCTAAAAATGCCCAATTCTAAAAAAAAAAAAACAATTTTTCTTTATTAATAAAATGTTTAATGCTGGAAATATCATAGAATATTGGAAGATTTGTAAAAAAGATATATGCTAATTGAAAATTCAGTAAGGGTGATGATTAATTGAAAATTTGTAGTACTTCACGTGTAATCAAGCGTCCTCGAAGAATTTTAGTTTCTAATTGTGTGAATAAAAGCAAAAATATTACACAAGAAAACAATGGCGATTTAAACATTGTTGATACTCAACCACACAATTTCCCTTGACTGTGAATGATATCTACATATCTGAAACACGTTACCTGTTACCTGCTGCTTTTCTCATAATCAATATTTGCCTGCCGCCTGCGACTATACATTTCAATTATCATATTGATCTGAACTTAATGCGAATTATATTTCGAGTAAACTAGTTGAACAATGAATCGTGTATTAAAAAGGTAGTAAAGGGAGCATTCAGTACCCTGGTTTTACATTTTTGAATTTTAATTCGAAACCGCCAGAACTTTTTGTACAGTGTTGACAAGTGTTCTAAGTGACCATGACATTTTCTTCCCGTTGTATAGAGTAATATTGATATATGATAAAATAGTATATTTATTACATATACGTTTTTTTCTAAGCATAGAAAGGAATTAGAGCGCTTTGAAATTACGTGTAATGAAATATATTATTCACTATCTTACTTGTAAAAGTAAAAAATAAAGTATGTAATGATCTTTAAATATTTCCGTCAGTGTTAATAAATTTCTTAGTCATATTTCATATTGTGGTTCGTTTAGTATTTTTTTTTTATTGAGTGTTCAAAATCTATAAAAAGTAGTAATTTAAAATTATTATTTTGTAATTATATGTTAAATAATATCTGAAAATATATAGTTAATTCGAGTTAATATTTATAATGGGAAGGAATTTAAATGAAGGAAGAATTCATATTTCTCCTATGTAAAGAGTTCAGTTTCCTAAAAGTTATCAAAATAATTAAGGTTTGAAGCCATCTAGCGGTGAAATTAGAGAAATACTGCCATACATAAATACACGTGTGGGAAAACGAAGAAAACTCGCATACTAAATTTTTCATATTAATGAGTACAGTAAAATTTTCGATGTTCTTTTAATGCAACTTTTTAGTGATTTGTGTTTCATCATTTTATAAAAATAAGTGTGCTCAATCTGAGAATTATAAGGAAGTATTATTCAGCATTATTAATTTACATAGAGGTTACAAAAAGCAAAATAATCATGAAAATCAATAAACAAAGCCACAAGAATTTCAAAAGTAAATATATATTGCTTTTATCCATTGTCATAATTTGTCATTTTTATTTACTGGATCAGGTTTTTATTTACATTTTTTATTTTTAGCATTATGGATTCAATTTGATGAGGAAAATGTAGATAAACATCAACTATTTTTTAAACAACATTCCATAAGAAATCAGTTACCTGAACATCCAAGAGGCAAAACGTTATTTGTATTAAATATACCACCCTACGTAACTACTGAAGTTCTGGGAAGAGTTTTTAGAAAACATTGTGGAATTGTTGCCGATGTATTTTTTACTACTGCAAAAGGGTTTAAAACAGCATATGTAGTGTTTGAAAAGGAATCTGTCTTAGAAAGAGCATTAGAACTTCCTAACAATAGTGTTGTAATATTAAATGATGAGCAGAATGTATGCTTAACAGGATTGGCCAGTGAGTTATTATGTATTTTTGTTTTTATTTAAGTTATTTGTAATTTATAGTCTATAAATTTATTTGAATTATTCAAATAGAATGGTGTAAAGATTACAATGACTCAATTTGCGATGAAGAAAGGATGAAAAAAGAAATTGAAGATTATATGAACAATTACGATCGAAGAATAAATGAGAAGATTATTAGCGAAAAAGCTATGGCAGAAGAAGACAAGAGTAATGATGGTTGGGTAACTGTGACTGGACAAAAGAAGAGAGGACAGTATGCTCTTGCTAGAAAGGACTCAGTTATTAACAAAGTGCAACAGAAAGAAGAACAGAAAAATAAGAAAAAGCAGTTGCTCAACTTTTATACTTTCCAGATTCGTGAAAGCAAAAAACAAAGTAAGTTCTTTGTTGCACAATATAATTTATATGAAATTTTGATACTTCAATTATTTTATTATATGCTTTTTTCATAGATCTGGCAGAGCTGAGAAAGAAATTTGAATTGGACAAGAAAAGGCTACAAGATTTGAAGTCAAAAAGAACGTTCAAACCATTTTAAATAAATAGGCTATATAAAGAAGAAACTATTTTTTTAATTTTAAATGTGAAATAATATTTATTATACCATACAAATTTTGTTTACATTTATATTTATCGAAAAGTCATATGTTGCCTTGTCATATGTATTCCAATTTATATACACAACATGAGAAGCATAAGTTAAAGTAATGACTTCAGTAAATCAAGAAGCTTTACTTGCATATGTCTGTAGGGTCCATTCAATTAGAAAGTGTTGATATGCCAATGGCTGTAACAGAGCCAACAATTCTTCTGTAAAGTAGAACAATTAATTAATTGAAGTAATTCATATAACAATTAACAAATTATAGTAAGACATACGTTTGTTACCATAAATACAATTAGCAGACATCGCTGCGCTTATAGCTTGCGCAAGTCGTTCCATAGCTAAATCACGTGAAGTTAGACTAGCAGTTGAATGAGATCCTAAGTTGCTACCTAAAGCACGAGTGGTGGCTGCAAAGTGCTGTGCTGAAATTGCATGTTTATTGTTTCCACTATTTTTTAATTTTAATACTGAATCCATAAGTAGTTGTTGAATTTTAGAATACAGTTTCTTTTGCTCCTGACAATTTTCTGTATTTTTTAATCGAAGAGGACATAAAATACACCACCTAATAAAAAAGATTAATGATTATTATTGGATATTTAAAGTTTATATATGATTGTGTACAAAACAAATACTACTACTCGAAATTGAAAAAACACAATTTCATACAAGTATACATAGACGTGTGAATGCCTGCCATCCAAGTGTTAAGAATGTAAAATTCTACAAATTTACCTGAACAAGCCTGCTATAGGTGTAATTGGTGTCATTGGAATACCACCGGTAGGCAAGGCAGGATTATCCATTAACGGAGTTAACAAAAGACTTGGGTTTTCATCAATCCATTCTCCTACCAATCTAAGCAGTTCAGTAGGTGGATCTTTCTCTTCATAAACCTCACCTATCGCCGTTAGTAAGTTGGCAGTGAAATGTGGTGCAAGCACAGGAAGCTGCTTCAATTTATCAATAGATTTTGGAGTAAGGACAAAGTAGTCATTAAGTACATGCCTTGCTAATCCTACACTCTGCGTGGAGGTAGAACCTAGCTGTTGCATCCAAATTCCTGTTGCATTCAGTACCGCTTTATTTTGGGTAGCTATAGCCAACGATACTAAATTGCCCAATATTTTGTTTCTGGGACTATCTGCAGGGAAAAGGGATAAAAAAACTGCGTTTCGTACAGCAGCGCTTCCCCCTGGACTTTGAAAGAAATCGCTAAGTACTTCTATTAATTGTAACTCCTGTATGGCGATAGTGCTATTGCGTTTCTTTCGTCTCTCTATTTCCCCAAATACGAACTCTGATATTAAATCCAGTTGCAGGTCCATTTGCTTTCCTGGTCGTCCGCATAGTATTTCTTTAAAAAATTGACATATGTTTGCACACAAGTATACATATAATGTTTATATATAAAATAGTTAACCCTTTCAATTCATCTTACCGATTCTGCATAAAGCTTCTCTAGCGCAATATGGAAAATCTAATTTTCGTAAGTTTTGTTTTATATCATTCCCAGCCATTAATGCCTATATATGCGACTGACATATAATATGTTTGTACATTCAAAATAAATAATACGATGGCATGTCATCTAATTAGTGACTGAAGACTACATAGCTGTTTTTATAAAGCTAGCATTCCTGATTTTCATGATCAGTATAAATTCTTAAAAGTTAAGAAAACACGTATCTTGATTGGTCCATTTTAGTTAATGCGGATTTCTATTATTAAATAACCAATAAGCTGTTGCACTACTATGCGACTTTGATATGATAGCGCTATACATATGATTCTTCCAGAATTGCCATCAAATTAGGAGCGAAATTTGAAACTTGTGAAATGTAATATGTACGTATATACATTGGAAAATTATGTTGTTTACGTTTGTATAATATTAAGAAATTCAAGTTGAATTAGGAAGACGAAGAGAAAATAAGTCTCATAGAATCTTTTGACAAAGTATGGCGTAACTGAATGGAATAATATAAGTATGAACATGAAATCTTTAAAAATGGACTTAAAAAAAAAAAGACATTAAACGCCAGGGGAATGACGCTCCTCAATTAAGCAAATCTGGTTTGCAAGCCTGGAATGGACATCTTCTAAGACAAGACATTCTTTCACATATTTTGTCCAAAATTCAATGCTCCATCAATAGCCTGATTCAACGAACCAAGAGCTAAAAGCTCGAATTAGCCCTAACTTGACTAATTCCGACACACAGTGACGCAACAATAAACAATACATAAAACATTATATGTTGCTAGGGATACGAATCCTAGTTACAATTATAATCAATAAATAACTAGGTATTAAAGTAAAAATGTCACTTAGAACTCATAGCCCTCTAGTGGCGAATCGTGAAACGCGCCGTAGGGAAGACTTCTAATTCATAGCGCCACCTCCGACTAGGTTGCGAACCACATTGTTAGTCAAAACAATCGCCGAATTCACGGTCTATTTTTAGGTGGCACCCATTAAGCTACAGTGCATCACCATTTTTCGCGTACACCGAAAAAAGCTATATAGTCGACGGTCACCGCGGCGACGGTCTTTCGATCTCGAAAAAGTTCAACGACCCCGCGGTATAATTGTGACAAGAGGAGCGACCGGCCATGTTTATATCGTAGTGAATTTCGAGGTAGCGGCCTGAGACCCGAGACGAATTTATCCACGTGTACTTGCTCAATCTTCATCCCCTGTACCTGACGTCCAGCACAGTGTCGGAAGCCTTCGAGCGATGGAGTCCAGCGAGAGGGGTGAGTGAATCTGCATGTGAAATAAAATCGCGGCAATATTGAGTCTCTGACACAAATCACGACCTGGGGGCAATGGCAGTGTCAGGGTCGAAACGGAACTAGTTCAGTGACCGCATTCGTGATATTCGACCACGATATTATTCGTGATTTTCACGTTACATCTCATTTTCATTCATCCTTTATCCTCTGCGAGTATAATATTCTCTATTGGAAACGGCTTCCTGTGAAAATTAACTCTCGACCGAATCTATGTCACGCATCTTACTTTTGATCTTGACTGTACTCTCTACTCTTGGCTCAATCCCTACGCGTGCCTCTTATATACATACATAATACATACATAATACATACATAATACATACATAATACATACATATATATATATACATATAATATATGTGTATAATATATCTATATATACTTGACAGAGCATAGAAGAACGTGTAATTCGTGGTCTTTTAATAGGCTCATGAAGTTCTTTTTGGAGTGGTTGTGTGTGTCAGTAGTAGGTAGGTTTGCCAAAAGCGGATGTACATGTGTTTTTGATTTTTTCTTTGACGTTTAAGAAATTTGCTTGCTCGGAGGACTACGTTCGGCGTTACGCAATAGTGTAACGGCGTGTCTTTAACCTAGATAATGTCTCGCGTACAGTGAATTGAAGCCACGGTACCGCTTGACAGAGACACGTGAGAATTATTATTGCTTGACCGAGTCGAGCATGTGTTGCAACGTGGCGACACCTGTCGACTATTCGTGCACGTCCTACCTCAAGTCACCGGGAATTAACCCCTCTCCCTCTACGTCACTGTGTTCAACCCTTACGATCTGCGCATGGACCTCTATGGAGTCGTACCATGCCGCTATATTGTTTCTATTTTCTGTTAATGTCGAATCAACCAAATAATTTGCAACTGTTATATCATACCGGTGGGGGATGAACTTTTTAACTGTATTGTACCCATAGTTGTTTATGCGTGTGTTTTGATGTTGCAAAGTGTTGATGGAATTTTCTTTTTATAATATTTTTTTATCTACGAAATTTATCGAGCGAAAGAGATGTTTTCTATTGTCTTATATGTGGATAAGTAAAGAGTTCGGTTTATAAATATGTTGGTTTGAAATGTTAATTATTAAAGAAACTGAGTAGACCGTAATGCGCATAATTACTGAAGATACTTTATTCATACGTCTTACAGCTGAGAGGAGAGAACAGTTTCTTTTATTGGCACTACTTGATAATATTGTTTCGCAGCAGGCATTACCAAATTCTTCGAATTTCTTTGTCCTTAGAGGGCGCCCTCGTGCTGTAGTTTTCTATCTCTCATTTTTAATCTACCCTTTTTATCTTTTGTTCCGTTCTGGGATACTTTTTTCCCCTGGTAGACTCTTCCTTGTTATATAAGTCCAAGGACGAGCTGCACGGCTGCACAAACACACATTCGCATACGTCTCTCCCTCAGTGGTTACACTACTTTTTCCCCTTCTTCTTCTAACCTGTGCTCTGTTATGATCATCTCTCTTTTCTTCTTTTTATACTTCCGTCTTATTGCGTTCTTCCTCTCTCTTTCAATCTCCCCACCATTATCTACATTCTTCTCTATTCTTTGCCTCACTGTTGCTATATTATATTGGCCGGCTCTGCCATGTTGTTCCGCACACCGGTTATATCTCCCGGTTCCTCTTTCTTCTTATTGCATGCAATGCTCGACAAGAGCATATACAATGCTTGCTCGAATGATTCTCGCCAAGTTTCGCCTGCTACCTTATGTTACAAAACGGCAACGATTTATTGAAACTGTTTTTATCCTGCGCCAATGATTCTTGTCGTCAGCAACCGTGCAGCTTATGGACCAGGCGGCAAGAATTATTGCGGCACTCTATGTAATGAATAGAGGTTCTCAGCCGTAATATATTAAAACTGTGCAGATCACATTTCTTAATTCCTGGACGGGTAAAAAAAAAAACTTCGTGGTTTAAATCCTGCAAAAGTTTTCATTTTTTCTGTGACTACATTGTAATTTGTTACAGCCGTGTAAGACGAGATTATGAATAACACACTGCTAAGTGGATTTGAAGTGGAAATCGCGAAAGGATCTGTAATTATTTATGTGTTAGCAATTCCTCATTGATTTCGGTGGCCTTTAAACATTTAGTGTCGAGGACACTATTTTGAGTAACATTTCCTTATACATGTTACTGCCGCCATTATTTCGTATCCGTCAATATTGCTTAGGAAGAGATAATGTATATAATTAGTAATTAATTTTGTAGAAGTTGAGGAAGTGTTTGAAATATCTTATAATTAATTCTTCTTGCAAATCAGAGAATCATTTCGAAGGATTGCGTTTCATTACGATGGAAGTATGTATTGTTAGCGTACTCGCGGCAATTAGAGGGTATTGATTTATCGACAGTGACAGGAGTGCTATTCACGCAAATTGGAAAGATGGATAATCGTTGGCCTTGCGTGGGATTTTACCAGACCAGGCTATCCTATTGTTCCGTGCCGACGGTGAAATTGCACGAATTCGCATGTTAAACCTGGGTATTATACGGCAAATTAAACGTGACGTTTAGTGGGAACGAAAATAGCGGGATGTAATTATTAATGCGTTTGCGAGTGTAACATCGATGTATTGATTTGCTACAAATCGTACTAGTAGTGCCATACATTCCACGATGAAACTATAAAACGTTATATTATACGAATAAATCTAAATAATAACTGAATAATATTTTAAGAATCTCTTTGTATATTTAGCGTTAATATTATATAATAAAATTAAAAACATATAAAAGAAATCATAATAATTTGTGACCATCGAAGACACAAAACAATTTATTTCGTACAAATCCCACAATTATACATATGTTTCTGTTTATACCGGCATATTCTGTATCGATATAACACCATTCAGAACATTTTACAATGTTCGACATTGTAAATTTACATTTTGTAATGTCGTGAGGTGTGATTGCGTTTCATAGGATAAGTATTCGCCACTGGAACATGTTCATTCGCGAATCCAATCGTGATCGCACTTCCAATTTTAGTTCTTAACTCAGTTTCAGCTGGACTTCCAAACAACTACGAGTTCACTTGCAATTATTATTGCACTTGCAATTCGAGCCACGACCGTTACTGCAACACCGAAGTATGTTCTACTTTTCAACCGCAACTCCGAATTCGGTGGCAATCGTAATTGCAACTGCAATTCCAAAATTCTCGTGGTATCGCATTAGCAGATGAAATTCGATTGCAATTGCAAACGAACCAGCCCCCCCCCCTCCCGTGGCGCTACACGGTGCGGAGAAAATTCTGTCCCTACATCTGTACATCTATATTTAGCTGCTTTGGAGAAATGAGGACACTCCAATTCAATATTGTATATTCAATATTGTATATTAAATATTTTTTTTTGACAAACATATTAATCTCAAAACTGAACAATAATTTATACGAAATGTTCAAAATTTGCTCCTTCTGCTTCAATACATTTTCGAAGCTTTTCTTGAAAATTGTTAATGATTGTCGCACACTCGGTTATCGTAATTTCGTTCCACGTATTTTGTAAAGCTAGTTTCAACTCATTCCTCGTTTTGAATGTTTGTCGAGAGAGATTTTCTGCCTTCGATAATAATAATTTTAATTCTTTTTTTCTTTCACCGCCCTCTCTACCTTCTCTTTTTCGTATCCGATAGTCAAAACAATGTCGGCGTTTTTCATTCCATCCTTCTGCAATTATAACCCGCTCTTTATCGTTTATCATTTTTAAGCTGAGAGAAGATAGAAACGTACTTGAACAGTACTAATAGATGTAAAAAAAAAAACGTAATGAATTCGAAGAACAAAATAGATTTGGACACTGAACATTTGTAGACAAAAGGGGAGCGTTTTTCATACAGTGTCTGAATTTTCTCCACGCTCTGTATTACCAAATTTCAAAGGAACGTTGCTGGCACAGTATTCACGATTCCAAAACGCACGCGAAACCCGTGTTTATTGCGCGATCAATTCCACGAAGAACATATTCGCAGCGTCCTCCATTCCCTAATTGAGGAATCGCTTTGTTTCGTCCCGACTGGCCTTGTTTCCGCATGCTGCGTTTTTGCGCTGTCGTCTAGTCGACTCTTATATTTGAACTTCGACGAACGAGTCAATTAGCAAGCTGCCGTAACATCTGCCAGCATCGTTTTCTTTCTCCCGAGCTATCCGCCCGTATGCGCGCCAATATACAGGGTGCTCTCGAACCAACAACTTCACCCAAGAACTCTGAACTGCGAACAGGACGACGATTCGCCATGCAGGAACAGTCTCAGTCTCGTCTCTTCGATAAACGGTTCTCTGATATTTTCTCCGTTATCCGAAGTTTCCTGGGAGCGCGACTCATTCAATTACTCCGAGCTGCAGAAACGGGCAGAATTAATTGCAGTCAACGTGCTAGCGTCGTCCACGCGAACTTCGGCAATTTACGGCGACATTTGTGCCCAGTTCATTCCGTTTCGAACCAACGACACGAATCCGTTCCGGCAAGCCAATTAACGAGATAGAATTCGAGCGCGTGGGCGTGCGGCACGCACGCTCGCCATTTAGATATTCCCGGCTCGTATCGGTCAGGATGTCCTGAAATCCTGTCGCGTTCGTCAAGGATACCACGGCGCACGTTTCCCGCCGATCAGTTTCAGAAGTTTCCGCGATTCCGTTGAAAAATACAGTTACCTCCGAAGACACCTAGTAATCGTTAAGGAGTTAAATTTCTTTGAACTATCAATCCTTTGTTGATGAGTTATAGTATTAACCTGTTAAGTATAAATGTTATTGCGTTTGTATAAGTTGGAATAAAATTCTGTTCTCATCTCATTAATATTTAAGCACTCAAGTGAACGTTGGCACGCGCAATAAATATGCAGAGTGAGTCAATCAACTCTTTCACTTTAATTTTTCTTGTAAACCATATGTTGTATAAAAAAAATGTTTCGAACGGAAGTTGTTCGCTATAAAGAGGAGCACACGCGGCAATAATTAATTTTTGCTTTCTCCCTTTTTTTTTTTTATCAAAATATGAAGATCGTTTGAGAAAATGTAAAACGCTTCACCCTCATATTTTCGAAACAAAAAACGAAAATAGCGAAAATTGAATTGTTTGCCGTGTATGCTCGTCTTTATAGCAAACAACTTTCGTTCGAAACATTTTTTTCATACAACGTGTAGTTTGTAAGAAAAAGACATTATCACAATTCTAACTGTAGAGAAAATGGCGCCGCAAAAGGTTGGAGCATTAAGAATATTATCCCAAGAAAAGTAGATTGGAAGAATGTATAATATATCATCAGCTTTTCTTATGTACATAATCAAACTGTATGCCCGCAACTTCTGGAATAAGATGCAAATATCATCTTATGTTGACATGTGTCTTCAAAGGGTTAAATATGAGGGACTATTAAAAATTTTGTTCTGGATGCAAAATTATTAGTCATAAAAAATTGACATATACAGTAATTTCTCCCTAATTCGCGCTCAGTTAGCGCACAAAAATGGACAATTTGGGAAGAGGAGATACGATTATTCGAGGCTTGCGTCTCGTTATTATAGTTGTTGATGATCGGTAATTATAAAAATGAGCTAAAAGGCTCGAATAATCGTATCTCCTGTTCCCAAATTGTTCATTTTTGTGGGCAATCTGAGCGCGAATTAGGGACAAAATTACTGTACGTCGCTGTTGGATACATGAAGTGGATTTTACAACTAAATGGGTGAGTTTCTTATTGATAATATTCTTCATATTTCTCTAACAAACGTATCCCTCACGTTCTTTAACACGATTATTATTTATTAAATTAGCTTTGCGAATCATTCGTTGTACTGTGTTCGGACACGGAATTATTTAAATTAAAATATCATTTACGTATTTTGTTAATCTTCACTGTACACCTTGCTTAAAAATTTCACATGTTACACACAAGGTGTCGTGCACACTAGAAAATTAAAACGGCCGTCACGGTGAAATGACTTACTATTTCGGGTTCGTAAAATTAGTAAATATTCTTCAGACGTTCTAAAGTAAAGATGAACAGCGTTTTTCTTAAAAATGTCACTGTTACGTAGTAAAAGAAAATCCGAAAAGTTCTCGCTTCGTGATTTGTTCAATACTTCGAACGCGGCTCGAGTCCGTCCCGACCATCTGTCAAAGCCTCGTGCTGCGGGCTCTCGAACTTCGCGCCGTCACCTCTCATTGGTCAGTGTTTTCCGTTAATAACTCGTAAACAAAGCCGCAGATTGCATTTTAGCAAAGGAAAAAGTTACTTCAAATGATCTCAGCTACCCCTCATTTTCGGCTGTTAAAATAATTGTGGAGCACCCTGTATATCTATGGGCTTCTGCCTAAAACAACTTTTTAAAATTTTACTTTAAAGTAGACAACACTATTGAGTTCAATATTTCCGTGTAGATAGGGCGAGACAATTTTTGTTTCTTGTATGTCATCATTTAGGATCACATCAAAAAGTTTGTTAATACCCTTTTAAACGGAATAACTTTTTTAAAATTGGTTCAGATGACTTGATTTCATTCTGGCGCCTCTGCTGTATTGTAATTCCAATCGAGCTGAACTCGCGATATACGGGAAAAAACGCGATGAGGATAAAAAGTTGGCATCGAGAACAATCGCGTCGTCAGACGAATCCGCGAGTATTGACACTGCGAGCGTGTTATCGTGTAGCGACGCGTAATCGGTTTATCACGCGGCTCGAGTGTACTTTAAAAATGAGTATGTTCCCCTTTTTCTTCGACGTTGCTCACGTATAAAACCGTTGCGCAGGTCATGCACGATCGCCGATGGAAATTTGTCGCGGGTCAACGTCCAGGAATGAGTCTTTATACATTTTTTCCTGCTGTTTTCATACGACGATGATTAAATTGTTTCGTTAAATGCATTCCGAGCGGTGTCATCATCGGTTATTTATATTTCGAGAATCGATAAAAGAATAGCTGACGGGTCGTTGTGGAATTGACGAGCTTCGTTTATTGTCCGTAATAAATCGACGACGAGCGGAAAGAATTGTGTGGATCGAATCGTATTCATGATCTTAATTGAGCATTATCGTGCAGCTTCGGTTGTGGATACGGGTAGTGTAGTTTGTAATCGGTAATTGTAATCGTGCGATTTTATAAGTGCTAATAATATCCGAGAGAAGTAAATGAGAAAGGATATCAAATAAGAAATGGACTAAACCAAAATATGAAGAAATTTATGCAGAAGACAAAATTGATCAAAGAGTACATCAAATATTTTATTTGATGATAATAAATTAATTGAAAAAAATAATCCGATCTATGACACAAATATTTTCAGCGTTTTTCAACTGAAATACTATTTGAAATATTATCTCAGAAAATTGTTTGCAACGAATCAAATATCTACTTTTCGAAAGCACATTCTTTCGAACAAATATTTATATTGTTTATTTACTACTTGCCATTCGAAATAATAGTTTATCCAGCTCTGCTTCTCAACGATTCCATTTCCGAAATGGTCCACGGCTCTCCGGGGAATTCTCTCGACGATTTCCCCTAGAATCACCGTGATGACCTTGAGCGGGTAGCTGAAATGGCGGGCTCGCGCAACCGGCGGCCTATCTTAATCGCTACCAGCATGTCGAATTGGTGTTGTAACGGCGACGTGGGCACCACGTTTATAAAATAATCGCTGATACGAGTTCACGTGAATGAAACGACATAAGCGATCGATGGCTGGCCGGTGTCGGTGCTCGGCAATATGTAATTCGCAAAAAATTGTCTGCGTAATTCACGCGACGCTCACCGGCTAATGATTTCGAAGGATCGCGGCATAATAGACGGGTGTCCCCGGCACAGAGATAACCGAGCAACGATCGATTACGAGCTACAAGGCTCTATTTACCCAGTGATCAATCGACGCCTTTATTTGCCTCCAATTAATGCCCTCATTAAGGATAATTATAACCGCCAACACCGCTAACCTTTGCACATTCAGACCTTTGTATTCTGGCCCCGTACATCTCTGTTTCAATATTTTGTTCAAACTACTGCAAAACTTTCAACGTTTCATGGCTTTCGAGATTACACGGTTCGAACGAGACGTAATGGTAACACTATGTGCGCCACTATGAATCCTGTCTGTCTAATGTCTGCCGATATAGGCACCCTCCACCTCCGCGGAAGCTCATTTTTTGAGTTGTTAATCGATGAAGATGAGCAAAGTATACATGCTTGAAAAAGTTTTCAATTATATTACAACAAGCTTAACTTATATAAATGTACAATTTTTACTATAAACTAAAATATGTTGAATTTTATTATAAATTTGTATAATTGTATTTACAAATTTTTAATTTATACATAATGTTATTTATAAATTTTAATGATATACATAAATGTATAATAAGTTTATAAATTCAATATATCGCGGATTTTATGTATTTATACCAAAAATGAGTGTCTCCAGTTTCAAACTGTAGCAAAATTCACAGCATTCAATAATGTCGCATTTTTCTCGCGTCCTATTAAAATTGTTAAAAAGAAACGAATCTTCTGAGCGGCACCTGTGTTTCGCAATAAATGCAAACAATTTTTACTTTGCATAAAGATCCGCAGTTTAGTCGTAACTAATGGCGATAATCGGTGAACTCTTATTATGCGAATGTCCCGGTTGGATGAACTGTTGGTCTCCCAACGAGTTCACGTGAACGGGGGTCTAGTGTACGTCCCCATACCGGATGTATCACCTGTTCGTTCGCGAGAAATGTATCGCCGAACACAACTCATCGGCGGCCTCGCGGGGGACAACGATAATAAATCGTTTCGCAACGAGATCTGCGTACGCGCGAGCACGAGCGCATGCCTACGTGTGTGTGTGTGTCGAGCAGTAGCAACCTTGCAGAAATATAAATAGTGGATCGCGACAGAGAAGGAGGGAAACTCGAACGAGTCTCGTCACACTCCACGTGGTTTTCTCACGCTGGCTCGTGGCGCACGAGCGAGCCTCTAAGCGACAACATCACCGCGACCCTGGTCTAGCCAGGCGTTGTTGCGTAAACCCACGCATTGTGGGAAGCTGTCGTACCTCTTATCGAGCGACGACACTTCGTTCTGATCGACTGGTACCTGGAACACCGAAGTAGCTGTTGGACGAAATTATGTGCCGTCTTTATAATTGTAAGACGTCTTGAAAATTATAAGACAACCCTAAAAAAATTAAACCCCCTCGAAAATTATAAGACAACCCTAAACATTATAAGACACCCTGATAATTATCAGAATAAATGTCGCACAGTGATATCTTTCCCCCAAAAGTTAGTCACAGTTTATCAGTTTATACGATTTTCTCTTAGGTATTTGAGATTGCTGAATTTGAATATCTTATTAATATTGTGCATCGATTGCGAGGAACAAGAACTGCATACAAAATTATCTTTATCTTAAACGATTTGATAAAACCTAAATGATACAATCGAATCGTTAAACTTCTCTAATAGTGTCACTGTTTTGTGTTTCATCTACTCATTTTTGTCATAAATGCATAAACTTTGCAGCCTAGTTATCAAAAATGGAAAATTCAAAATTGAAAATCAGACACTGCTGTCGTAAGCATTGTTTTCAATTTATTTTTTGTGAATATCAATAATTTCCCAATGTTTGGCTATAATCATATAATTGGAATATAAAAATTGAGAATCATGTGCGATGATTTGTTTCAAAAAGTTCCTAGACCCACGTAGTACAAATATGTTGTTCAGAATAGTAGTAAAGAATATGATCATTCATAAGCAACATGATCATAAAAATTATAATAATAAGCGATATAATGAATTACGAATATTTTTTGAAATAAAGAATGCCATTTTATGGGTAGAACTGTGTTCATAGTAAAAATCCTTCAGTTCTCAATATTTAAAAAATGTTCAGTAATCGATATGTAGAGTTATACTTATAATTGTATTTAAGAAAATCATGTACATTAAGAGTTATATGTATTTACAGTTACACGATTGCATTTAACTAAAAAAAACGCACTAACTAATGCTTTGGGTAGTATGTCTTTTTCTATTGTTCCATCTTTGCATACAATTTATTATCTTTGCTAACTATTGAGTCATAAATGAAATTTATTAGGCTTGATACGCCGTTTTTCTAGTTTTTAATATTAGCAATTAGGGCAATTATCGAAAATTGGATTTTGGTCAAATTTTTGGGAGAAGGTAGTACTGTCCAATGTTCAGAAGAAGGAACCGGGGCAAGGAGGGTATTCCGCTCGCTCCGCCTCACCTGCATGCCCGTAGCTGCACGCCTAACTTTTCTATGACCTCTCGAAACACACTTCTATTGGTAAACGAGAAGACCCACAAGCTAATCGACGCGAGGAACAAGGGGGATCGGTTGCCCGCTCCACCTAATCACATCTCTTGTTCAACACGTGTAACTTAGCTAATAATAAATAAAACGAATTGGAAGAGGCTAGGTGGATCGAGCGAGCGATTCCCCTTGCGCCTTGCTCATTGCGTCATTTAGTTTATGTGTAGTGCTTCATTTTCTCGAATTTCCGGTACAGTAATGTCTTCCTAACTGATGCTAAGATTATCCACAAAAATGGACAATTTGGGAAGAGGAGAAACGATTATTCGAGTCTTGTAGCTCGATTTTATAGTTGTTGAAGTTCGTAACTATAAAAACGAATCGCAAGGCTCGAATAATCATATCTGCTCTAACCAAATTTTCCATTTTTGTGGACAACCTGAGCGTCGATTAGAGAGACATTACTGTATTACCTTTAGGTTCTTAATAGTGTACATTTAACGTAGGCGTAAGATATCCGTAAATTCCTATACTCGAATAATACATTGCAAGCCTGCGAACATGATAATAATTCTGAACGAGCAAAAAATTATTATTTATACTTACACTTCATAAATATCGTACACATATTTAAGACGTGTATGAGAACCGTTTAAAAAAATCGTACGGTACAACATAAATATAGACAATACGTGTATAGTACAGCACGTTTGCTGCATAATACAATGAAAAGTTAATCAAGATGCTAACTAATAATTAATAATTACAAATAATCACGTGTTCATCATAAGAAGCTGAAGTTAATGCTTTAGGGACAAGTTAACGCTCTTGCATCTTGTAATTGTTGCGTCTGTTTCACTTTATCTCGATTTTGCTACGCCTCCTGACTCCCGTCGCGCGTCTCGCTAGCCCTCGGTCGCGTAAATGATACACACACACACACATACACCTACACAAAGCACAGGCATGCGCGTGTGATATGCTCCTAGCCGAAAGCGGTGACCACGGAGGAGCGAGACGTGGCGGTTAATTTAGGGCTAATAGAAAGGTATTATTTCTGCTAATAAGGGAAACACGTTTACCTTACTTCTGCGAGGATGTTAACATGTTTCCATCGTTGTCAATATTTGTAAACACTATCTCGGACGGAGGCAACTGCGGTGGAAGAATGGACGACGACTAAATCCTTTACAAAGATGAACAAACTTTAACACGTTGACCACCGCGTCGGTCACTTGTGGGTGACACTAATTTTTGACCAATTTTGAAAATTCATTTTCATTGTAATATATTCGTACAAACTGAATTTGACCAGAATGTTTCGGATGCGAAAGAGTTCTAATCTCATCCACTATGATAAATTTCAACCTTCTAGGTTCGGTTTAATTAATTAAATTACTCTGACTTCGTGGGAATTTTTTTTAGCGGGCGATTGTCGACGCTGAACGTGTTAAAGTTGATTTCCTCGAAAACGAAGCCCCGGATTAAAAAATGATATACCAAATATTTTACATATTTTTTTAATACCTTTATACACTTCCGTATATTTTTGCGAGCTGATTTTAATAGTCTATTGAATTGGTCATTTTGAATATTCTATTTTTAGCATGAAATTCGTGATTAAGGACCCGAAAGATCGTTGAATATTAAATTTTCTTTAAAAATCCGATTGTTAACACTAGAACTACCGAGCCTTAAACACGATTAAGGTATATTGCTCTATAGTAATGACAAATTAAGTTTACTTATACTTCGTATCATTTCTATCGTAATATATGCTTGAATGTAGAAGATTATCTAAACAATTTGTCATAGAAGGATTTTTTAAATGTTAGGAAGAGTAAAAATGAATATCAGAAATCAGTCAGTGTTAAAGATCCAACGCAATATTGAATGTTGATCACAGAAAGTCACTAAACTCCTTGGAACTAGAAACTTTTTGAGTTTCGAAGGGTTTCGATATTTAGTTCTTAATAGAAAATTACGATTTAAATAAAAAATTTGGTCTCGTATTAGGCATTTTTATCCTACTAATTTTCGGCGTATGCCGTTCATTTTCGATTCGGCCACTTTTATCGTTTACGATTTCAACTTTTCAATTGATAGCGGTGGTCTCGTTGAAGCATCGATCGCGTCTGACCGAGGGTGGCGGGACGGGTCGGCGCCGGGGTGGCGTCCCGATGGTGAGGAAAGTGCACTCGGAGTGCAAGCAGAGAGACCCTATATGCAATTGGCTGGAAAGTGCACGGCTGGAGGGGATGCTCGAGGGAGGAGTGACAGAGAAAGAGAGAAACCGAGCGAACGGGACACGGAGAGAGATAGAGATCGAGAGACAGAGAAAGAGAGAGATAGCGAGGAGAGGGGTCACGGTAGGGGGAGGCAAGTGCACACACAAAGTAGACATATAGGTCAATGTCGGGACACTCCCGTGCACTGTTTAGCACGACTCACCTAGTGACCCAGTTACCTCCTCCTTTTACGTACTCTGACCAGCTCTCCTAGCCTACCAGCCGCGGTTCCAGACACCGGGACCAGGTGTATCCTTGTATGTCATCTCGTTTTCCTCAACAGAAACGGCAGCCGCCCCCACGGGGTGCATAATCGCTATAGACTGCGGATTTTATGTATTTACGGTAAAAGTGAGTAGTTGCAATTTCAAATAGTAGAAAGGCTGAAGGAATTTAAAAACGTCTCTCTATGTATTGTTTTCAATTTATTAAAATTATCACTGACAATTGCAATTTCTTGCAATCGCTGCAGGTAATTTTTTTTTATTTTGCATAAAAATCCGCAGTTTAACCGTTTGCACTCGATTGGCGACTCCGAGATGCCATTAAAAATTGTTATGTCACGTCTCCAAATAATTTTATCAATCAAATTTGTATATATTTAAAGAGCTGTTGAAAGTGTAGCTGTTGCATGGGTCATAATATTCAATCTCATAGGCATAAAATGCATTAGGTCATATAGAAAGGGAAAGCCGTGGGTCGAAAAAACTAGTTTAAATTTTGCGTTAATTCGGCTTCGAGTGCAAAGGGTTCATAATCACTTTTTCTTTACGTTTTCTTCGTTTTCGCAATCCTCCCCGTTCGACCTATTTTGGCCGTTTTACGTGCTGGCCAACAGGTTTCCAAGGATGTTCTACACGTCCACTATCTAAGCGTATCAACCCTGGCTAACAGTTATCAAGACATCAAATTTGATAATTCTTTCGCCTCCGCCGTCAATACTATTTCGAGCGTCGCTCAAGTTTCTGACCTTGGACTTCTTCTTTTTAATCTATTTATGAATGATATTAATGAATGTTTTCAGTATTGCTTCTTCTTGTATTTGAGATGAAAATAAGATATAACTATTGGTAAATAATTTATTTCGAACCGTTATTTTCAACGTTGTTACTTTCAACACTGTTATTTTCCACTGATATATTATCTAAGTTTTGTTTAAGAAGTCACCCCGTTTTACAAGAGGAACATCATAGTATTTTACTCGGTTAATTCCATTGCTTGGATAAGACCTTTATAAATGAAAATAATTATTGTCGTGATTCTTTCAGTTACATAAAAATTAATTTTCATTCTTAACATTTTTATTCAGTCGAAATGAATCGTACAGCATCGTCAAATTTTCTTTTAACTACGAGAAGCATTGGCTAATTTTAAAATTGGTTCACAAATCTGTTCGTGGAATTGGGTTATCGGCTAGTTAATATTGTTGCTTTCAACAGTGAAATATTTAAAAACAAAGTTTGCAGTTAAGAAGTTAGTTTTTGAGTGCAGTAGCTACGGATTTCCTCTTGAGACGATCAACGTTCCTTCTTTTCTTCGAACGAATGTACAATGAACGATCTTAAGCAAATCAGTTCACGAAGATTATTACACCGATAGTCGAGGCGTACGTACGCCAGGAAACGCGGGTAAAGGTGCACAAGTGAGAGTAATTACGTCTCACCTTCGTCGGTTTCTTTGATTAATGGATTCCAGGTATCCGTGCAGGTTTTTTCCTCCTCTGGGTCCTTCGATCTTAATTTGAATACCGACCGACACGCTCTGGAATCGTGCGAAGCACGACTGTAAACGGTGTCAATTACACAGGATGATCGCTTTTAAATGTAGATCTTAATGGCGCGATCGGCGAACAAGCGACGACAGCATTTGCCGGCTGCTTTCGAAATGAAACGAAGGTAGAAGAAGGAAAAAGAAGTAATTTAGAGTATTTGTTACATGTGACGCGTGCGGCGCATCCTTCATAATCCAGGCTCATTTGGCTGACCTATATTCGCTTTCAGTCGGCCAGCTCCGCTTTTATCGTTGTCCTGTTTCCATCGTCATTGTTGTTCCATTTTATACGTTAACCTCGATCATGTATTAAATTATAATCTGCCGATGCAGATTACTCTTTTTCCCGTCCCATCGGCGCACCAGCATACGTACAAAACACGGAAATACATATTTTTCATACATTGATGTGAAAGTAACGTTAATAACATGATGTTAATAACATTAATATGAAAATAACGTTATATCGTTAATAACGTGGTACATGATAACATTTCCTTTGTAACATTAATATTGACGTTATTAATATAGAAATACAAAATTTCAAAGGCTTGATAATAAAAGACCTAGTAAGCTGGATTAAATTGTTTAACCTTTAGGCTGCCGGCATGACGCTATATGGAGTCATTAAATATTTTAATTAAATATTTTTTGATAAAGGGTTAATAGTACTGGCGAAAACAATTTATTATAGCTAAACTGCGAATGTTTATGTATTTAACACGTTTGCTAAATTGTAAATCACAGAAACATAAGCATGTTGGCAGACAAAATAATCGACGAAAACGGGAATTTATCTAATAATCCGTAGTCTAATTATAGTAATTGTTTTTGTATTACTTTCGTACCTCGTAGATCTTAACACAGTTTGGTTCATTTAATAAATTATTAGCCTATTGATCTTTATGCAAAATCAAAAATTATATGCATCGTTTACATGACATAATAATTGGGAAGGAAGAAATGGGAATTTATTTCTTCTTTTAGTAATTTTAATAATTCATAAATAATGTAATGGAATCTTTAAATTCTTTTCATATTCTTACTGTTTTCTGTTTCACCCATTCACTTTTGTCATAACTGCGTAAGATTCGTAGTTTTATAGATTGTAACACAAATTAATGTTCAAATTTGATAAGAAAATTATGTCACTCATGTACAATAGTACACATTCGCGGTATTCGAAATGCCAACGCATCGAATTTCTTAGTTCTTATGTCGATGTTTTGCTTTTGAAACTTTTTCACCATTATTTCATGGAAGCTGACTATGTACTTGTCCAATGGAAACGTGCGCCTTTGTTTCGCGCATGTGGGCGAACTGCGTAGGCAGCGCATACGTACAACGGGGTAAAATATTTTTTATTAATTAGTTCATCTGTGGTTGGAGTTTCGTCGTAGAATTTATGTAACATGATTCCAAGCGTGGCGCTCTAATAAAATTCTTGCTCAAATAAAAATAGAAAAATCGAAGAGTGTTGTTAACACTATACAGGTCTTGCACTCATTAATCCTCTCGTAAATTATATTCACCATTTCGCCCTTCAAATTAATCCTTTTTTTACATCATATTCACTTCTTTGATAATCGAATTAACCCTCAATTCTTTTGAAAATATAACATTTATTATAAATAAATGTTGTATCATTTTATACAATTTTCAAATTTAATATAAAATTTATTAAAAATAATTACAAATAAGTGAATTTGATTTGCCAAAAAGGTGAATATGATCCATAAGATAGGAATTAATTTGTAGTGTAGAAAGGTGAATATGTTCTACGAAAGAATCAATTTTGACTGGAAAACGTGTAAGACATTATTTGCTGCAACATAATATTTAAACGGTTGACCCTTTTAATAATAAAACAAAAAATCGCCGTATCGATCGTGGTTGTGAAATATTCCGTAGAACAAAATCAAAGGTATATTTTAATGGAAGAACGCCATATTGATTTATTTCTGTGCAGTGTATTTAAAGCCGCGTAATATATGGATATCCTTCGTTGGTACGTGCAGCTATCGGCTGGATCGATTCGCCACCGAAAAAAAATGACTATTTACATACTATTTGGCGTAGCGTTCAGGTGGCAAATTGGGGTGGCACGCAGGTGCCGAACGTGTGGTTAGGTTGCCGCGCGAAGTATGTATATTGCGTTATACGGGAGAGCCCCGGCGTGATTTCCTGTTACAAGGCCCTCGGAAGTTCACTTTACGTGACGGGCTTCCATTTACCGATCTCGTGGGAATGTCAAGGTTGTCGGTGCAATTTCAAACTCGAACGCGATTCGTGCCGCGACGCTTTTCCAGCCGGGGGAAAAGCTTCCCGGGACCATTGGGTACTAGACGTTGCACGAAATTGGGTCAAGTGCGGTTTTGCCGGGGAATACGTGGATCTTTTCCAAATACAGAGACCAAACAAGATTCCAATTTTTCGGAATTCAAAGTTTTTAACGACGGCCTCATCAAGCATTAATAGCAGCTTTTTGACAATTGATGGATTTCGCGCGATATACACTAATTTCTCCCTAATTCGCGCTGAATAAAATGGACAATTGGACATAAAAATGGACAATTTGGGAAGAGGAGATGCGATTATTCGAGCCTTGCGTCTTGTTTTTATAGTTATTGTCATTCAGTAATTATAAAATCTAGCCGCAAGGCTCGAATAATCGTACTTCCTCTTCCCAAATTGTTCATTTTTGTGCGCAATCTGAGCGCGAATTAGGGAGAAATTACTGTAATTGCTAAATTGCGGATCTTTATGCAAAATAAAAATTGATTGCATTGTCTACAAGATTTGGGAGCTCGACAGATATTCTGAACAAGTTTAATGAGCTGAACTTAATACAATAATATCATTAAATTGTTTCAATCTTCTCACTGTTTTTAATTCAATCTTTTCATTTCTCTCATAAATGCGTAATATTCGCAGTCTAATAATTAAATGTATCTAATGTAACATTATGAAAACGACAATTATGAACGACGATGAACGTACGGATAATAATTTAAAAATGGATGACGCGACGCACAGATAACTTAAAAACGATGATACGATTATTATTATATTACATAATAGCGTACATTGATTATACAATAATATTATCACACACTTGAGCTAACAATTATTTTATCGGAATGCAGTGAATGATCGAATTAATATGAACACTTTTAGAAATTACCATCTATTCGATTGAGAATTGAAGATAGACATAAAATGATATCTTCTTTTTATTGCCGAATGTATTGTTATGCATTTAACAATGTATTGCAACGATTTAATGTAAATTGTTTTCTAAGAATGACAAGATTTATTTATATTTCGAACGATTTCTATTATAATTTCAGTAAAGAAATTTATCTAAAAGTTTGTCAGAGAAACATTTTCATAATGTTGGGAACTTTAAAGAAAGTATCAGAAAATGTGGCGTGAAAAGCTGTTTTTGGGGTACCATGATTTTTGTATGATTTTTAATATGAATATATTAAGTACAAATACCATAATCTGAGTGACATTCGTATAATATGAGTATAATATAACGCCATAAAACCGATACAAGAAGTAGATATTTTTTCTACTATGCTTTCTCATAGTCAACATGATCGTTGAAAGAAAGATATGACAAAAGCAGTTGTACAAAAAATTGTACAATCACGGAAGAATGAAAAGTACAGTATGAAGGAGAAGAATGTGGATAAATTTTGACGCAGAATACAATTTCATGAAAGATGAAAAATTATTATATAATAGAATCAGCTATGCATGTAGGAGTAAATGATGACTCTACCGTTAAAGAACATTCAAATTAGTTATGGTTATTTTTGTTTTATCGCTCCTTGGAACGGTTAGCTGATTCAAGGAATAGTTGAGGTGATTACCTTTTATCGACCACGCGGCAATCCATCATTCTAATTACAAGTCTCGCGGAGAATTATGGTTGCTTGGTTGCGAGGTTACTCTAAAAATTTCGCGTTGGAGAACACACCCTTTTTCGACCAATTTCTCGGCAATATCGCGTCGCTGGAACAGTTATCGATAGATTGCAGATCTCTGCGAATTTACAGCTTCGAAAACTTATTTTGAAAAATTGAGATAGAATTTCACTTCTTCGTACATTGTTCTGCTATAATGGTTTTTAACATTTTGTAACTCGATCTTTTTAAAGTCTGCGCAAAAGGTATGGAACGCGAAAAGCACTAGAAAGATATTCTAACGTGAAACAGTCGAGAAAACTGGAAAATTGCAGCAAACAATTTTTCAACGAGGTAGAGACAGTGGAATAACAAAACATACGAAATTCTAGCAAAAAAGATGAAATAAGATCCGAAGAAGCAAGTAATAAATATGCGATTTCGAAGTAGATCAGCATTATGAACAATTAATATGAAATAACGTTGAAACTGACATTTCAGCGTTATAATTAATTATTATTACTAGACTGCGGATTTTATGCGTTTATAGAAAAATAGCAAAAGTTAGTAGATCGAATACGAAACAACAAATACATGCAAGAACTTTCACACATCTGTGACATTATTTTCAACTTATCACATTTATTAAAAGAAGAAACATATTTATATTTATCTGAAATCCCTTGTAATAACAAGGTTATTTACATAATAACAAAAGGATCTGCATGAATAAATGCAGACAATTTTCATTTCGCATAAAGATCCACAGTCTAATCTATTTATCTAACACTTGAATATGATACTAACTGAAATTTATTTCTCTCTGTTACAGGTGAGTTACTCGGTTAGTTTCGCCCGAAGTTTACTTATTCCATAATTTATGCTACGAAAACTACGCAGCTCCATACAGTAAGTTATTTGATCTTAGAGTATACGGATATTTAATTGAAACTAACAAATTATGCTGTTATTAGACTGCGCATTTTATGCATTTATAATATCGATGTACGATATTCTAAAATTTTCTATTTCTAGAAGTCTGATAATTCGTAATCAATTTTTAATTTCGTTTCGGTTTCAGTGAAGCCATTAGTCGAAATTCCACTGAATTGTCACTGAAATATGTGCATACAAAATCGCAGTCTAACTATTATATACATGAAAAATAAGTTCAAACCGAATTTTGCTTCGAACCAAATCGATATTCGTTAAATCTTTGTACGAAGTAAAGGGCTGTAAACAATGAATACATGTTTGCACAGTCCTACGAAATAACGTTTGTTTCGTGTAATATCTTGAAAGCATCGAGCGACCCGCGAGAAAAATTATTCTACATTGTTCGTGTATTTTTACACATCCTGTGCCAGGACGACGGAGACGAATAAGCGAACCAGCAACTATATTTACAGCGCACGCATGGAAAGGGCGAGGTTGAGCAATGCTGTTATTCATTCTAATGATGCCACCATGCTGCATTTCAATCTGACGTATATCGCAGTAGCGTGTTTAACTCTTGGTAAAGGAACATTTATGATGACTTCATAAACGATCCATTTATTACGTAGAATATTGTTGTTGTTATTGTTTATATACGGGCGATATTAGTAATACCAGAGGTACACACGAACTAGGATAAAAAATAACAGAGAAAGAAAGAAGAAAAAATGAAAAATTCATAAAAATAGACAAATTAATATGGATGCGATATAATAAATTTTTTCATCTGCTTATTCGAATTTGAAAATGTATGGAAATATGATTATGAATAAACTGAGAATCGGTATGCAAAATAAATATTGCCAATGTTAATTGCAAGAAACATAAATTACACGAAACTGTCTTCCGTGTTTTAATAATCTTTTAATAATAACCCCGGACGCGCGGAGGCAATGAACTTTTTATTTGTTTACTCGAATTTGAAAAGAAAATATATGGAAATATAATTATGAGTAAACTGCGAATCGGTATGCAAAATAAATATTGCCAATATTAATTGCAAGAAACATAAATTACATGAAACTGTCTTTCGTCTTTTAATAATCTTTTAATAATAACCTCGGACGCGCGCGCGCGGAGAGAGAGAGAAGTAACTGCGGTAGAAGAATAGACATCTAAATCCTTTGCAAAAATAAACAAACTAAAAAGTCGATTTTCTCGAAAACAGAGCCTCGGACAAAAAAATGTGAGACCTTAGATAAGTACGAATCACGGACTGTTTATTTTCGAAAATCTCGATCGGAATGGCTTCGGTTGCTCGAGAATTAAATACCCCGCGAATCGCGCGAGATTGTGACACGGGTGGGGGAAGAGTTCACGAATAGAATGAAAAAATAGCTCTGGTCTCGAAAGCGCGAGGCGACAACGCGTTCTCCTATATTTTTATAGCGTCCCATTGCCACACTTGCTCAACGTTAAGAACAAACAGTAATTTGCTTTCCGTTAAGCACTTTCTTCGGTTGATTGGCTTACGAGAGAGCGGAGAGAGCTTAATACGGTTATCCTTAACTTGGTCAAGGTTTTTCTCGTGGTTTAAAGGGAGGCAAGCGTTGTTGCGGGGGATATAAGATAAAAAAGAAACGAAGGAGCCGAGCTCTTTGCTGTCTCCGTTTCGACACGGTCGCATGTACCTTTGTCGTATCGTTAATAATCTACGCAAATTGCACCGTTTCCGAATCTTCTAACAGCGATAGAATACTCGACACAATCGCTACCGATGTTGCGCGTTTGTGGCGACTGCAATTCTCTTACGAAAAAATCAAATTAATTCTGTGTTATTAGTATTAATTCTTAATACTGACTCCTAGAACATTCAACTTTCCAGTAACAATATTTCTGTTTATATTTCATTAGACGATACGTTGTATATACGTAAATGTTATAACCTATGAACACTATTGCTCAAGCGATCGCTGGTAGGGTATTAAATTGGTCATTGTCTAAACCTACCGAGCTCTAAAAGTGGCTAACGTGTGTTGCTATATTAGATTGACAAGACTGGATTTATTTCGGCCGTTTGCTATTTTTATTACAATAGAGGCTTGAACAAAGAAATTGATTCACAATCGTTTCTTAAAAATACAGTTTTCGTAATCTCAAGAATTTAAAAATAAAAAATTTGAGTTTAGTAAAAGAATCGTCTACTTTTTCTGTTATAGTTGTACGACTTTATATCTTATTCTAACTATAAGAATGCCATTTAGATCGTATCACTTGTACTCGCATTATATTCATATTATATTGTACACATATTAGTGTACAACTTATTATGTATATAATATTGTATTAATATTATATATGATATTATATAAATCATATAACAATCATATAGATCAAAATTTTCATAAATACCACAATTAAACAACGTGGCTCCCGTCCGTACCATGTGCGAACTAAACATTAAAAAAAAAGATTTCCACTCGAAAATATTTTAACTCCAAAACCCTAGACTTTTCTTCCAACCGCGAAGATTTCTTGCCTTCCTCGATTTTTATTGCTTTTTTGCACGCAAAGTTGAACACTCGGGTGACACTTCAATGTTCAGCGGTTTATTAAATAGAAACATATTTCCCAATGTAAACATTGTTGAAATTACAATACGGTAAATCTGATTGGCGTCTCAGAGTTTATTAATTGAATCGCGAATTTGATCGTCTTCGTTGCCCGGACGATACATCTGTATAGTATCCTAAGCCGAGCTCTAGACCAAGCGAAACTTTTCAGCGACGAACGAAGAACCTTGAAAGGGTATAATCGAAAGAGATTCTAAATCAGCGAGAGAGAAGCGCAGGGTGAACGAACGGTTCGCGCATCGACCGGCGCGACGATTAGTTTATTTCTCGAGCAAAGAATTTCAGGACCGTAGCAGAATCTTCCGTCGCAATGCGGCGGTCACGTACGTTGTCCTTGACTGTTCTCTCGCTCTCCCACCTCTCGTCACATAGTGTCCCTGCCCGCCTACACCTGATTGATCATCCTTCCTCTCGTGCCTCGCGAACGGGCATTATTTATAGCGGGACAAGTGCATGCGAGCTGGCCGCACCACGACTGATCATGCACCCGCCACTCTTCTGATCCGTCATCTTCGACGCCCACTGCTGTCTTCGTTTTGGAGATACACTCGAGAGGGCCTGAATTCTTCTCAACTGCATCTGCGATAAAAATAACAGCGAATCAGTTTTTCTAGCTGTCTGGTGCTTGAATTGAATCTTAATCTGTAAAATTTAATGCATTCTTGACAGTTATGTCGATTAACGCTTCTTCGTCATGAATAATTCTTCTAATAGAACGAGGCAATTTTTCTTTTTTCTTTTTTTTTTGTATGTTTTCGTTTACTTTCATTCCTACATTTTGGTAACAAAAAAATCAAATTCGATTTCTATTTGATAGAAATGAGTAATATTTACGTCTTATTTCGATTTAATCATTACAATATGTATGAAATTAATCATTCTGTATGAATCACTATTATTATATATATTTATTATTATCATTATATTATATATTATTCTGTATAAAATTTAATCATCACATTATGTATAAAAATGAATTATTAGATTATATACGAACTGTAATCATTCGATTATATATGAAAATGAATTATTAAATTATGTATAAAATGTAATCATTAGTTTATATATGATGATCTTCATTACGAGTCTAACTTGTTGCTACGTTGCATGGGGTTGAAGAATGCTAGGAGAGAAGATCTAGTAGCATTCTCACACGAAGAAATCAATCGTTATTGATCAAACATTAGAAAGCTGAGTACACGGTCCTTGAAAACAATGTCCAGTCGTTTCTGCTATTCCGTTATTTCGTTGGTGTTCGAGGGTCCAGACTGTGTTCTGTACGAGACATCCAACGGTGCATTAGACGGACGCTTATTAGGTTTCAAGGAACGATTAACCCTGAAAAATTTCGAGCTTTCATGGGTGAACAATACTGGGCCTGATTGGTGCTCGCTTTAGAATTAGTACCCGAATTCTGCATTGTGCAACCGGACCAGCCGAAACAGCTGCACCGCGGCTTTCTTCTGTTCTGGCTTCTCTCTTTTCTCCCCTTCTCTCGCCTCGACTTCCTTTGCATTCAACCGCTGCGTTTCCGTCGCGTCGTGTCTTAATCGAACGCGGACGCCATTGCTATCTTTCCCCGATGACGATTCACAGCGAACGTTTGCTCCATTCTCCTCATTTCTTTGCCAAGATTCTCATGGAACGTTGCACCTATGACATAATGGTCCTTAGTCGTAGAAGTCGAGAGCTTTTCTTGAGATTTTTTGGTCTTGTCCTTCTAAATTCAGACACAACTTTTTGTTAAACATATCTTTGTTTTGCGACGCCTTTGGGCTCATGTCTAAACATTTTAATTATCCCATTGCATTTTCACACATAATTGTATTTCATTATTCTAGAAATATTGTATTTTGTTAGTTTAGAAATATTGTATTTCGTTATTTTAGAAATACTGCGTTTCGTTATTTTAGAAATACTGCGTTTCGTTATTTTAGAAATATTGTATTTCGTTATTTTAGAAATATTGTATTTCGTTATTTTAGAAATACTGCGTTTCGTTATTTTAGAAATATTGTATTTCGTTATTTTAGGAACATTGTATTTCGTTAGTTTAGAATTATTGCTTAACTGCAAATATAGTTAAACTAGAGTTATTGATTTCGATAAATAAACCAGAAATATTGCTTTTTGCAATGTCTTAGATGAATAGTAATGAGCTTTATATGTTACTTCTAAACGTACACACAAAATATTTGAATTGATTTAATTATTCAATATTAAATATTTATGAATATTGAATTATTAATTATTGAATATGGAACACGGTGCATTTCTGGGAGAGGTAATTTTTGAAAAACTATTTGACGCATGTTGTTCCTTTTATCGGCCATCATCTATGTTAAAAAGATGGGAATAACCTTTGAAGTTAGTGACAAAAAGTATATTTATATTATTATACTAGTATAATCAACCCACGTGAATAATTTAATGTTTTTACACGAGCTAGTTAAAATTATTATTATTGTTGCTATTTATTATATATTGGTGATACAATCCATTCATCATATCAGCTGTACAAACAAACTAGTACAAATATAGTCAAAGACAAAATCAGGAAAATATATAAAAGATACATAAATTAATAGAGATGTATGCATATGAGTTACCAAGATCTATAAAACGTATTTTTTAAATTCTTATTGTAGGTATATATAAAAAATGAAAAAACATTGTTTTTTTATGTTTTCGTTTTTTTTATCATCCTGACCAATTGCAATTTTTGAAAACATCGTTTTAGCTATTGTCTAATAGACTGGTCCTTCTATCATTTGAAAAAAGGTTTAAGTCATTTAGTCCAGTTTTAATCATCATCTTATTGCAATCGAATTTATTTATTCTTCTTATTCTTAATTAGTACATTTTTTACTTTCCTTCGTATTTTCGTATTAATCATATCCTTTTATATAACACAAGCTCAAAAATATCGTACTGTAGCAATTTCTAAAGGCTTACATCAAGTCTATGCAACACGAACACCATTGCAGTAAAAATATCGACGGTGAAAAGTATATTCCGAATGAGCCTTCCGAATTCTAGCAAAGTTAGAAGTCGTTTCCGCAATTTCCTTCCACTCTATTATCGCCATTATATTTTCGAGATTATATTTGGATTGACGTTGTATTTACTACCAGGCAACCGTAATGGAGAATTTCATTGCCTCTCTCTACTCTTGCTAATTGAGGACTTCTGGCAGCTAAAATGATTGCAGGGCAGCCCGTTCCGCCGTAAATCACGATTATCGCAAAATGAATTACGTTTCCGTTCAACTGCACACGGAATCGTGTCACAATGCAGAATTTATGTCTTCGGTCTGACGCCACGGTGATCGATGTTCAGATCGGAGATGCTTTACGATACTTTTAACACTTCAGCTGGAAACGACTTATCCTCTCGCTCGCCTCTCCTTTGTTTATAGCTTCTTACCATTTATGGATGTCTTATTTGCGAGTAGCTATGGAAACTTTCTCAAAGAACGACGCAAGGAAAATAAAATCGATCGACTATCGTTGCTCGCGACGGTAACTCTTGAAACACAATTAGTAGACTGCGGATCTTTATGTAAAATGAAGTTGTTTGCATTGGCTGCAAGATGCAGGAGTTCAACAGACATCGATTTATTTTTTTTTAACGAGCTTGATAAGTTGAACGTAATACAATAGTAGTTTTAAATTGCTTAAATGTTTTCGCTGCTCTAAATTTCATCTGTTCATTTTTTACATCGGTGCGTAAAATCTGCGGTCTAATAATTAGTTTAACACGTTGCGTCGGTCACACACGGATGATACTGATCTTGTCTCCTTTTCGTATCGTCGAGCATCGTCAGTTTTCCATTAACACGCTAAGCGAAGGATATCAGCTCCAAAAATTCTCACAATATCAAAGTCACTTAATTAATGAAACCAACACTACAAGTTTCACTCTTTTGTATTGTAAAAGTCCTAGTAACATTCAGTTTGTACAATATATATTACAATAAACTGAAATTCATTTTTATTGTAATATTCTACACGAGTCTTATAACATAACGATATCAAATAACTCGTCAAATATTTGTTGTCCGAAAAAATGTTTCACTTTTATGCTACTTTGTTCTTTTATCAAGATAAAAAGGTCACCTCGAATTTTTTAAATGGGATAGTTGATATTTCTTCCTGAATTCGGATAAAACGTTGAATTCTGCCTAAAAAGGCATTAGATCATTTAGGGTCTAAAATATTAGCTGAGATATTGGCAAAAGTAAATTACGTTGTATTAGAGAAGACCGGTAATCAACGTGACTGTTAACACAAGGTGGTCAGACAACTTTGTTTACAGGCGGTCGATCAGTATTAGTAAACACAGTCCTGGATGCTATATGTATAAGTAACAACGTGTGCAACAAGGTATTAGTCATGCATGATCTGGAATAACAGCAGAAACTCTTGAAAGAGTGTTTCTCGCTCTGTAATAATAAGATTACGTAATTGTATTTATTGTAACGGGCAGTAATTCGAACATCACTTAAAATAAAATTTACTTTACTATGTATTTTAGACTCCATTTGGTGTAATATACTTTTTTATATAGAATTCAACGCTTTATCCGAATTCGAGAAGAAATATTAACTATAACATTTATAAAATTGAAGATGACCTTCGTATCTTGATAAAAACAGCAAAGTAACATAAAACTGGAAGCCATGCAACTTCTATCCCATACATTTTTTCGTACAACAATTATTTGATGAGTTATTTGATGTCGTTATGTTACGAGTATATTACAATAAAAGTGAATTTCAATTTATTGTTATATATATATATATTGTACAAACTGAAACTTGTAGTTTTGGTTTCATTAATCAAATGATTTTGATATCGTGAGAATTTTTGAAGCTGATATGCTCCGCCTAACGTGTTAATAGAAAAAACTGTCGACATTCGACGATACGAAAAATTGATAAGATTACCAATGTTTGGGAGATAGCACTGAACTTAGAATGTCGATGATTTTTCTCTCGCATTCGGCGATCTTCCTAGAGCCCGCGAGACTATACAGCATCCCTGACGACGACGGATCGAGGGAGAAACCAGTTCCGACGAAGAATGTAAACGGAATATCGCCGAGTCCTGTTAACCTTTTCTCGTCCTACTCACCTGTTCGCAAAAACCGACAAGGATACTGTTGCTCTCCGCTCCGCCGATACGTTTCATTCTGCCATCCGCGAATTCAGACCTCTTCGCTTAATCAAACACGATCGCTCACTCCAATTACTCGTACGATACCTTGTTTACAATAATGAGACAATTTCCTGCTAATATCTTCATTCGAAAGATATTCTTCTGACAGATTTACCATTCTCACAGCCGATTTTGCAACAGCTGATATCATGGAACAATTTGATGTTCACAGCTAGATTGCGGATTTTTATGAGAAATAAAAATTGTAAGAAACTCTTCCACTGTCTTTACGGTTTCGTTTCTGATGTGGTCGATTTTGTCAAAAATCCATAAAATCTGCAGTTTATACTCCACTGTAGTCTCTATATGTAGATCGAAATTGGCTTTCTAACTTTTCTTGACCCTCTAATTTTTCGGTATGAAATCACGGGCTAGTTTTATATGTTATGCAGATGCGTCCTGAAAATTAGATAATAAAGGATATAAAAAGAAACAAAAATTAAAAATTTTTCAAATTCACGTTTTTTGCTAAATTTTGCAAAATATTTAGTTAACGACGATTTTGTTTTAACTTTCTGCACTATTCAGACCCATAATGAAGATTTAAACATAGTAAGAATGATCATTTTATATTTCTCGAGAATAAAGTTTTATCTAGTGAGTGCAAGGTGCTAAAAAAAATGAATTTACTCTGATTCACGAAGACTTGAAAAATGCTATGCATAACCAGCTTGATAATGAAGCAGAAACAACAAGATACTTTCACCACATTATGACTAAAGATTCTGTTTTTAATTATCCATTATTTATATGTAGACATTATTTACATAATACTAACGAAAACAGTTATACAATTTAACAAATGATATACAAGCGGCTAAAGATGAAGTTAAATTAGAAGCTAAATGGCTATGCAACTTCTACTCTGAGTTATGCAGAGGGTAAACTGGTCGAGTTCTCAGCACGCATGAGCCCAGTGCACGATCGAACGCATTCGTCACGCGTTCAATTAATTCGTCGCATTATGCGTGAACCTGTTCAACGTGGACTGCATTATGACTCATAGAAATTGACGAGTGTTCGACCGATCGATCCCGCGGTTGTCACAGGTTCCGGAGATCGTTCGTAGTTCGATGGAAACTTGGCCACGGGAACGCCACGCCCGAGGACTGTCGCGGCCCAACGTTCAAAGATTCATTTCCTCGATTCTCCGGCGAGCACACAATAAAGTTTCGAGGCTCGGGCGAGAGGACTCGGTTGCATCGGAGAGTGCACGAGCCCGCGATAGCGAGTAGGTGGCTAACCTTGACGACCACTCGCACGGATCCACACGGTCGTGACTCGCGGCTCTGCACACTCGCATAAACGACAGACGGCAGATAGTGCGCCGGTGTTGGGCGTTATTGGAATTACTTTTTATTAGAATCGAATTTCGAGGAATAATTTCGTCGATCGCATCTTCAGAGCGTTGTAGACGTTCTAGACGGCGTAGAAAGTATTGGCGCATTGATTAACAAACCGTGAATCTTCGCGCACAATAAAAAAATTGTCTGGATCGATTACAACGAGTAGAAGTTAAATAGATAGATACTCGTTCGATCATTTCTGTACAGTCGACATAGCATAACAGTGGTCTTAAGCTTCTCTTATGTTTTCATCGCTTTGTTTCATCTGTTTTATCTGTTTTGCCACGAGTACAGTCTTCTCACGTGAAATGGTGGGATTTCTTATCAGTAGACTGCGAATTTTATGCATTTATGCATTTATGATAAAAATCGATAATTGAGATTTAAAACGATGTAAATGTTAAAAGAACTTATTGGTCATCCATGTATTATTTTCAACTCACTCTTTTTTTTTATTATAAGCTCTCAAATCTCAGATGAGATTTATTCGCTATACAGTAAAGTGAATGTATTTAATCATAAACCTTAAATAGTAATTCATGGGTTATTTATACATTTATATTACATATTTTTAAGAATAATAAGATACATGCACACGCTTCGATATTAGGTTCAACAAGCAAAACAGACATGGTGGTTGGTAGAAACAGCTTTAAGCTACTAAGTTGCTGATATAGTTTGGATCTTTGAGATTCGAATTGCAACTCACTTAAATTATTAAATAAAGAACTATCTGACTTCTTTTTGTCGCAATTGTCAAAGATAATTTTCATTCTGTATAAAGATCCGCAGTCTACGTATCAGTTTTAAATTATTCGTGATTAGCTGTATTTTACTTATTCGTCGGAAACGCGTTGGCAAAAGTGCATATAAATAGATAAATATACAAATCGTCACCCTTATTCGGACGACAGCAACATTTCTCATCAGGCCACGTCACCCGTAATTCAGGTGACGCTGATTTGACTACTTACAAAGGATTTCCGAAAATATTTGGACAAATATTCTACAAGAGGTAATGAAACTATTGAATTCTTATAAAAATGGTTTATTAAAAAAACTATTCGCAGTGTATAACATTAAAACATTCTCTGTAAAGTTGAGGTTGATCAGGACAGCTTGGACAAATGTTGTTGGTTTTTTCAGATTTGCTCGTGCCTCTGATCGGTCCATTTCGTATCTTTTATTTGAGCTTTTATTTGAACTGTAGCTTCCTCAGTATCATCAACATTTCTTTCTTCTTCCATGACCAATTCTCGTGAGATCTCGTCAATAGTATCTTCATAACATTCATTATCACTAAGATTATATTTATCAGTATCCAAATCAGAATCTGACGATGTAATTTTATTTATGCTTCTCCTTCCGGGCAATCCGATCTCTTTTCATTATTGAAAAAAAATAAGGTCAGAGATTTTAAGTTATACCATTCGGTACTCGGCAGAGATTCCAACTGTTCATGCAGGAACAGAAACAGACATGAATTAACAGCGCACGCTTCCTATAGCGGCACGGGTGGCCTGTAGGAGATTTTGTTGTAAATACGCGTGGCAGTGAACGTGTTAAATGATCCGACATTTTATGTCACACGATTTAATAATCTCTTCCTTCATAGAAGAAAGAGAAATGATTGTTAATTTGAATTAATCAGTGTGAATTAATCAGGTTTGCCAGAAATACCGCTGATTTTAAATGATTCATTATACGCGACAGAAATCACATGTACAGATTAATAATCTACCACTGCTACCACTTGCGTAGTTCTCCAAGAAGTCAAAACTATCCGATAGCAGAACAAAGAGCGGAACAAAAAACAAAAAATTGGAATTCTCAAATAACAATATGAATACATCGCATGAGCATTGGAATTCTTTTCACAGATGATTTCAATACTTTTAAATTCGATTGAAATTGTACATACTGTATGGTAAGTTACTGTCAACGGTAAAATATGCTAATGGTTCGGTAATTGCACGGAGTTGCACGCGCATATGCACGGGGTTGGTGCATTACAGTTTATTGACGAAATAATGAACGCAATCTTCTCTCTAGTGCCGAGGAAATGGGAATTAAAGGCTATTTTATTTTCATGCACGATAATGATCAAGGCGTACCGCATTCATTACGAGAATGTGGATCTTAGCTTTTGCTGTTGCACACTTAAAGGCTCCTCTACAACTTTGAAAATTGCCTGGAATGTAAAAATTTGAAAAAAGCCAATTTTCTTTAAAAAATGATTAATCGAAAAATGCTCTCTCTGAAGAATGTGGTCAGATTTTTTTCTTATACATGATCACAAGTACGAATTTCAGTGCTCAGAACAATTGCAACTACAGTAAATTCTCTCCAATTGTCATTCAACATTTAAGCCGAAGTGGACAATTTAGGAAAAGTAGACACGATTATTCGAGCCTCGCGGCTCGTTTTTATAGTTGTTGACAATCGGCGACTATAAAAACGATCCGTGAGGCTCGAATAATCGTGTCTCCTCTTCCCAAATTCGTTCATTTCTGTTTACATGTTGAGTAACATTTGGAGAGAATTTATTGCATTACGGAATCATACAGAAATCCTGCGAAATTTATTTATTGTAGCGAACTTAGTTTGAATCATTTTCTCTCATTGAAACTTGAATTTTTTAATTCGACGACTTTTCGGGGACAAAATGTCAGACAAATAAAATTAACGTAACAAAAGTTTAACCAATTAGATGCAACTTAGCTTGAAATCCGTGTATCGACAGTTTCTACGCCTATTATGCATATATGCAATATCTCCCCGCTATGATTAATCTCGGACGATTATACAGGACTGGGCACGATTTTCCGATCGCTCATTGGTCGCCGATTCAAAATGGCAGACGGAGAACGGTTATTATGAAGACCAGCTTGCATTTCGAAATATCTGTGGAATCGAAAGCGAATAATTCTAGTAATCCACGCGGTTCAAGCAGTCGTTGTGCCGATAAGTATATTGTCGCAAGGATCGAATGATCTTCGCGCAGCTGCATCGACATTAGATTGCTCACACCGGCAGTCGTGACCGGTGCTGATGTACGAGTATGCCGGGAACACGCCTTATCGACTCGTGACACACAAAAGGGAAACGATCGTTCGCGACCCTTGTTATCTCCTCGAACGATCTATCCGCTTTGTTAATTTATACGCGGCGTCAGAAGCCTACGCTAACGGCCGATTAAAGCGTTAATTATAATCAACTATCGTCGGATTTTTCAATGCGGACAATTTTTATTAACAAACTTATCGCCGGCTCCTCTAGTCTGTTTTCCGAAGATAAGATATGGGATATATCTATCGGCATAATACATAGTTGTTCACTTCAATTATTCCAGACTCGTAGCGCACGCGTTACAGGAATGAGATGGCAAGCTACTATCAGATTGCAAATTTTTATGCAAAATAAAAATTGCGTGCTTGAGTTGCAAGATATAGGAACTGCATGGATATTTAAATCATGCCTTAACCCCTTAACTTGTACGCTCGAGTTAATTCGAGCCCGCTAAACAGGCCAAACTGTGCACACTCGAGATAATTCGAGCGGCGTTGTATTTTATGCTGCTATAATTTTTTACACTCGAATATAATCGAGAATTGAAAATATAAATGTGAAAGCAAAGAAAAAAAATCGTTTTATCGATATTTATCGTTTACATGGGATTGTAAGCTATAACATTTATTTATTCAAGAATAAAATATAGCCTTTTTCCATGGAACAAAAGCGCAGTATATCAAAATTCCACCACATCAATGTTCCACCAACACCAAAAGAAGAAGCTGCTACAAGATATTGCGCTGTGTGTTATGCTAAAAGGGATAGCAAAGGGAAAAGGAAAAGAAAAGAGAGTCGTTACATGTGTAATACTTGCAATGTTGGGCTATGTGCTGCACCTTGCTTCGAAATATATCACACAAAAGAAAATTTTGAATAATTTTTAAACATAAATACTAGTATTATTATTATTTATGTTACATTTTTAACAGTTATTCGAGTGTAAACAGATTTGATAGCGTTGAAATGATTTTGAAACGTTATATAACAATTTTAAATGGTGAGTCGGAGTCATCAGGCGAGTGCAAAGGGTTAATAATGCTCGAAAACAAACTAAAGGCGCAACAATTGGTCACCTCGCAGTAACAACCGGCTCCACTACCCTAATCAACATAACTCTACCGTACTCTGATTTCTTACGAATGTTTACTGTACACCCATACACAATACCCATAATTCATATTCCGTCGAAGAAATTTCGATTGGAGTACGTTCGAACTCTTCCTCGAGGGACAAGTGCGTTCAGTATCTTTATGAGACGGCTGCATCCGATTTAGCATCTTCTGAGCCGGGTAACAAGACGTAATTCTCGGGGTCCACGGAGGCCGGCTTATTTCCCTTATCAGATTCGATGTTGCACGCTCGGTACCGGAGGCGGTGTATATTTCGGTCACCTGGTAGAATCCTCGTGCACAAGCCTCCCCGCACACGCCCGACATTGCACACCGTTCTCCCATCTCCTACATTCCCCTCCCACCTTCCCGCTTCCCCCACCGCCGTCATTTTCCCTCACCATTTCGTTATTGGACGAGCCAGCGAGACCGGGTGGTGGAGATGTCGAGGAGGGGAGGTCGATTCTCCCGTTTCGGCCGTGCACTAGAACTTGACTCCTAAGCTCGACAGTGACGGCGCAAGCTCTAGCCAAGTGTTTCCTTCTCTTTCGGTCACTTTCCGTCTCTTTCCGCCTCGGTTCCTTTCTCTCGCGCCCGCTATTGGTCTCTCGTACACCTTTCTGCTCTTATTCTCTTCCCCCCCTTTTCCTTTCCCTCTTGTTCTAGCCGCTCATCCGCCTCTCCGCCCCTGGTACGCGTCACACCAAACTCGCTACGAGACCTCGAGCGATGTGGTTACATTTCTATCGTATGGGTATTAGGGGAGAGTCGGATACAACGCTCGAAATTACCCGGGCACACGCGGAAGACGAAATAAACCGGAATCTAATAGACACTGCAGACTCACGGAGTTCTGTAATTATTAAAACTCGGATCAATTTTGTAAATATTTTACGATTTACACTTGGATCTAGCGATCCAAAATATAGAGTAATGTTGGCAATCTTCTTAACGACAATATAGTAAATGCAGTATTAAATCTGGTTAAAGATTTTTATTGTACAAGTTTCGAAGAGTAGATGCAATTTTTTATTTAACGTTTTTTTACAAAATGGCGGAACGAGAGTGCAACGAGGGAAGCATCACTTAACGATTAGTATTCTGCGGGTTTCCTCTCGAATTTTTGAGCAACGAAAAATTAAATAATTTTCCTGAGAAGAAAATAAGGTTTGCAATTTTAAGAAACCAGTCATCCAATTAAAATTCGTTTAGAATTATCCGATATATCAAAATCAGCGAAAATCATGGCTAACGTTAAGATTTCTAAAGCAATATAAGTCATGTTTCCATAACAAGAAACATCTCTTAGAAGAGCATTTTTTAAGAATAGTTTCTCATCTTAACAAGAAACTGATATCATAATCTGTGACACCGAAAGCTCCTAATTTTTGAAACTAACGAAGGAGGAATTAAACAAACATTAATAAAATTATTACTAAACGGAAAAGTCATTTGTTTTCGTTGACAAAGCAATCTTTTATTATCACATTTTACATTTCTTCATCTATTTTTATCATCGATTTCTAGTCGATTCGAAAACTGTAAGTACCTATACACACGTTATATTTAGAAATAATGGTTTTAAAGAAAATAAAAGTCTGATACATTTTCGAAAAAAACACGATAAAATATAATATAATATTTATTATATACACACCCGATTATATGTTTAATTTATTTATTCGATTGACAGAGCAGCCAGTAGTATCGGAGTTGTGAATAGAAATATTACGCGCGGGGTAGAAATTTTCCCCGCGAAAGCACTTGAGTCAATAATTTTCTCCCCTAATATGGTTGTTTTTGCAGTATTGTATTTATTTGATTTAACCCTTAAATGCATGACTTTTTGTTTTCAATTTTTACTTATCAAACTTCATTTAAAAAATGAGTGTGTATTAAGGGAAAAAAGCGAAGAAAAAAATTATATCTTTAGGAAAATAGTTTTTTATTACAAAATTATCGTATATAGCCAATCGGCTACAAAACAAAATATTCTTCTGTATGTTGCCAAATGGCAACACGGTGCATTTAAGGGTTAAATCTCCAACTTTATCGGTTCTGTAGTATCCCCGAACTATCATCTACTATTAGGCACCTTCGTATGTAATAGTGGCATAATTCATAGGTGTAATAGCTTCTCCACGGTTATGTATAAAGCAGGAAGTTTTTATGTTTGTGAATCTGTCACTTAATAATTTCTAAATGGCGTACTCTTGGATCATGGAATGTGATTCAGCTCATTATATGTGGCCAATCTAGATGGATACGATTATTTCCAGTTCACTGCGTTTTTTCATTCTCGGATTACGAGTTAATTAACACTTTGGGAGCCACGTTTTCCGGAAACAGGTGATGGAATTATCGTCTGTGTACCAAATTTCAGTGTACCAAATGATAGAATCATGAATTAATTTATACAGCTAATACAATGAAAACTTTTGATTAATTCCTCTTTTTTGCACATTCATAGTCAGAGAATATAAGATTGAGAAATGTTTACGTTATAGTCAATTAATAAAATGATGATCGTCGATGGTACAATTTGATTTTAAATCGGAGTGATGTCAATTATGAGTTTCTACTATAAATTTGAATTGCAATAAATTTCTAATAGTATTTTAAATTTTAATAGATTTCTAACAGAAACTTACATAAAAATAGAAATTGATTGATTTTAAATAGAGCTGACGGTAATGATAATGAATTTTTATTATGAATTTGGATTATAATAGATTTTTAATGGAAATTTAAATTAATGGAATTTAAATAGGAGTGACGTTAACGATAATGAATTTTTATTATAAATTTGGATTATAATAGATTTTTAATGGAAATTTAAATTAATTGATTTTAAATAGGAATGGCGTTAACGATAATGAATTTTTATTATAAATTTAGATTACAATAGATTTTTAATGAAAACTTAAGTTTTGCTAGATTTTCAATAGAAGTTTAAATAGAAATTCGATATTATAATTTCTAATAGATATCCAGATCGTAGAAAGAGGCGCAGTATATCCTTCAAAAGAGTTGCTATTGGATTTCAACTTCAGTCGCGTAGTTTATACATCGGTACAATGTAAACAACAATTTTTAATGTAAACAACAATAAATTTTACTCAAATGTTCCGTGATAATTGCGCGTGGAGGTAGAAAATGTCTAGTCACAAGTTTTAATTTCTATAAACAAATATAAATGCAGCGCGGTTCAGTAAAAGCATACAAATTCTTATTCCGATAATTACATAAGAGTGCAGTATTAAAAATCTAGCAGAGATTGCATAATATCGATTACATATCACAATGCGATACGGATAACTGCCCCACACGGTTTTATCGATTGCGAATAAGTTTCACCGTCGAGTCACACTGGAGATAACAGTTCGCGAACTGCTCTTAGACAGCAGTGTGGACCTCACATTAGGATAACCTACGAACAGTGCGCGTATATTACATATTGGCGAACAATTTCAAACTTTTTATCATTACTATGCATTACGTACAGTTCGCGAACAGTATGCAAATAAGTACGCGAGCAGGCGATTTCTAGAAAATTTAACACGTTAAATACCGAATATCGATCCCAAAATTTCCACATAATCAAAATACAATAGAACTTCGATTATCCGAACCTCCGATATCCGAATTCTATATTATTCAAGTAGTACGTGTAAACAAATCGATCGAATGCAATCTAACTGTAGCACTGTTTATTGTACATATCAATAACGGCCTAATCGAGCACTTTAATTAAGCATTTGTTCTGCTATCCGAACACTCGCGTTTCCCTCATTGGACTGGTTAGTTGACTTTAGTCGACAAATTACAATACAATCGAATAGTAATTTCGGCATTTCGAAAATCCTAGTAGAATTCAGTTTCTTCGAATATAGCGCTGTTATTATTGTATTTTGAATTCAACCTTGTGGTCGGAATGTTGTATGTGCTCTGTGTTTTGTCTCTTACTCGCGGATGATAAATTTCCGTTGGTAAGTTAATACCGCAGAGATAGTTGAGGTGCAATTTAAGTTTGACACAGTTTTGGTAGCAAACTGTTTTAATATAATAAAATAACGTGTTCTGTGCGTTACAAGTGGTTCGTATGTGTGATGTTGACCGTTTGAATTTCAGAAGTATGTGTTCTTCCCTGTTCTGAATGTATGAGATGCTTGAATACATATACTACTATACTATGTAAAGAATTTGCATGTTTCTATTAGTTGATGTATGTTGGTGATAAAGTGTAGGAGTGACGGTGATAGAATAATATATTTTTTTTATTTCAAGCAATTTTAATCTTTTATTGAGATTATTTTGCATTACATTGTATGTAGACAAATTTATCGAGAATCTATAATGATTTAGACAGATTATAGTTTGCAGCTTTTTAGAAACGAGTAGACTGCATTACGAATCTCTACTGTAGGGCAGAATACTATAATATAGAATAATAGGATGATAATAATAATAATGTAAAATATAGAATAATAATAATATAGAATATAGAATAATAGAATAATAATAATAATGTAAAATATAGAATAATAGAATAATATTAATGTAGAATATACAATAATAGAATAATAATAATATAGAATATAGAATAATATAGATTTTGTAAAAATAGCTTTTGTCTACGTAATGTGCACGTAATGTGCGATCAACGCAGCGCTCAACTTGTTCATTTCGATACTGTTTCCGAGCAGTTTGCGAACGTTTGGGAACAGTTTACAAACGTTTGCAAGGACGCAACTTGATGTATATGTATAACTCGTAGTGCACACGAACGAAAAGCTTCGATCCCTTTCGAATACAGCTTCGGCTTTCACGACTACCGATCGGTGACCTATATTTCGCAAACGTGCTCATGGGATAACGCATTCGCCGGCAGTCGTTTGTTTCGGAGACTGTCCGACGGAAATCAAGTTGGATTTCCGATACTTCGATTCGATACGACGTCGTGTCTGCACAAATCGAATTAGAAGTAACGACTGTGTTAATAATATTGTTCTAACGAATTGTGTAAATTAACACGTTGGGATTGCCACGCTAGTGTCCATAAAAGTCACATTATCAGAACAATGACTTCGTTGAACAGATGAGGCAAAAATTACAAGAATTATCCATATAGCAATCTTTAAAAAAATGTGATTTAGTTAACCCTTTACACTTGGAAGATTTTTCTGATATACATATATTTACCAGCAATTCGAAGAAATAGTTTTAAAGATTGTGATTTTGCTATACAATGTTGAATTGAAAAAAAGATCATTATATTGCTGTGAAATTTTATAGGAATTAAAAAATAAAAGATTTTGTATTTTTATTTATGTGCATTGCATGATTATTTTACAGTATAAAAAGAAAATAATAATTATATTATAATATATTATATATATATATTATTGAAAAATTTCTTTTATTCTTGCATTATGCACTTTAACGTTGGCTTTGAAATTAATGAATAAGTACTTTTAAGATTATTTAAACATCATAAACGTTATGCATCGCGAACCACTGCAATAGCCGGTAACATAATAATAGCAGTAGTAAAAGGAATGTGTAAAACATGAGATCTGACCGATTCATAAATCAAAGTCTAAAAACGATCGCAGTGCATTCGTGACTCAGATATACCACGAAAGTCGCAACGAGTAGTTTAGTATACAGCTGAAAGATCATTTTACCACCAATTCAATTTCTCGACTACGGAATATCCGAGAAAGCTGCGTTATTTATAATCGAAAGGCGTACAGTCGATCGCGAAACTATTTCAATGCCTTTTTAAAACCGAATAACATTTCTAAAATCAGATTTCGAAAAATCGCAGTTGGTCGAGCCTGTTAGATGCGAACTATGATATTTTCATATTAATATAATTGCGAATATGCTCCCGTGCCCTTATCTTGCAACTTGTAACAGAAAATTAAAATAGATATCGATTGCAAATGTTCGTTTACTGTACACGTTCAATATTCATGAGCGCAATGTAGTATTTTGCTTCGATTGATCTGTTGGAGAAATATGCACACTCATCAAAATTAATTCGACGTTTTATCGATGCGATACTCTAGTAACTTGATCTTGAAAATAATACCGTGTTAACCAGAAGTTTTCAATGTTTAAAATTATCATGGGATATATAATTTAATGATGCAATACTTTCCCACAGGAATTTTGTAGCAAAATGTAAAATATCGATATTTAGTGGTTGTATCTTTGTTTAAGTTACCTTGCTTCACTCATTGTACAGTGCAAAAATTAAAATGACTTCAGTTTAATTGAAACCGAACAAGAGAGAGTTTTTTAATTTTTACATTAAAATAGACACAGGAAACTAATACTTGTTGAAGCCGATTTCGAAAATATTAATTATTTACAAAATGACGGTTTTTTGAAGGAAACCTGTAATTGCCGACATAAATGTTTTCACTTGTTTTGTTAATAAGATAAAGAGAAAAGCAGAAATCAAAATTTCGCTTTGATAAGTACTAATTTCTTTTATCTAGTGTAAGGTAAAATTTATAAAACCTGTTTCAGATAAAAGTCCACAGGGATATACCCGTTACCGAATTCCAGAAACGAGTTATGACTAAATAGTAGCCATTTTCTTCTACTGACGGATAAATAATTCAAATTATCCGAAATTACTAAGCAAATAACATATAACAATATGTATATATGTTACATTTTTAATAAACAATAATTCACCATTTAGAAAATTAAAAAAAATTTTTTCCTCTTAGTTCAAAGGTATGTAATTTATTCGTAGTGATCATATCTGCGTCTATAATGATTCTCCTATCATGATAATTTTATGTACATGCATATATAATAATTATAACAATTTGTGCATGAATTCTATTTTAAAAAAAATGGAGAATAGGTCTAGCAAAAAGATGAATTCGATTGAAAACGATCTGCAAAAGATGAATTTGATTTGAAAACTTTGATTACGAGCTGCCAAAGGATGAACTCAATTTGAAGAGATGATCTATAAAAGAATAATTTAATTTAAAAAACTTAAATCTGACCTGTCGAAGGATCAATTCGATTCGAAAAAGTTGAATATAACCTGCAAATTGGATGATATCTTAGTTGAAAACCCGTACATCGTAGCCCGGCACTAAAAGGGTTAAGTCCCCGACCGTGAAGTACCCTATTTGTTTGGCAGTTAGAGAGGATCCACTGGCAGAAGAAACAGCAGAAAACACTTCGACTGTATTCCTCTTGTCCTTGGGACGTAAACAACGGGGTAAACAGCGAAAGGGTTGTGCTCGCTTATTTTCCTGCGAAGAAAAGTGCAAGTAGAGACGGACGTTCCTGGCCGGCCAGCTCGGAGACGCGCTCCTTCCCGAGTTTCCCCCCACCCCGGTTCTAGTCCGCCGCCAGCTTTTCGTCCTCCATCGCCTCCTCCTCGTCCTTCACCACCTCTTGATCCTCCGCCGCCCTCCTCCTGTCGTCCCTTCCCCACTGTATCCCCTCCCGGAGTCCATTGTACCCCTTGCCGCCCCACTCGCCCGAGTTCCCAGCCGGCTGCACGCTCACATGCAACGAGCCGGACCGGCCGGCTGGCATTCAGTTGCCTTTAGCGCCGTGCATCTCCAAGTCAGTCAGTCAGTCATTGAGTCAGTCAGTCAGTCAGTCATTGAGTCAGTGAGTCGGACCGACGGTACACGCGCGCGAGGTATATCGCAGCCTGCGTTACTCTCTCTCTCTCTCTCTCTCACACACACACACTCTCACACTCTCTGTTTCATTTCTCTTTCTCACTCGTTCCTATTCCGTTTAGTTGATTCGTTTTCCCTCGCTCCCGGGTGTCTTCGCGTTCGTCCGCCGAGATTTATTCGCGTCGCGGATCATTCGATCGTGTCCGAGTGTGCTGGCCGCGTGTTTCGCCATCGTCGTGCACGTGTGCTATGTTCACCGAGAAAAACGTGATCGACCCCACGTCCCGTTCGCAGTTCCGATCGCCGTGGATCTCGAATCCGGATCGGCGAAACTTGGTGCGCGCAGTCGGCGATAGAGAAATAGTGCAGCGTCAAGGAGACCAATGCAGTGGCTCTTCCCCGGTGTCAAGATCCACAAGTGACGCAAGTTCGGACATGAACTTCGGCTGATTTCGTCTACGATCCGATCACAATTTCGCTCCGCTTCCTCCGCCGTGCAGATACGCACTTGTGCCGCTGTGTGTTACCACCGACGACTATCTTTGAAAACGTAGTGCACTCGCGCAGACAGTGTTCGAGCCCCCTAGGCTCCGTAGAAAGTCGCTGCGTTCGTTCCATCGAGGTTCGAGCACGGCATAGAGAAGTCGATGAGACTGAAAGTGAAGCTGGTCTCGAGTGACTCGAATCGCGGCCCTCAAAATTTGTTCGAAGTGCAGTGATGAACACCACGGCGACGCGACTCCGCTGATTCTATTAATTCCGGGAACTGCTGCAGCGCCCACAGTTGCAGAGACGTTGGTGCATTCGGAGGTATCAGTGCGTTACAGAGACGAAATCAGTCGTAAACAATAGCTAAAAGTGGAAATGTTGTGAATCGTGGCGACAACCGTTTCTCGGTCATCGAGGTCCCAACCTAGCAGGGAACTGTGTTTACTTCTGCTATGTTATAGCGGTCTCGTCGACCGTATACGTCAGCACAAGTGACAATTTATTTTTTCCGCAAGCGGTCTCGCCGAGTTTTCCGCACGAACAGTTCCCAAGTTGGAAAATCGCTAGATCCGTTCGACCGACGCGACGGTACTTCCGTTGTCGAGGCTTCTCGCTCGCTCTACTATTTCTCTAGCATCGACTGTACCGAGACACGTGCCCGAGCACAATATCTAGGGAGAACCGTGTTGGAAATTTCCGCGCGTCAGTATTTCATAGCAAGGTGCAAACTGGTGCGTCTCCCTGCGAGAAGGACAGCCGGGAGCGTCGTTCGCGAAACACGCTCGCCTTCGTCGCTTCCGAGCGAGTCTACACGGTGATCGGGTTCGAATGGTATTCGGTTCACGCGCGCACACACGCGAAACGATCGTATTTTCGAATTCCGAGTGCGGGGCTGCCGACGACTTCGTTTTTTTCGGACGGGAAGTTCGACTTTATTCTGACAAAAAGTTACGTTTAATATATCATAATATTCGAGTGAATCTGTTAGCTATGCGGACTAATTTTTCTGACATATTTTATCGATCACAACGCGTGTAATAATTTCGGCAAGTTGTTCCGAATTGTCTGATTCCTGCGAATACGTTTTACAAAATTTGTAATCAGAACACTACATTTCGGGAATACTTTAACCAAAATAGTAGGTTCGCAAAAAATTTACTCATCAGTGTGTTCTTAAAAATGTCTCGAACTTACGAAAACGTTTCATAAAAATTATAATCAGAATAGTACGTTTCACAAAAATTATAATCGAAATAGTACGTTTCACAAAAATTATGATCAAAATAGTACGTTCGAGAAAAACTTTTACACTAAACCTATTTTGTCGGTTAAAATGCCCGGTTCCACACTATTTGTTTTAAAATTGTTGAAATTACAAGGCGACTTTCGTAGGAAATGGTTAAATTAACTTTTTAGACCAAGCACATATTACAATAAGAATAATAGGATGTCTAATTGAATTCACTATACAATTTATATAAAGTATCACATGTCAGGCATCTTTAAATGCTCAGTAAGTTTGTTAGTGTTAATCAAAACGGCACGTATCACGAAGAATATACTCGTCACACATAGAGCTGAAGGATTAAAAAATTCTTCTGAAATCGTTGCAAAAAGAAAAATGATCTATTATCAAACATTATCATTTATTATACATTCGCGTTGTCAACTTTCCTAGATCCGAGGCCGACGGAATCAGAATCACTTCGCTTTAATTGTCGAAAACTTCAGTAGCGTTCTCAAGTTTCTTTTTCGATCGATAGATCATGGATTTTCACGGAGGAGACACGAATGCCAAGAACTATGTAAACAAAATTCCACTCGTGGACTTAGAAGTGTGCGTAACTCTTGTGTCGGTGGATGCTAAAAGATTATTGATCGCGCCAAGTGTATTGGCAGTGTCGTAATCGAACGTGACTTGTGCGATAGTGACTCGTGTTGCGGCACGTTACACTTATTACGGGCATTGGTGTTCACGTGTCGGGTGAACTGTTCGCTCGATATTCGACGTCGCTCTGTTAGAAATTCTTGACCTCCAAATGCTCCATAGCAATTGGAGTTTCGAATTGAATACAGTTTATAAAATACAGGAATACGTTCTATTGTATACAAAAACGAATCCATATTTATTTGAGTTGTTTTTGACGAACGTTTCTTTCTCCACTCATTACAATGACAAATTAGTTTTAAAACGAAGGCTCGATTATTATATACAATTCCTCGAACAAATAATGTTTTATACATTATCTACCGGCGATGATTTTATAATTTCCGAAAATCTACGATTACACGGTTAAAAACTTCTTAACTAAATTGTTTCGATCGTGTACCAACGTGTCGTCTCCAGTAACATTATCTAATAACTTTGTTTAGGCTTATAATGTAGAAAAAAAATTGTTTAGTCTTCTCTCAATATAGTAGAACAGTTGAAAATGCTATTAATAGACTTCTAATAGATAAAGCGATAAATATATGTATCTATTCTGTAAAAGTAACAGTCGTTTTTCTTATCGCGTCGCAAAAAACGAATTCGTACGCAAAAATAACTTCCAGCTAGTTTTACCACTTTCGTAATCAACTAATTTGTTTTGCCGTAGCAGACTTTCACTTTCGAGAATATTTTTGCTTTATGCATTCATAGTTTGTTATATATTTCTGCTTAACAATTTATTATCCGATCAATCCTTACGATTCAACCGATTTCAACCGTTTCTAGTCACATTTTATGGAGTCTATTATTTCCTCGTATCCGAGTTACAGCAGAACTGCATTTCCCTACGCAAGGTCATGCTTGGTTCCAAGCATATGAACTCGAAACTGACAAGTACAGCTAAAGAGGGGAATTAATGTGTTCCTATTGCACGAACTTGCTCGACATGTTCGCATAAACGGGGTTTCTACTTGTATATCATTCCGAGAGTAGATTCCATATTTTAGCTGGTTCTAGCGAAAACATGAACAGCGGTTTATCTGTATATTTGAAAAAGAACTTAACAAAATATCATACTCGTATATTTCTATTTTATATTATTTCTAATATAGACAAAATATGAAATATGTATTTCGAAGATGTTTTATATATCTTTAAAGATATTATATTAAGATATTAAGATATATTGATATTAAGATATTTTTCAAATATATTTTATAGAAATATAAAATATATTTTGTTGAAGTTTTTGTTTAGATATCGGTAACAATGCAACAGTTACTTCGAGTCTATAACACACCACCGTGCATACAAAAACTAGTTTCGACGAACCGCGAAACTTTAAAAATAAAACATTTCGGGCACATATTTTTACATAATGTATTATCGACACGTGTATCACCCGGGGATGATGATATAAGTATTACCGAACCAGTGTTTCGGTTCCCGTCGGATTTTTCTATAACGCCGCAACGAATGCCTCGCATATTTATCGGCCGGACAGGTTGGCTCGCGTGTGCTCATGAATCATCGTCCCCTAACTGCGAAAGTGCGCAGTTCGTGTCGTCCACCCTTTCTTCTCTCTTTCTCTCTTCTGAATCTTCTACGCAGCATTTAAGGTCCCGTGCGACCTCCGAGCTGCGGCTGCACCATTGCAGCGGACAACTTTTTCGTTAGCTTCTGGATCGCGCGTGCATACAGAGCTCCTGTTTCGTGCTCGTCCGGTAAACGAGTTTCGTTTCACCCTTTGCTGCTCCGTAGATCCTCTATAGTGCATCGGCAGCGAAGGAGGATCACAAAAAATGGTCGAACTTTTGGCCCTGAACGGGTTCGAAGAGCCGCCCCTGGCTGATTCTGAGCAAATAGAGCAACTATGTCAAATACGGGACTTTGTTTATATTTGACTGTACGTGTCGAGTGGTCAAGTAATCGATTCGATAGTATATTTTGAAGTTACCAGTATTCATAAAAGACTGTCCATAAAATTAGAACAATTTTTGTATAAATACGCGAATAGAAAAATTCTCGTTACAATATTTATCACAGTAGTTATTTTTGTAATTTGCTAACAGATTTTCGTAACCTACCAAATGATTGATTTACTTAACCCTCGCAGTACGGTTACCGGGTTATTTTGACCGAGGGTATTTAAATCGTTCACTTAATTACTCCATTTTTCGACAATTCGATAAAACGAATCATTGTTGTATTAAGAACAACAGAAAGGTTAGCAACTCTGCGAGAAGTATCTTCTAAAATATGTTTTAACGAACTGTTGAATAAAGCTCAGACTTGTTGTAACAATTGTCAATGGTACAGTTGTAAAAATGTGGCCGCCGTCCGAGGGGTTAACAAATCTTAATAAAAATTCATTTTGAAGTTCGATAACAAAAAACAATGGTCGTGACGGTCAAACTGTTTTAAAATTACAAAAATGCGAGTTTGCATAAAATTCCGTGGCATCGCTTATTGAATAAACAAATTACTAATAACTACTAACAATTTTATTATGTCTCCTCAAGGGGGGCATCCGAGTACAAAGGATTATTTTCAAGTCGTAAAAAGGTATCGTGGCATTTAAAGTTAATATTAAAAATTTTTAACGGCTTTTACATTAAACTCGAAATTAAACGAACGTAACGGTTCGATAAGAAAATGGCGGTAGGGTCTCACTAATGGGACGTCAAATTCAGAGTCTGACTGCGCAGTACTAACTCGGAGGCCAGTAGCGGAGAAACAGCGTACACATCGGGACAACACGTGAGGTGAATAACGGGTGAGGCGCGCGTTATCGATTAACTTTCGTGCCGCGGATGACAATAACATATCGAGTTCAGTCGCTCTAGAATAAATAAATCATGAGCGGCAGACTTTCCTTTGTCTCTGCGCGTCCTTGCGATCCAACGCTCAACATTCGTTCTCTTGACAATTTTTGCTAGAAATATACATACAGGCGCTGTTCTTTCTTAATCTGTTCACCAGACGGGGGACGTATTAAGCTTGACCTGACGGTGACTTATAAGAACTGCAGCTGCTATCATAAACGGATTAAGGAAGTTAATGCAAACTCGTATTTTCGTAGACAACGAAAAAGTACCTTAAAGTATTAACCCTTCGCACTCGAGACTATTTTAACACGAGAAGACGTTTGTTCCAACCTACAGTATTTTCATTTGGTACAATTGTTTTTATTTGATACATATGAAATAGAATTTAAATAAAAATAATATAAGTTATACTATAAGTTGTATAATTTACTTATACTGTAAGTTATTACTTCTATTATTTGACAATGTATCAAAATTTTAATAACGTGAAAATTCTTTTAGAAATAATGTAGCAATTTGCTATTACGTTCGAGTGCAAAGGGTTAATTCTTTTAACACGTTCTGTGCCAAGTTTTTACTAAAACTTGATGTACTATATGCAATTATTAATTATCGTATATATATAACAACGAAACAAACTTATTATGACCCATTCTTGTGGTGCAGATTAATTCTTCAGTTCTAAATTTGTTATAAACTATTTTTTTAGCGCATTAAGTAAACATGTAAGCATGTACCATTAGTGGCATACGCGGCACGGAACTCGTTAAACACTGTTGCACGTTCAACAACTTCAAAATAAACAAATGTGAAACCAATTATTTTGACCGGCTCGGTAGGTTTAGCGTTGAAATATGAGATTATGAATGAAATGCACATCTCGTGCAATTATTTCTGAGATGCATATTAATGCCAAGAATAATTCGATGCTATTCGATACGTTTAAAATCTGTAAATATTATTATACGAGCTAATTATCCTTTAGATTACAAACTAATAATGTGTGTAGTTGAAGAGTACACAGAAGAAAAACAAATTCGTTAGCAATACTTAATCTCCGTTCAAATCCATTATTTTTCTAAGATTCTGCTTTGGAAAGAGCTTCTGACCAGTTTAAAGTTGCCATATTTTCATCGGGCTGTTTGCTGAAAATCGTTCCGTCGAACTTTCAAGGATAAACACGCTCGGCCGTACTCGCGGGGCCGCCCGGTATATATCGATTCGTGTTTCTCGATGGACAAGGTCTGACTGCAAGCTCTTCGGGAATAAACCTTGAACTTCAACCTCGGGACCGTTGATCGCCATTAGAAATGGTGTGTTTTCCCCTCGCGGCGCGTCGATTCGGCGACTGGATGATCGATGACCTTGTAGAACCGATCAGGTGGAAATACAGTAGGCCTCAAAAGGGACGCGTCCGAGTTTGTCAGGGGATCGCCACCTTCTTTCTTCCGTCACTTTTGTTACAGCATCCTTTACATCTCTTTTGCAATTAAACATTTTTGATGTCCTATTGTTCGCCAACTCTTTACGCGCCCGCAGCATGGATTCTCTACATATAGATCCAGTGATCGTGCAATATGAAATATCACGATCGACATATTAATTGCTGTGTTAAATTGTTTATGTTTTTAAAGGGATATTCTAGCCTAAGTTGCGCGTCCCTGTTCAACTCTCTTTAGGATCTTTTTGAAAAGAAACTGTAACACCTTTTGCAGTAAAATTTACGCGAATTCCACGTTGGCCGCGGCTGAAGCGTTAATAGCACTCTATTCATGCTCTATTCGTCGCGTCAATACATCGAACGTTCTCACAAAATTAAAACGATTCAGTGTACTGATTCAGAATCGTTTTCCAAAAGGCTCGCTATCCAAGCGACGCCGTTGTAACGGTGAACGATGTATCATCGAGACCTTGTACGCTACCATCGTGCAAAGGCACACCGCAATCGATGCCGACCAATTAAGTCTCCTTGTAAGTTCTTCTCTTCTCCAAATTCCAATAACGCGTCTGTGAACCGACCGGCAACGCAGGCGAAGCCGCGCTCTGCCACTTTGCAAGCGTATCTGCAAAGATGGATCGCCGTAATAAATGGTGTTTCCATCGCATCAATCCGGCCGGATGATCGATGACCCTGGCTCAGGATCGATCAGGTGGAAGGAGACGAAATGAAATTGCGCGAGAGCGTCGCGACGCTCCCGACGTCGTAGAGTGGTTGATAACCATTAAGTATGGGGTAACATTTTTTTTTTTAAAAAAAGAGGACTTTATAAATTGAAAATAATTGTGTAATTTGATTTATGGCTGTCGAATACGTGTAATTAAGTGTCGATCTGTTCGTTCTAATTTTAAACGAAACAATCTAACTATTGGAAATCATTCGGAAAGTAATTTTTCTCTTCAACGAAATAACCATGTTCAATATTGCTTAGAAAATTGAAATGAATGGTTAGGTAGCAGCGCGCATCTAAAGTTTTCGAAAAATTAAATATAGTTATTTTTATCTATCTTGCACTTCTTTGCAACGATTTAATTATATATCGATGTCTTTGATGTGAGTATGAATTTTTTCAAAATTTAAACATATAAAAAAAAACGCAAGATATTTGGCAAAATCTACGGAACAGTTTTCGAACGAGTTACTGGACCCTTGAAAAGATGGAAAGTTAATTACTGCGCGTATCAGTTGCCGAGCCTGTTCTAGTTACTGTGTGCCAATTTCTGCACACTGATCTAATTGTACCGTGTTTCAATTATTGTGATCAGTTCTAGATAAATAATTCGACAACATAAACGTAAAAACATAAAACATCCCGTATTAAATTATTTAGCATAACTCATTATACAGGGTGTCCTAAAAAAGTCTTGCAATCTGGAAATGAGGCCATCCTGAGGTCATTAGAAGCAATTTTTTTCTTGGCGAAAATGCAATCCGCGGCTTTGTTCACGAGTTATTAACGAAAAACGGTGACCAATGAGAGACGAGCTCGGCTGGCGCGAGCCAATGAGCGAAACTAGGCTTCGTGCTCTCGTTGGCCAGGCCACCTCGCGCCAGCTGAGCTCGCTTCTTATTGATCAGCGTTTTTCGTTACTCGTTAACGATGCTTCGGAGAAAATTTGTGTAAAGGAAAAGTTACTTCGAATGACCTTGGGAACCCCCATTTCCAGATTACGTGACATTTTTGGAGCACCCTGTATATGTTTCAATATTTACAATATTATTGCAGTTTTATTTTACGGATCAAGGAAGATAGGGTTAGATGCATCGGGATCAAGCTATCCGACTGATTCTCGCCCTATTTTTTTTTTCGAAAAATCGTCCTCTTTGTGGTGCTCCCGACGACGTTCCCTGCTAGCCGATTAGAAAGCAGGTTTTACGTAACGATTTCTCGGGTTTCGCGGCGTGGACGGGTGACACACTGTCATTGTCGTGGTCGGTGGCGTTCCGAGCAATCGTCAGACGGATACACGCGACGCCGACGGTCGGAGAATAGGAGATGCACCGAGGCTGGTACACGCACGTGGACATAGTTGCATTTTGCATAATTGCTCGCGTTACGTAAGCATTGTTTCTCTGCCGTCCCGTCCCGTCCCGTTCCATTCCGTCGTCGCTCAGGCAAGGCAATCGCATTTTCTGCCTACACGCCTGTGGTCAAGGTCGCTGCTCCCCGTAACTACCAATGCAGACATTCCAGTTAACTTGCAGTTTCTTCTCTCAGGAGGAAATTGCCGGCGAACCTATTGCGATTCTTTCATCGCCGGGTTTTTCTGTCATTTTTACGGAGAGGTATATCGAGCACGCGAGTTACACGATTGCGTCAATACGGCTCGGAATAAATGCACGGAACACCGCAAGGCTGCCGGCACGATCCGAGGAAGGTCGGAATCTACATGAAGAAATGAGTCGAAAGCATGCAGGGACATTTCTCCGTACGATGCTTCGTTTCTGAATAAATTAGTGCCGGGAAGATTGCTCGGGTACTCGCGCACGTAATAAGTTGAATCGGTTAGTCGTGTGCAGTCGAACATCGAACTGAAATTTTCTCGGAAATCGAGTGCAGTTTGTCGCACAGTATTTATTGAAATTCGTTGAAAGTCGCGTTGTTTAGAAGCTGGCAGAGATTAAACTGTTATTAAAAATTATTAAAAGTTGTTGAATGGAAATGCTATTAAAAATATTTCTAACTGCTATTAAAAATATCTTTAACTGTTATTAAAAATTCGTGATACCTTAATGAAAAGTACTGCTGTTATTTTGACATTTCCGATGTTGGTTGACTTTGCACGAAATTGTTGGTCGTCGTTCGATGCTGAGCGCAGCTGAAGTGAAATTAAAAATCGGGATATTTACAATTCGAAATGTCAATTAACGCGAGTGGTGAATTTACGGTATGGCAAAATGTTATTTAAACTAAGGATAAAAATAATCATTCGAAATAATGCGTTGTTGCTACTACTTTGTAATTTTCTCGATTCGTTCATTTCTATCAGAGTTTGTTCAATAAGTTATTTGTGGAATAAATTATTATATTCTGCTACGAAATGAAATATTGTTCAAATAAACGAACGAATTTTTAAAAGACAGGCTTGTGCGTTATTCAAATAAATTGTTTGTAAAATATTCGTTAAAATAATACATTATCTTGTCATATTCAGTTGGAATAACTTTTCATTTTATTTATTATTTATTATATACTGTTTTCAAATAGAATCTCAAACACTGTATTTCCATTACGTTAACACCGTTAATTTCTTCATTTACTGCACTGCTAGATTTATTTAAATATAAATATCTCGTATCAAATTATTTCTATCATCCAAGTAAAGTATTTAAAATTGGAAATATATTCGAACGAAGTACAAAATCATATTATTTTTCAACTCTTACTCGTAAAATCGAAATAATAAAGTATATAAAATAATCCATTATTTCCCACGATTATTTGTTACCCTGTTTTAAATAAAATATGCCGTACCTTGTTTCAAGACGTCATCGATGATGAAACGGTACATGCCTGAATTATTCGTTTTTCAAATATTTTATTCAAATAATGCCCGTCTACGAATTTGCATCCACAAACAATCTCGTAACATCTTGTGTCAGTTTTTTGCCGATTCCGGCGGCCTCGTTTTAGGAAACATTCTTGGGTCTGTCATCCGGCGATCCTAGCGCATTCATCTTCGAGGTCTGGTCTCGATAACTTCGCGATCCTCCGGGGACACGCGCTGTTCCTCCCACGAATTTTGGGGCGAACTCCCCGCAGATAACTTGGGCTTTTCTTCGGCAGCCCCGCGACGCGTAAAAACCGATAAAATATTGCGGCCAGTCACCGTTCGTCGCGAAATTCGTTTGATCTCCGATATAACCGGCTCCGCATCCCTTTCTTTCGACTCTGCATCCTCGGTTTCTGGACGCATTTCGATCCAACTCCCTCGAGAACCGGGAATCGTTAACGTTTACTTTATCGTGCCTTTAGAACCTTCGCCTCGAATACGATACTCTCGGTAACAACTTTTTATGCGCCGAAGTGTCCCAGAAAAAATATCGGGAACCTTCAATTAACCCTTAACTGGTTGGCTGATTTACGATGCAATCTTTCCTCTTTAAATCTCGCCGAGAGGGAACGTTTCCAGCTAATTTCGTATTTTACGCGAAACAAACAGCACCGCTAAAATTGAATTCGTAACATCCGAGTAGTAAACTTGTTATCAGCCAGAGTTGGGCATTATGCAATTAAAATTTTATTCGAATAATTTTTTCGAATAAATTATTCGAATCACGTTTCGAATAAATTATTCGAGTATTAAACGAAGTTATTCGTAAATAACGAATAATTTATTTTCGAATAAAATCGTTGTTCCTTATTTGCGAATAAATCTGGAGAATATATCAATTATTCTTTATTCGAATAAAATATGTTATTTTTTTATCAATACAGTATATTTATGAAATAACTTATACATCTAGAGTACGTATTCGACGAATTTTCAATTTCGGTCGTTTCGAAAACAAATTCTTGGCTAATGAAATTCCATTCCACATTTTTCTTTCTGCTAATCGTGTCATTGTTATTTAAGTGAACATTATATTGATTAAATATGCACTTACATTTACGTGTCTCAGACAAATCAATAAAATATGACTAATTTCGCGAGTGATAAGAAATTCGACATTTCATGTCGGACAAATTAATACAGTAGAACCGCGATTTTCGAACCTTTGATATCCGAATTTAATGTTATCCAAATTGTTATTCGTTTGATATGTAAATAGATCGATCTAATGCGATTTAAATACAATACTATTTTTGGAACAAATCATTCAACATTTAATTCATCATTTGTATAGTACTTAATAAAATAAAAATTGAAAAAGTCAACTCATCAATTCATTTTGAATTCTAAAGGTTTACAATCTGCAGATTACAGTAAAATTACGTAGATATGCTCTTTTGATTAGTGCAAAAATAACTTTTCATATCTGATCATATTATTCTGTCGCCCATATAGGATTAGCGCGTCAGTTAAAGTGATAATGGAATGAGAAGATGTGGTAGAAGAAATGTCTATTGCGTATATTATTTTTATATTCGCATTCAAAATTAATATAAATAATAGAATATTAATATAAGATATATTATTTTTATATTGATATTAAAAATTAATATGAATATAAAAAAGTAATATATCTTGTATTAATAAAAATTTTACAATTGTACTGTAAGTAGATACAAAGTTTATACAGGATGTCCCAAAATTATGGTATTTCTGGGAAATGAGAGATTTCTGAGGTAATTTGAAATAACTTTCTCCTTAGCGAAAATGCAATCCGCGGCTTTTTTTACGAGTTATTAACGAAAAATCCTGACCAATCGGAGAGCGAGTGCGGCCGGCGCTTCGTCCGTGCGGCCAATGTCGTGTCGCACTGGCCGTCTGACACAGCGGCAGTGGTCGCGAGAGTGCGACATAAGCCGTACGCGATCTCTCATTGATCAGTGTTTTTCGTTAATTATTCGTAAACAAAGCCGCCAATTGCATTTTCTCTAAGGAAGAAGTTACTTCAAATGGCCTCAGGAATCCCTCATTTCCCGGAAGAACCATAATTTTGGGACACCCTGTACGTAACACAAATAAAGTTGAAAGGGTTAAATAACAGTTCTGTTATCCGAACACCAGCGTTTAACTCGAGGTTCCGCTGTATCGCCATGTAAAGTCATCTTCGTTTTCATCGCGTTACAATTTCCGATTCACTTTGTGCAAAAATTGATCTAAATTAGAGGCTTGTTGGCAATCATAGAGAAATCAGGAATCAACGAAACGACCAAAGAGAGGCGCAGTGAACGATACCAAATCGATACCAAAAGGTGCGTAGAAGAGACCCGGAAAGCCGACCGGTCGTTCGTTTTCCATTTTCGAAATGACGCGACGAGAGTGTCGCTCGCGGTCCGCTTGAACGTGCGTGTGCTACCCGTTTGTGAACGGTTCGCGCTGCCAGAGGAGTAAAAGTGACGAGCGAACAGAGAAATATCAAGACTGCCAGGATGATGAAGAAGGAGAAGCCGATGATGTCGGTTACCGCCATCATCCAGGGGACTCAGGCCCAGCACTGGTCGCGAGGCAACACTTGTATGTATTTCATTTTCGCTTACAATACTTCGATTCGACGTTTCCTGTCAACATTCGTAGCCATTTTACTTCCAGCGAAATTTACCGGGTTCATTTGGAACAAGATTATAAATATTGTTCCTCGACTATCCAGTTTCATTTATTTTGCCGATCTGTTGCACTACAATTTACATTCATAATCAGATTCATAAGAGTCACTTTATCGTTGATGATATGCGACGAGTCATATCTTTCTTTTATTAATAATTCGAAAACGCCGTTCGTGGAAAAAGATGAGTCGCAAAAGATGAGTTTAAATGGATCGCATAATGTTTGCAAGTGTGGTAAATAGACTGTGTACACTCTTCATGCATTTATGGCATATGTGCATATGGCATATTCAAATCCAAGAGAACGTATAAGGTCTAATAGCAATTTTATTTTATTCTTAGAATGTTATCTTTTAATTGACATAGGAAACGTCACATTAATTCTAATTCCTGTAAAGTGACGTATGGAAACGAGAGTTTGCATAATGAATCGCTGTCTAATAATAAGCCAAGTGCACATTTTCCAATTGCGTTACTTTCGATATCAAAATCTTCCCTTTCTTGTATTCACCGGTTTCTCTCGCAGTTTTTGACAACAAACCTGCCATGTCGGCCAATATCACCGGTCTCGCATTATTTGTTTTCAAATTGTTGAAATTATGAAAATTCTATCCAAAGAAACGATTTAATCAATTCCTTTTTTGAAGCTCAGATTATAAAAAAGAAATATATGGCGAGAAGTTTAAATAAATCTCTTGTTAATCTTCTAAATAGACTGCGGATTTTATACATTTATGCCAAAAATGACTTATCCTAATACAAAACAGTGAAAACATTTAAACAATTTAAAAATAACGTTGCCACTATTTTCAATCGATTAAAATTCGTAACAAAGCAAGTGAATATCCGTGTAGCTCTTAATTAGTGTACGTAATTTTTATTTTGCATAAAAGTCCACTTAAAGGTCCACTTATAAAACAATTTCACGCTTGTTGAAGTAACGTGGTACAATAATAATAAATTTACGAGGTATTCAGGGAATGCAAAACACTTTTCTATACAGTTATTTAGCAAATAATGCCACAGAAAACAGAAAAGAATAAACGAAAGGTAAATTGAGTGTAGGATTAATCGATGCACCGGGTGATCGTTAGTGCAAAGTCTTAAGGAGATGCTACGCAAACAGGAAGGTGAAAAATGAAATTCAAGAACGTCTTGGCGGTGTTTGCACGTCTGTCACAAGAGCGCTAAGTAAATTGTGCGCGACGATAATCGTGTCGCTCGGCGAGCGTATCCATAATTACGGCTTATATGAGCGTCCTTGCTGATTAAAATCGATACCGGCTAGGAATTACGTTGCGTATAACGTATTTCAACTCACCGCAGAATACATGAACGAGACCGAAACGCGTGAACAATTAGCATAGCGGTGCTAGACAGTCAATTAGCGGGCATCCCAAGGTCCCGTCTTATCTATTCACAGTCCTCAGAACTATCTTCGCTGTAATTCTACCGTAACGTGTGGGTGTGCTAATTCGAAACACAACACCGCCACAGTCTCTTCGCTCACCACCAGGTAATTAGAGGATCGAGTTTCTGGACGATTTACCTGGATGGATGATTGTCGCGACAGTCACTGCCTCTTCTAGGTTTTCTGACCCAGAATGGGCCAGAGTCACGAACAGTTAAAGTTAAAACAATTAAAGACGACTAAAAAATTTGCAGATTTTTGCAATTTTCAACGCCTGCAGATTCACTCTATACGTTAACTGATTTCGATGAAATTTACAGCTTACATATGAGTTTTCTACGCATTTTTTAAATTTTCGTTATACATAGAATCAGATAAAAAAGTTAAAAAACGAGAGTTTTTTTTATATTTGTTTTGTCATTTCAAATAACAAGTTCCTCTAGCATGTCCAACAAATTCAAGCGATTTCGTTCAATTTGAAGAAACGTTACTCTGTTTTAATAGATGTTTGAATATTAATGCTCGAGTCACTGTATCTAAATTAAAACCTTCATCGTTGTGCACGATGTACACAACTGTGATAATTCTTAGTTGCCACGCAGAATCGCCATTTGAGTCTAGAGGGTGTCTTGAGTCTAGCTTTTATGCGATAACAAAGCGATTCAGCAATTTTTAACAGTTCCAAAGGCAATTATTCTGCGAAGCAATTGCCGATTTTATGGATTTATTACATACAGCATGAAACAATAAAACAATATTCTTATCGAAGCTTTTATAATATTATTATATCATTTAATCGCTTTGAATTATATAAATCTTTTAATCTTCAGATTTTTACAAGAAGTATCTAGGCTAGATTTAGCGCCCTTGGCACAGGTGATACAGTACAGTGCTTACGTCTTGAGATGTTTCCCTCCCGTACAAATAAACACTATAATTGATGATAAAATCGTACAGAAATATTTGCGTACGTCACAAAAGTATACATTAGGAAAATTGTATAGTATTACAGAGATACGGGAAATTAATAACAATTATTTGAATGAATTCTTTTTATTGGAATATTTTATTCGTACAATTATTCATAGTACAATTATTCATTTAGTTATTTGAATAATGCTCCATTTCTTATTCGAATAAATTATTTGGATACAGATTGTAAAATTATTAGTTTAATAATATCAATAATTAACGACCGATTTTTCTAACGTAATTTTTTGAGCATACATATATATGTATTGTAAATACGAATTCAACCTTTTGCATCCGAAGAGAGATTATTTATATGTATCAATGATCGATCTACCTACAAGTAACAAACTTTCCGATACAGCAGTTGAAAAAAAATCAATATGGAAGAAATTAATCAATAATCTATAGAAAATCGTTATACTCCATAATTTTTATTTAAATCGATTATTTTTTAAATTAACACAAATAAATTCTAATTAGAGAGTAACAAGCAACTTTTTATTGAAATGAATTTTTATTCGAATAAAATCTTATTCGAATAAATTGTTTTCTCTAGATCAATTTTTATTCGATTCGATGTTTCTTCGCGATAATACCGAATACAATTTTATTCGTAAATCCTTACCTCTTGTCCGTCGTCCGAATAAAATTTTGCCAAACTCTGTGCGACTTAATTGCAAATCGACCAGTGTTCCTCGTTAGTTCGACACTTCGTACGGGATTGTTTGAGCGGTGACGTAGGAAAGCTGTCTCGCGGCGTTGTTCCGATGCTCGTAGGGTGAAGGTCGGCTATTGAAACCTGAATGGTGTAATTTGCGAGCGGGACGCATGCGCGCTTGTACACGTTATCAGTCGCAGCTTCAAAAGCGACTAGCTGGTAGAAGGTCACGCCAATGCGCTTTGTTATCTGCGCCCGCTAGCCGCAATTTACGAGCGTTTTTTCGAAGCGTTATCGCGTGCCCCTATTGCCGAGCAACACGCGGCCCTCACGCAAACGCGTTTGCATCGTTCTGTTTCCACCTTCTCTTCTTTTTCACCGGTGTAGGTAATTACACCGACTAGCTGGCTCCGTGCTGGAAATTTCCCGATTATCCGCCAGCAATCTCGTTTCCTTTTCGTGGTTTCCGATTCGCGGATCTTCGACTTACCCTCAACAGATCTTTCCAGACTGTTTTCGCGGATTGGCGTCTTATTATAGCCCCGGCTAACGATTATTCTTATCTACACGATTTTCAGCACTGGCATCGGATAGGATCGACTACTGTGCAAATAGAATGGAATCCCAAACGTTTGAAACATTTAGACTGCTGAAATCGATAACGGCGTAGATAAAGGTATTTAATATTTGATGCAGGGAGCTTCAAAACTGACTGTTTTACATTATTTTGGAAATATAGCAATGTTCAGATTTTCAGAGATATTATATGTATTGTATTTCTATAGATATTTCATATTAAATGTTCAGAGTTTTAAAAGCGACTGTTTTAACAGTTTTTTTTGGAAACATAACGCGATGGTACATATTCAGATTTTCAGAAGATTTTTTCTGTATTATTTACAGTTACTTATTAAAGTATTTTTATTGCACCATCGATAATGGTACTTCTAGAGAGCTTTAAAACGGTCTGTCTTACGTCATTTTATAAACATATCAAGATGGTATTTATTCAGATTTTCAGAGATTTCTTGAATAACGTTTACGGTTACTCGCTAATCTATTTGAACAGTTTTAAAAATGGAATAACTGTTTAAAAATTGCATAAAATGAGATGAATCTTTTCAAGATGTTCGAGGGGCTAGTTTACCAGGCAGAGTCTAAACAAGTTTTTGCAAAAATAGCAATTGTTCGGAATCAAGAAATGATGCGTTTTATCTTTCTTTAAATAGCTCTCGGTAACTTGTGTGCTGAAAATTTCATGGAAATCGTTTAACGTCGTCATATTAGCTACAAACAATATATTCCCAAATCTAGACAAGTATTGTGTTGTTCGAAAAGCACTTGATTTGATATTTTTTTAAATAAAAGACAGAACTTCTAAGAGCACGAGATTTCAAAACCACCAGAAAAATATGACAAAGTTGTAAAACAATATACATCATTAAATAATGTTTACTCTGAACATTAAAAAAATTATTTCTCATTACCTCGTGAAAGAACGAAACTACTTTCCGAACAAAATGTTAAGAGTAAATATTATTTAAAGATATATTATTCTTTAATTTCTTGACATTTTTCTGGCGATTTTGTAATCTTATGTTTCCAGAAATCCTGTATTTTATTGGCAAAATATTGAATCAGCTGTTCTTCTAACACCCTTGGAAAACGAAATTTTGTTGAAGAACGATGTTTCTTTCCGAACAACCCAATAATTTGGTTTTCTATTACCAGAAGACGCCGCGCTCAAAGTGTTAAACGCGCAGTGCGACCACCAACGTGGTTATATACCGGTTGCGACGTCGCGTACATCAAAGGATTTCAATATTCACCGGATAGGATCGCAGGGCAAATAGGAAGCGAGATTGTCATTTCCCATGTAACAGCTGATTCTTGTTTGATCGAGTAGCATAGTCCGCCGGCAGGAAACCAGAACGGCCGAATCGAGTTTCCATGTGTACTCGGCCATGTGCTCGTGCATGTTGGCTACGAGGATCGCGGCAGACTCCAGAACACTCAACGTTGGCTCAGTTAATCCGTATACCAGCACGAACGCAACCTTGGCACCGATGCGAACCAGCCGTGAAGCGCAGCCAGCCTCACCGTTGTCGCGCTCTGCACACCTCTGTCCCGCATTAGATTAGGCTCGCGCACCTTCCAGCCGAGCCGCGTGGGCGTCGCTCGGCCACGCTTTTGCGCAACCACGCGTTCTCCGCCGGCCAGACGCGAGTTTAATTAGCGAGCCCGGCTGCCGTGTTTTCCGGGAAAACTGTCCGCCGATCGAACAAGATTAACGACGATGTTAAAAATAAACGCGATTTTCCGTTAATTCGTTCCCGGCGAGCCTAGCGCCGCGCTGACCAAAATTGCCGGATTTTCATTATTTATTTGAATGCAGATGAAATTGCAGCTTTTTATTGGAATACAATTACATGGAATTGACGTCGTTCACTTTAATAGAGAATCGAAAATGATATGGCAATTAACTCTTTTTATTGTCGAGATTAATAAAATTGTATACTCTTAATAAACCTTGACGCAAAAGGTAAACAAAATTAATTTTGTTATTTATACCTTATAGATATCTTTAAATTCTTTCTCAATATTTATTCAAATTGGTATAATTTATTTTAAGATAAACATCAAAATAGATTCTATAATTAATAAGTTTTCAGATTAGATAAGTAGATACGAACAAAATATTTTCTTTCTGGTAACATATGCAATTTTATTCAGCCATAATGAAGAAGCATATTGAGAAACGTAAAATTGACAATTTTAGAAAATCCTTCGGATGCGTCAAACACGAAGCTGATGCAACGCACGTCTGGAGTGAATGCAGGATATTTAAAAATAAATAGGCTAGTGTTAAATTTGATGAAGGCTATCCTCCAGATCGATTGAATAAAATTGAAGAGGCAAATAACAAACTTAGTATAAAATGATGTATTAAAATTATAATTATATTATGTATTAAAATTATAATTTTATTGGAATTATGTATTAAAATTATAATTTTATTGGAATTATGTATTAAAATTATAATTTTATTGGGATTATGTATTAAAATTATAATTTTATTGGAATTATGTATTAAAATTAAAATTATATATTGAAATCGTGTATTAAAGTGGGTACATTAAATATTGGATAATATATTGTTTCAATGATCATATTTTAAATAATTCATTTGGATAATGCCGAAGCCTGACTCGGTTTCGAGGCTAGCCAACTCGACAGTCTATGAATGAAACGTTGCCGGCAGATTTCTAATACAAAAGGCCTGTGAATCGGATTCCATCGTTTCGAAATCGTCCGAGCGCGAGAACTTATCTCCGAAACTGATCTGAGAGCGGCGGCACCGCGCCGATTTCCTCCGCTCATACATTCGCATTGAATCCGACGGTGGAACGCGATGAAAGCGAGCTTAGATAATCGAACTGGTACACGCGCGCGAGCTAACGCGTTTAATGAGTCCTCCGTGGCGGTTGATTAATGCGCGCGATCACATGCCACGCGACGCGAGGCGACGCGACCATTTAACAAACTCCTCGAAATGTAGCACGTGTTTTATTGCCGTTCTGGAGAAAAAGTGGATTAACGACTGTGAATCGTGCATTTCCATTGAATCGTTGGGAAATATTCGGCTCAAGGTTACTGGGTTATCCCTACCATCGCGCTCCAGATGCCACGCCCATTTCTATCCTCTTTGCCACGCCCTTCGTTCTCCCGGTACGTATGGTTTTCTAAAAGGAGGATTTAGGGTAATGATGCCGGTTACTGTGAGCTGATTAATTACTGTGCCTTTCGTTTGTTTTCGGGCATAGTTCAGTTCATATTTATCGAATAAGAAAAATTACATTTTTTAAATTCATAGATAAATGAAATAAAAGAATGCAATGTTTTAAATGGTTTCAACTGTTATCCTGATATTTAACCAAGGTTCCATTTAATTACATCTTGAATATCAATGAGACGTTATTTGATGCTTCGAATAGTATTCCATGGTCATTTCAATAGCCACAAGAGAATATTTCTTAATATAAATATGTATATTCGGCGGATCTACAGTGGTCCCATATAAATTCTTTTATCTATATTCCATTATACCAAAGGGTTTAACCTGTTTATAAATAAATAAGTAGATAGATAAATAAATAGATTAATCGATAGATAGATAGATAGATATTTAAATAGATAAATAAATAGATAAATAAATAGATAGATAAATAAATAGATAGATAAATAAATAGATAGATAAATAAATAGATAGATAAATAAATAGGTAGATAAATAAATAGGTAGATAAATAAATAAGTAGATAAATAAATAAATAAAAATCTATATTTAGTGGATCATGTTCCAAATCTCCGTAACGTGTCTAACATGATATTATCGGGCAAGGGTTAACGTGTTAAAATTTCCAACAGAAAAACTGAATGTTTATTGAATCTACCGTCCTTACAGTGATCAGCATTTCGCACAAAGTTCCGCAGTCTAATTATCGTCGAACGACAATCTCACGAGATGCCTCTCGATCGAAAACAAAGCGATTGGTACACCCGATGCAATAGACTGGCGTCTTCCATCGACAATGGCATCGAAGCCGGCGTTACAGGAAGCGATCGTGGATGGCAGTCACGTTGCCAGGCATCGGCGACGTGGCTACTGACCGATTAGATGTGTCTATTACGTGGACGCATGCATCGGGAGACGGAATCGTAGCGGTACGATGATCGCCCCTCTCTAATAAGCACGTTTCGATCACGTAGCCGTGTTCGAAACGGGCCGGGTCCCGGCCCGGTGAGTTTCACCGTGAAAGTACACGCGGCCTTTGCATTGTCTTGGCGGCGCAACAATCCACGCCAGAAATCCCCACGCGCCGCCAGTCTAAACACTTCGTAAACGGTTACGTCACCGAACAATTGATGACGGTATTGTGTTCCCTCTTCGCCAGACTGAAGTTGCACGAGTGCTGTTGCGAGTTTCAAGGTCCGGCATGCGACGCGCCCAGGGACACGTCTTTTTTCTTAAAATCGAGTCTTTCTTCGGCTTCCATGCTTTCTTCCGCGGAACATTACGATATCATTCACCCTCTCGAGAACGTCGCGCGTGTATGATTAATGATAACGACATGAAACGTCAGGAGCTTCCCGAACTTCGAGAAATTTTAACTCTTCAACCATGGATCGCTAAATTGAATTTTCTAAATTGACCCTCTGCCCTATGATTTGTTTCGTGGCTACAACGATTAGATTTGTCTATTCTATAGTAGCTAAATATCGATAATAGGAAAATAGAATTTTATTTCTATTTAAAATAAGTTAACAACAAACACATGTTATAGATTGTATTCAAAGTCTCGAAATAAATAAATATATGGTGCTATGTTTTTGAAGTAGTGTGATGATATTAAATTCTTTTATACACACAGTGACCCACAAATGTGTTCGTATACCTTTTAAAACGCAATAACTATTTTAAAACTGAATTAAATAACTCGAATTTTTTTTAGATGATCGAGATGATCGAGGACTAGTCTATTAGACGATGATTGAAATGATCTTTTTTTTTCAATTTTACTATTACTTGAAATGACAAAAAAATAAAAATCTCTTGTTTTTAATTTTTTTATTTGAGCCTATAACGGAAATTTAAAAAATGTCTTTCGTAGATCTCGGTAACTTATATTATAAAAATTTTATCGGAATCAGTTCACGTTGTTAGTAGTTACAACAAATTAAAGAATGCAAAAATTGCAATTTTATCACGATTTTATCCAAAAACTGTAAGAAATGTGCAGTTTTTTTAAATCGTTCAATACCTGCAGCTCGAATCTGGGTTAACTGATTTCGGTAAAACTTTCAACACGCATATTAGTTACCGATATCTACGAAAAGCATTTTTTAAATTTTCGTTATAGGCTCAAATAAAAAAGTTTACAACGTTTTTAATTTTTTCTTTTCATTCTAAGTAATAGCAATCTAGTAATAGCAATGAAAAAAGAAAGCTTTTTAGTCATCGTCTAGTAGACTAGTCCCTCTATTATCTAAAAAAAAGTTCAAGTTATTGAGTTCAGTTTTGAAAAAGTTATTGCGTTTTAAAAAATGTACGAACACTTTTATAGGCCACTAAGTATGGTTTCCATAATATTGTATTTGATATTTATACACTTTCGTCTTAAATGCATAAAATCCGCAGTCTAGTGATAATATTATGAAACACTGTAAATTTATTGCAAATGAACTGTGTCCAACTTCATACTTTTATAGATAAATATCGAAAACGTAGTGCAGAATAAATATTTGATTTTTCGATACAACATAAATTAAACATCACGTGGACTATATTAAATTGCATTGCACTTTTTATGTAACGATGAAAATATTTTGTCGTAGAAAGAACTAGGATAAATCAAGTTGAGGAGATATGTATTTCGCATTGAGTGCAACATTCGCCTGTACATTTGCAATACAATATTGCAAGATTCAAAAGTTCCTGTCGTCATTTATTTGTCCAATGAAACTTTCTCTAAGGAAACGAAGGAACTAAAAAAGCATAATTGTATCCGTATGTTAAGTGTAAGAAAGTTCGAGGATTTCGAAACTATAGCAAAGAAAAAGAAAAATAAGTAACGATCGATAGCTAATTGTGATATTTAAGGAGCATTAAAAAGCTGAAGTATGGGAAAGTTCGATTTTCAGTTTTCTTATCTAGATGAATAATCTTTTATTAACATTAAATCTACCGCGGTCAAAATGACGGCCGTTTCCCTATTTTACAATTCTGCAAAAATTACACTATTGGACCAGGTATTATTATTTATTCAAGCATTTTCCGTGATAGAGTCTTTAAACTTTGCAGAATTGCAAAATAAGGAAACGGTCGTCATTTTGACCGCGATAGGCTTAGTGTTAAGATGTTAATATGATATGTTAATTATATAAAACTATGTGCTTCTTTATTTTGCTCAACTTCCATCCATTTTAACCGAGTAGAATATAGATAACGAGAAATTAAAATAATCCACGTCTCTAAGTCTCTCAAAGAATTTATCCTTGAAGACATGCCAACTCTTCATTCAACTTTGACTTCATCTTCCAATGATGGATTAGTCTCCTGTATTCGTTTACAAAGTACATCTTGCATTTATTCATGTAGATTGCGTTTGACGTTCACGAGATCCTCTGCAAGACTAAAATGTCTGCTCCTGGCAAGACCATTCTACTTAACACATGCACAAATGTCTTTGATGAATATTCTCTTGACAGTCGCTTCATTTGTGCTTGAGAAGTCTTACTTTCCAATAGATTTGATTACGTTTAATTCAACACTATGATTTCAAACAATTAGACATTTTTGTGTATTTATATCAAATTTGAATCTGACTGAGACATAATATGTTATATATTTTTATATATTTAATGATATTATATATAACCGCAGCCTTTGCTAGTTAAACCAGATTTATTTAATTTATTTATACAATATTTGCATATACTATATTTATATTTCATTTGTCTACATTTATTTATAATTCACTAAAATTGTAAACGTAGTAATGTTATAAAGCAAATCAGCTTGAGTTGCTCAAATGTTAGTAAATAATATTAATAATATATAATGTACAGTTGCTGCAATCAATGAAAAAATTCTTGCGACAGTTGGAGCAGAAAATGTGGATTTTGCTTAAGGATCCACGATCTATCGGCGATCCAACGATCGATCCCCGAAAGGGAAATCCGCGACATAGCGGAGAACAATGATCTCCGGTCCCGAGACAATCGAAACTTTTGTCCTTAACCGTTCCACCGGCGAAAGGTCGGCCGTGGCTCGTGATTAACGACCTTCTTACCTTCGAACGAGCGGACGTTCATCGTTGTTACGCAAGCTCGTTGACGTTCGTTGACTAAGTTTGTTAGCGTCGTCTGTTGGCGAACGAAGAAGGGGAAACGCGAGAAGATGAGAGAAACTATGCCTCGAGACCGACGCTCGTTCTGCTTCTTACTTTCCGCTTTGATTTCATCGCGAATCCATAAACTGGTACGCATTGCAATTTATCCGGCGACCGAGCGATAATTATCGATAGTTATCGCAAATACCTGTGGCCTGTATAATCAAGTGAACGAGTATTGGTGAACGATGTATGCATTATGTGAATCTTTCATGAAGCGGTTTGCAGAGGAGATGGTCTATATCAGGCCTGGGTAAAAATATTCCAACTAAGAAATACAAATATTTGCGAATACTATTTCTCTCAATTGTGTCACGTATGCTTCGTTCGAAGTAATAATTTGTTTCTTTATTAACACGTTGACTGCCGCGTCACCCGTATTCGGGTGACAGCAAAAGTTCTCATCAGGCCCCGTCACCCGTAATTCGGGTGACGCTGATTTGACTACTTACAAAGGATTTCCGAAAATATTTCGACAAATATTTTACAGAAGGTAATGAAACTATTGAATTCTTATAAAAATGGTTTATTAAAAAAATTATTCGCAGTGTATAACATTAAAACATTCTCTGCAAAGTTGAGGTTGATCAGGACAGCTTGGACAAAAAGTTGTTTGTTTTTTCAGATATGCTCGTGCCTCTGATCGGTCCATTTCGTATCTTTTATTTGAACTGTAGCTTCCTCAGTATCATCAACATTTCTTTCTTCTTCCATGACCAATTCTCGTAAAATCTCGTCAATAGTATCTTCATAACATTCATTATCACTAAGATTATATTTATCAGTATCCAAATCAGAATCTGACGATGTAATTTTATTTATGCTTCTCCTTCCGGGCAATCCGATCTCTTTTCATTATCGAAAAAAAATAAGGGCAGAGATTTTAAGTTATACCATTCGGTACTCGGCAAAGATTCCAACTGTTCATGCAGGAACAAAAACAGATATGAATTAACAGCGCACGCTTCCTATAGCGGCACGGGTGGCCTGTAGGAGATTTTGTTGTAAATACGCGTGGCAGTCAATGTGTTAAATGAAATACTTAAATTGATTTTACAAATATATAATACTTGCTATAATGAATAGTATACATATATATAGTATATATACAGGGTGTCCCAAAAATGTCTCGTATTACGGGAATGGAGGTATCTGAGGTCATTCTGAGTAACTTTTTCCTTTGCGAAAATGCAATCTGCGGCTTTGTTTACGAGTTATTGACGAAAAATACTGACCAATGAGCGGCGAGGACGCGAATTACAACGTGATTTGATCGATCGGGCGTTTGCTTCGACCGTGGAGCGTGGCAGATGTAGGAGGACTCCGTTCAGCGTTCGAATCAATGTCATGGAGAGTCATGGAGAGTGAACTTCCGAATTTTTTTCACTACGTGACAGTAATAATTTTAAGCAAAACGCTATTTATCCTTACTTCAAAGTGTCTGAAGAATATTTACTAATTTTTCGAATCCGAAATAATAAGTAATTTAACCGTGACGGTAAGTAATTTAAACGTGATTTGGACCACGATGTTGGTTTTAGGGTCCGGGGTTACCTAAGGTTAGTTGTAGGGTGAATTTCTTATTGATAATATTCTTCGTATTTGTCTAACAAACAAATCCCTTACGATCTTTAACGCGATTATTTTTTATTAAATTAGCTTTGCGAATCGTTCGTTAAATTGTGTTCGGACTCGGAATTATTTAAATTAAAGTATCATTTACGTACTTTGTTAATCTTCACTGTACACCTTGCTTAAAAATTTCATATGGTACACACAAGATGCCATGCACATCAGAAAATTAAAACGGCCCTCACGATCAAATTACTTATTATTTCAGGTTCGAAAAATTAGTAAATATTCTTCAGACATCCTGAAATAAGGATGAATAGCTTTTTTGTTAAAATTATCACTGTTACGTAGTAAAAAAAGAATTCGGATAAGTTCACGCTCCGTGACTTGTTCATTGATTCGAACGTAGCACGGAGCCCCCCCCCCCCTTCTTCTATTACGCTCCACGGTCGAAGCACGTTGCACTCGACCGATCGACCACGTTGCAATTCGCGCCCTCGCCTCTCATTGGTCAGTGTTTTTTTTTTTAACTCGTAAACAAAGCCGCGGATTGCATTTTTGCAAAGGGAAAAATTACGTAGAATGACCTCAGCTATCCCCCATTTCCGTAATACGAGATATTTTTGGTACACCTTGTATATGTGTACAGTTTATTATAGTCATATATAGCATATATATTATAACATATTATTATATTATTATTATTATATTTTATTATATATATAATATAATATTATTATAAAATATATAAGAATTAAAATATAGATTTTACAATATGAACCTGAAAAAATACTTAATTGAAATAAATACTTTCTTTATTGCGCGTGAAATGAAACACTTAAATATCATTTCCATGGAATGTTCATCGACCAAACAACTGCAAATACGTCTTCGCGTTCGTATTTATATTTTAGATATATGTTATTTACTTTTAATACATTATTAAAAGCGAACAGATGTTAAATGTTCCACTTATATACATTGACGAAGAGAAATATAAGAAGAAGCTTCTTTTTCAAAACAACATGTGTTTCTACTTTTTAAATAAAATTTCTCTCGGATATTATTTCAAGAATAATATCTTTAACGAAGAGAGACAGAGAGAGAGAGAGAGAGAGAGAGTCTTGCTTAAAACAAATTCACCTGTAGGTTTCTTAACACGTTCCGTGCCACGTGTACCATCGATGGTACACGCTTGCATGTTTACTTAGTGAACTGAACAAATTGTTTACAAGAAATTTAGAACCGAAGAATCAATTTCCACCGCAAGAATGGGCGTTGATAAGTTTTTGTTACGTTGTTATGTGTACGAGAATTAATAATTGCACGTAATACATCAAGTTTTAGTAAAATATCAAAGTGTGAAGATTCGAGTAAAAAAAGCTCGGCACGGAACGTGTTAAAATGAAATCTTTTTGTTGCGTATTATTTTGCGGATTATCTCTTTTGTCGTATTTCCGAAGAAACAATAACGATATTACTTCTATCTTCAAATAACAGCATCGAAAATAACCGTTCGAAATGGACTGTTTCAAATAGTAATTTCTTATCTTCGTTTCAAACAAAATTTGCCCAGGTCTGACTACCGGAAGATGTTTATGCAATATTCAACGTTTAGAATCAAGAATAGCCAAGCTCGTGTACCTACAATAAAATTTATCGACCTGCGATATAATTTTAATATATTCGAGCTAACTTTAAAGAAGAACGAAATTCTGTATTTATCTGTAAATACATAAAAATGCACAGTCGCGTTGTCACGCTCTTCAGCGACACGTTCAAATTGGATAAAAGGGGGCGAGGAAGTAAAACAAGATGCGAGAAGCCACTTGATCGTGAGAGTGACTACAGCTCGATCGGAGATCGATCGCGTAGATCGCGGACAGGATTAGCCGCTCGCGCTCGGTGGGGAAAGGTCGCTCGCGACGTTTCAGAGGATTCGACGTGTCTGATAAGAGACGGCCGGATGTCTGGCCAGGTACGTTGATAAATCGACCGGGGATAAGTGAAGAGACAAATGGAGGGGCCGAGAGAGTGCGGCGTCGACTTTCCACGGTCGTGGTAAAAATAGCCGCGGTTAGAGGAGAAGGAGGCGATGACGACCGTTTATGAGAAGGAGCCGAATAAATTCCACGCAACGAAGTGTCCGGCAGCTTCGTGTGGATTTACGGTTCGCAGCCTCCCAGGATTTCCTGCGCGAGGATTAGAGGGTGCCCCAAGGATTTGCATTCGGAAACACTTAACCTGGAGAGGAGATCCCCGGCGGACTCGAGGTGTGTCGGGATCCTCTAACGTTTTGAAGGTTTCGATAGCTACCGTTTCGATCGCTATAGGGCAGAGGTGGACAAATTTTTTACCACCACGAGCGACCAGATTTTTAAATTATAGGTGGCGGTCTACAAACATCGCGTGTGTTAACCCCTTCACGACTAAAGGAAACATTTTCCCCATTTTAAAATTGACACGATAGTCGTATTTAATTATTGGTTATTTTTTATACAAAACGCAATTTGCCAGCACACAACATGCAAAAAGCGGAAAAAATGAAAAGATGTGCATATTTAAACGCCGCATAGAAAATAGGGCAATGTTCGTCTTTGCTTCACAACCAAAAGAAATTGCTTCGCAATGTTAAACAATGTATCAACTGTATTTTCGTAGTTTCTATCATTCTAAATTGCGAAATGTTGTACAACAGTGTTTAACAAGTGTGCAGTATTTAACTATGCTGCATTCTGGACACTTTTTGATATGTCGTTTTTAACAGAAACATGACTGACGTTTCAATCAGACGTGTATCTCGCACGATGTGCAGTCCTTTTTAATGTTTCACCGTCGCCATTTCTTCGAACGTGAACAAATTTTTACGTAATAATATTCTACACATAAAGAAACAATAATAATTTACCATTAACCAGTCAACTGATTTTGACGATTGACACTTGAACAAAATGTGAAAAAATCGAACATATGTAATTATAGTCACTTACACACTTTTCAATGAGATTGCGACAGCTAACTGGTTAAATAGGCAATAGAAATTTTAGTTTTATAATTTTCTAGTTCGATATTTCGCATTGGTTAAGTCTTACCTCGACACATAAAAGAGTCCTAGTTAAAAATGATAAATATCATACTACTTCGACAAAATATCGAACTAAAAAATTAGAAAACTAAAATTCATTGTACCTACGAAAATTTATATTGCCTATTTACTATTGTTATGTACATCGTTAAATTCGTTTTCGATTTATGTACATCGACAGTTCTGACGTCGATATTCGTCCTCGAAGGGTCAACTATAGTCATCCCTATAAATGGGAACCCTTCGATTTTGAGTATTTTGTGATCGCAGTCTTCTCCAATTCCACGTTCCCGAGTCTCCATTAATTAAATCAGCAAATTGCAAATCTCGATGGGTTCCACGAAAGTGTAATCCTCGTTTCACGAGAAACTGAACGACCGAAGCACGAGGCCCGGTATAAATCCTGATCTTCACCATCGCGCCCCTCCCTGGCGAGGATAAATCGACGCAATATTTCACCCGCAACTCGAGTCTTCCTTGAAAATAAATCGCTCGTTAAAGTAATGTTAGCTCGCCTCGGGCTCTCGCGAAAGATAAAACATTGTTAACATCGTCTCATTGGAATCGAATTTAAATATACATTCGGTCCGCTGTTCCTCCGGACGGAATCTTGATCTCTCGTCACTCTTACATCGCCGGCGAACGAAACGGGAAACTTCCTTTCTGCGTCGCCGGCATCGATCTTCCCATCGGAGAGTGTTCGTTGTAACGAAGTGAAACCGAATCGAGGAGGAGTACGTCGACGATATTGACAGCAACAGCCTACGCAGCCGTCAATGGTTTCGTTTTTACCTTGGAAACCAGAAAAGAAACTAGTGCACGAGTCTGTCGATTCAGTTGGAACGTTTGTGAGTTTGTAGCAGAGCTGGGCATAATTCGAATTGTTTCGAATAAATATTTGCCTAACATAATTATCCGAACAGACTCGTTTTAATCGAATAACGAATATTCATTGTTCGCAATGAATTATTCTATCTATTTGTTCGCGAATCATTTAGTATTCTGATGAATTATTCTATCTAATTATACGGACCATTTATTATTCGTCATAAAGTATTCTATCTATTTATTCAAATAATTCTTTATTATTTACTATTTATTCTTTATAAAACCTGTTCAGCGCTCGAAGTGATTCAATTACTATTACTAAGGTGCAATTCAATTACTAGGTATTTCTTCACAAGAGTCCTCTACTAATAACTAAAACACCGAAAAAAGTGTTTCGAATAAATAAATAAGTATACATTCGCATATTAATATAAAATAATTTATTATTATATTAATATAAATAATAATATAAAATAATTACATGTACAAACATACCGTTTAAATTCTAATTTTCAACACTTATTAGCCAGCTTAGATCTAATTTTTCTATTAAGAGTTTATTATAACTAATTTTAACTATTCATGTTAAGTAAAAGAAGAAAATCAACGTTAAAAAAATGTACCATAGAGATAAGAAACCATAAATAAATAAAAATAAATTGTTGCTTTCAATCATTTGTATAAGTTGAAAATAGTGTAAGAATATCATTTAATTTTTCTTATGTCTTCTTAATTTTAGATTTTAGCTGTCCATTTTCACCATAAATGTATAAAAATTCACGATCTAGTTATTAAGAATTCATCAAAATGTCTATCTAGAGCCAACAATAAACTATCGATGTTAACGCAAAATAAAAGTGCTCCATGCCAGCAGCAACAAACAAAAGTCAACTAGAAATTTCCTTTTTCAATAATCGAACTGCATTAAACGTCGCCTAATAATATTTGTCACGATATCCTTAGTGTACTGATTGAAAAGGAACATCGTTTTCGTGACAAAGTGCTGGGAAAAATGACGTCCCGTTAAGTTAAGCAACAATTCTCACAAGAATTTTCATAGATCGCGATCTCAGATGATTAATCAGTTGATGGCCGTTTATATCTCGCTCGTTAGATCGTTTCTGCAGTTCGGCTGATTGCGGCCGCGAGGTTGTAAATATATTTCTCGTAGATACAGCGCACACGCCGGTGCAAGTGGAAGAGCGGCGCAGGTAGAGTGGGACACGGCTCGTTGCACCTGTGACAACGAGGCGTGTACACGCGGGTTCCAGGAGCGCGTGAGTGTGCGCCGTGCCGGCTCACCTGCTTGAAAACGCGAACCCCTGACCTTCGCTATGGTATTCACGTACAAGGTCAATTTAAGCTCGGCGTACTCTTATTCCCGCTCAGATATACGCCCGAGCTCGATTACACTGGCAGATATGCAGAACGATGCTCTGAATTGTTCGAGAGAAACGCGATCTTTTACAAATAAAGCAACAACGATTTCTTTTTCCGCTTGATCGATATTTAAACAAATTTGACTCGCCGTCGGCGGTTATTTTAATTCTTATTTGTTAAATTATCAATGTCGCAGCTAATGGATTTCTTAATCAATGTTACTGCAGCAATAGTAATTTTAATTATGCACCGACAAGTCTTTTTCTGGTTTTAGCCAGTTTACTCATTTTTCTTGAAATTATTATTTAAGGATGTTTTTTAATATTTGTATTACTTTAATTAAGGATATTTCTTAATATCTTAACTGTGTAAAACAACTTCTAAGAGTACGTATATTTACACATTTCGCCGATTTATTTATTAAATTATTATTTATATAATTGTTCAAAAATATCTGACATTTGGCAACACGTTTCACAAACATTTTTATTGTTACAGTAAGACGAGTATATTTGTCGTAGCATAAAAATTGATTGATGATTAACGATTATAACTCATTAGTTATTCTAAGTTATCATTATTTCCAATCATTAATCTATAATTTGTTGAATTTATTAAATATAATAAATTATTACAATTAATTATACATAAACTAATTTATAATAATGTATAATAACTAACGAGTTGTAATCCTTAATCATTAATCAGATTGCTTTTCCCCGACTCTGCTTCATGATTGAAAATTACTGCATAGCGATTGCAAACTACTAATTAACGATTACAAATTACTACTCGATGATCACAATTTATTGGTTCACTGAAATAACAATACTATTGAGACCGAAAAATTTGAGAATATAATTCGAATATTCTACAACATTATCCTAAAATATAAATATCACTTAAAAAAAAAAAAATTTGGGACATTTTGATGCAGTGTGACAACAGAGAATTACCGTTGCAAATCGAACAGCGAAAGTAATCAGAAAGCAATCGATTATCGCCATGAGCCAGTTCTACTGCAACAGAAAATGCAAACGGTATCGAGTGGCTCGGTTGCAGTTTCGGATCACGTCTGGTTGCACCTGCAACGCGGCGCGGCGCGGCGCGGTGGATGCACGCCCACGGAAGCCTCGTGAAATCCGCGCGCACCTAGGTTGAAATCCCGACCCCGTGACCTTCTCCCGGTGACCCAGGTACCAAGTTGCCCTGCACGTGGCGTGCCGTGCTATATAAAGTATGGGCTGCATATAGATCGGTCCGCTCTCTGCACTCGCAGTAGCGTACTTCGCGGCGGGACACTCCCGTGCTTCATCGATCCTATAAACCTACGGCTTTTCCTCTATCTTTTCATTCTCTTTGTCGTCTCCGCGCGTTTGTTCATCTCGTGGCTCCGATCATTTTCATCTCGCCGTCTGCTTTTCACGCGAACCGCATTCCCCTGCACAATTGGAAAATGATACTTTTGTCTTCCGTGGACTCGGATCAAGATTTTTGTATTTTTCTATTATTCTACAATTCCTTGTTATAGAGACGACAAAACATTATGGCCGAGATGAAGATTTTTTCGATCGTTAATCAGTTAGTCGTTTTTGACGAGTATACTCGTCATGAAGAAATTATAATATCTTGTGTAATGGCCAGGGCTGGGAAAAAATAGATTTTCGAAACAGTAAATAGACTGTAAATATTTTTGTTTTCTCATGTGTTACAGAATTTGTCAAATAAACTTCCTTTGAAATAGTAATTGCATATTGATATTACGTAGTTACGTAGTGCATTTGTAATTGAATATTTCAAAAAAAGTTTATACGCCAAATTCTGTATTGCGTTAGAAGATAAAAATATTTATAGTCTATTTAATATTCCAAAAATCTATTTTTCCCCAGCTCTGGTTATGATGAATATGAGTATGAGTCTGGTTATTATCAGTTCCGCTCATTGACTCGGCCGCCGCGCGCTAGCAGATCTCGCCTCTCATTGGTCACCGTTTTTCGTTAATAATTCGTAAACAAAGCCGCGGATCGCATTTTCGCTAAGGAAAAAGTTACTTCAAATAACCCCTCAAGAACTCCTCATTTCTCGAAAGTACCATAATTTTTTGGACACCCTGTATAGTACAACACGTTAGCTGTATAATGCAATGAGGAGTTGATCAAAATGCTAATTAGTAATTAGTAATTACAAATAATGTGTTCATCAGAAGAATCTGAAATTAATGCTTTACGGATAAGTCAACGTTCTTGCATCTTGTAATTGTTGCGTCTGTTTCACTTTAACTCGCTTGTTCGACGCCTCCTGACTCCCGTCGCGCGTCTCCTCGCTCGTCTGTGATCGCGTAAATAATACGCACCCAAGCACAGGCACACGCGTCTTATGTGCTCCTAGCGACTACGGCGACCACGGGGGAGCGAGACGTGACGGGAGTCAGGAGGCGTTGTTTGTTTTTAATCGGCCGGCCTCGAGTCCCCCGTTTCGTGGAAATTCCGTGTCGCGTGCCCTTGGAGCTAATAGGAAGGCCAATAAACTGCCAATAAGGGAAACGCGTTTATCCTATTTCTGCGAGGGCGTTAACATGTGTGGGTGGTGGGAATCGGTCCTACATTTTTCAGAACGGATTTTTTTCTGAGCAACGGACAGTACGTAATTCGCAATAATTAATACTTTGACTGCCGCGCCAGTAACTTCAAAAATTTAATAAAATGGAAGTATGTTTATCTTACGTTTCGCAGATCCTAGTAAAATTAAGAAGATATAACAGATTAGTTTAAAACAATTTTCAAATCTCAGTAAATAATTCCGTCAACCATATATGAGTAACGCGGCAGTTAAAATGTTAATGTTTTTAACCCTGGATTTACGGAATCTGTCAACTTTTCGCTAATCTTTTAATTTACGATTATTCATATCGTAAAGACACATTTATGAGTTATTTATTCAATTTATGTTACTTAAGGCAAATGTTACAGTATCACTTGTTAAAAATCAGAACAAATGTCTCATTTTTATAAACTAATATAAAACAGCTGCTTTTTGTGCTCCTTAAATCTGGCGTTAAACGCTATTTCGGACGGTGGCAACTGCCGTCTGGGCTAGGAAGATATCTTCCTGTAAATCTCAGAACTGTCTTATAAATCGATGTACGTTTCTCTAAGCGCATTATTCACAGTATACATATATTATCATTCATTAGTTTCAATTAACCGATTAACCGTAATTAATTATTCAACACTCTAAAACGGTACCTGTATCTTCAAACGCGTGGCTTTTAATTATAAACTGATTATAATTAGACTGTGGAATTTATGCATTTAAAAAAGTGTGGATAAATGAAATACAAAACTGTGAAAACGTTACACGAATTTCGTAATATTGTCGCATTATTTTCGACTTATTAAAATAATTAAACGAAGAACACATTTTTATTTAGCTGCTGTTTCTTAGAGTTCGTAGCCTACTTATAATTATAACTATATAAAATGAGAAATTATAAAATTAATAAATCACTTAAATCTAAGCAGATTAATGTAACTTAATAACATCTCCCATTTATTTTCATCGCCACGCACACTCTGATCAACGAGAAACATAGTCTAGCTGTAGGATGCTAAAAAATGAAAGAATTTTAAACACGTATGTTTGTTTATTTATAAATTTTTTTATACTTTATTTCTGCAGGTAGATGTATTATTTAACATTCTAAAAAATAATTTCTATAGCATTTTTTCTTACGTGGATACAAAATGACTCTCCCTTAAGCAGGCCTGAAAACCTTCTAATAACTTAAACGTCCTAGTATTAACCCCCAAACAACCTAATCAAAATGTAAATTGGCAGTCAAACGCCTAGCACCGCGTTTCGTAAGGCAGCAACGCCAAAAAACAAAATCCGTGCACGTGTCGAGAAGCGGCGCGACCAAATGATATACAGCAGCTAATAAGAGGTTACGAGGATGAATAATTCGTCGGTGTGACCGACATTCGACGTCGGTCTCCGGGACGCTCGGACGTAAGAAACATTTATGCGAGCGGGCCACGGTGTGCACGTGTGTGCAGTCAGCGCCGTATTCAGCCGCTCCAGATGCAGGCCGTCGCATTGACTTTCATCGCTGGCCAAACACGGTGCAGACTCGCTGCTCCGGACCCCCGTCGATCCCGATCGAAAACACCGGATCTATTTCCATAAAGGAAAACGGGAGACACGCGGTGCTCGATTTTCATCGTTTTGCGGACGAAAATCAATGTTGCTCGCGACATTTGCAAACAAATTTCATTGCTTATCGGATTATCATGTTAATTACGTGTAGCTGGGTTAAACTTTGAAATGGACGTACCGAATTGTTAGTGTTTTTTAAGTCGGTGTAAATGAGATGGGAAATTGTTACTTCGACTATGAAGTGAATTTCATGTTTATTTAAAATTTTATATATAAAGTTGATATAAAATAACAGTTTTGTATTTTAAAATCATTGATTTTCCAGTTAAATTAACCCAGCCAGAGTGGGGGTACTTCAGACATTTTATGTCAAGTTTTGCCAATCTTATAAGAAATGAGATTGTAACCTATTATTTAAATAGAAAATGAATGATTTTCAAAATATAAAATGTTATTATATTATATGTATTCTTTTCAATCTGGTGAACTATTAAGCGACGTAATAAAATAATAGTAAATTTAATTTATATTTTAGAATTATTCATTTTCCACTTAAACAATGGATAATAAATATTTCTTATGAGATTGCGTAAATTTGACTTGATCTAGATTAATTTTATCTCATTTTTGCTACAAGGTATTAATTCTTTGGAGTCGCAGCAATTTTAACTCGAAATCCGAAATAGTTTTTCAGACTTATAGTATTTCCAGTTTATTATGACCTAGTGCATTTTATGCATATGAAATTGAATTTTGTGACTCGTGCAACAATTATACTTTGAACAGTGTTATAAATATAAACAAATCTGTTAATGTTAAAATTATTTTGAAACGTGATATGACAATTTTCAGTGACATAATCACCATTCGACTGTATATAAAAGGTTAAAAGTATATTTTTCTATTTTGCTCCTTTTTCATAATCGCACCACATTTTTCAAAGATTATTTGAAAACTGTTGGAAGAATACGTATAGAAAACGTATAAAAATTAGACAAGGTCTAACAGCATTTTTATTCTATTTTTACAATATAATCATGCAATTCTGGATACAAATTCACAATTATCAATAAATGTTACGGTGTAATAAATTTTACAGTAATGTCATAGTAGTCGCAGGAAACTTTTCTTTGATTCTAATTTCAGAAAATTAACCTATGAAAATGACAATCTTCATGAAGATTCAGAGCCTAATTAATAAAAGTTTGATCTTAAGAATTAAAAGTTTCAAACTGTATGCAAATAAAACTTTCGATTAAATAAGAGTAAAAGACGTCTACAAGTTAAATTATTAAAATGATGTATATTTTTAAATACGTTTCTCTTTCTATTTTCGTCCTATTTTTAAGAGGTGTCTCGTTCACTGTGCAGCGTGATCTTTTCAAGCTTAGTCGCACTTGTCCGTCGCGTTGCCCTTAAAACATATTTCGAGCGGAATTAATCGATAATTAATCGGCTGCGGCGAATACGGCGGACTTCCTTGTTTTCTCGCAGTTATGAGGGCTCCCATCTATGAATGGCTCAAAATAAGAAGAAACACTATTTCAGTTAATCGTTGATCTAGTTAACTGCGTCATTTTTCGAGCAGAAATCCTTTGACTACACATATTTGTTATCGTGTAAAAAAAATAATCTACGGCAAATTTTCCCGAGCACCTAAAACTGTAATTATTCTTCAAAATTTTATATAATTTTATATAATATTATTATATAATTTTATATAATATTATTATATAATTTTATATAATATTATTATATAATATTATTATTACTAGTTATTATTATTACTATATATTAATATATAATATTATTATTACTAGTTATTATTATTACAATTATTATTATTATTACTAGTTTCTGGTTGTTGTAGTGTCAACCAGAATTGGGCAAAATTTTATTCGAATGATGGATAAAAGATGAAGATTTAACGAATAATATTTTCATCGACACTATAGATAAGATTTATCCGAATATAACTTTATTCGAATAAGATTTTGTGCATTTCGAAGAATTTATTTCTGCAGGAATTCATACGAAAATAATTGATTTGAATAAAAATGATATAATATAAACTGTTTTTTCATAGTTTGTCGCTCTTATTTCATCCATATTATTTTTTCGAATTTTTCGAATATAGAATTTTTCGAATTATTCAAATACAGAATCAACAGATAGAATAACATATGACGAATAATGAATTATTTTAATAAAATATCCGACGAAAAGAAATCCATTCGGATAATTATTTTAGATAAATATTTATTCAAAGCAATTCGAATAGTGCCCAACTCTGGCGTCAACTATGTTTTAGTCACACATTTTATTGCATCATGATGCCTGTACCAGTGTTAAAATATTGAATCCTCGTTTCGTAGTCCTGATTTAGCATAAACGTGCGCTCTCCGCGTGCATCTTGGCCCCATTAATACCCAGACCTGGGAAAGATAGGAGGAAATCACTTATCTGCAGCGTGCAAACGCGCGATATTCAAGCGTTGCGAGGCGATGGCCACTCCGCGAGCTAGCACAATGCAAGCATTGTTCGCAACAATGGAATTTCTGTGGTTTTCGCGCGAAGTTTGTTCAGGTAGATTATTCCTGGCGTCATGTTCGCGATAAATCGTTCGCATCGCTAACAGAAAATAAACCGAAATTTCAATCGATCGCTGATCATCCAAAGATTGTTTCCACTAGTCGTCGTATTTAACAAACCTCCGGTTAATAATAAACGCGACGCATTAGGCACTTAACCGAGCAACGGAATTGGTCTCACGTGTTGCAACACTTTTTATACAAGCGAATCTTATGGAACAATGTACCGGAAACGATTGTTTCTCTCGTACGACACTCGAGATTTTTAATGCGAAGACGATACGAAGTACAACAATATTTTCATCGTAATGATTTCATGCGTATCGAGTTGCGCGCGATTGAAATCTTTCTTGAAACGGACGAGTCTTGTTTTCTAAAACTAACGAAACTGAATTTATTTTTTTTAGACTTTTTCATCATTTTAATTATAATGCACGGTTGATTCAAGGTTTCGAGATTCGATCGTTTCTTAAAATAGTCTTTATAATTCGTACAGTTTGAAAATATAAAATACAAGATCGGTCAGTTCGATGAATTAATTAGTTTTAAAATTTTGCGACTGGAATACCAATGCAAAATATGTATTATAGTCATAATGCACAATTGCGTCTATTCTTTAAATTACTATAACTTTCGAAGATTTCTGCTGCAGCTGCATGCGGTGACTAACGATTTTATATCACGAGATACACAGTTTTCTTCAGTTTCATTCACCATAAATTCGATCACAGAAATTAGCACAAACTTCCGCAGTCTATAAATCGTACTGATGCGCCGCGCAAACTTCCTGTGAATCGTTGATAGAAATTATTTCGAGAGCCAGGATGATACGTATCTTTTCAGATTTGTTTGGCACGCTCGACCACAAATCCAACTGCACCATAAACTGCTTAATCCTTTCAAACGACTTTATTCCGACAGATACAGAATCTATAAACGCGGCGTATGCTTTTAGTGAGACTTATTCCTTTCAATTACCGAATTCTAGTTTGAATGAAAACTAATTTTACGATATCTTCGTTCCCTATGCTGCAATCTAATACTTTATGCTAATACCATATTTTTACTTAACTGTTAGATAAATTGTTTATTAATTGTACATGACTGTTACATTGTTTGTGTATTAATTTACATGACTGTTGTATTGTTTGTTTATTATCTGTACGTGACTGTTACATTGTTTGCTTATTATTTGTTCCCTATTCGTAGTTAACTGTAACGTCAATTACTCATTATTTATATTTAATTATTATTATACATCACTTGTTCACTATTTATTCGACGTACATTTATTTGTTGTTTTTTCTCCATTCTACCGTTAGGCTCTACCTTAGATAAACTCATTTGCAAACATTTTAGACGTGTAAATAGTTCACTATAGGATCTATAAAAGTAACACAGTTTACTTTAAAAATTAGTTACGCTTTAACACTCTTTAAAAAAAAAAAGATATATAAATATCGTTACGTAATTATCTCAATTTCTGATAAATAATTTAAATTGTCAGCTGTTTAACTAACTTGCTTGTTTAAACTAACAGCTTGTTAAAACTAACTGATATAATTGAAATAATAGTCTCACGCATACTGTACCAAACACGACTCTATCTACCTATCCGTTCTATTATCCGAACGTTCACTTTCTCCCAATTACATACATAGTTCGGTTAATGGAGACTCCAGTCATCGAATACCCGAAGGATTCGGTCTCTCTCTCTCACCGGAGCATTAATCATTCATCGCGGTGTTGTCCGTTCGAATTCGTCGAATGGGAAATAGTCGAACAACGAGCGAGCGTTTATTACCGAGAAAATAATTTCGCCGGACGAACTCGCAGCGGAGAGCCCTCGAGGGATTTCCTTCGCGCGGTTATCTCGCAAGGTATTTCGAGTTTTAATCACGGCCATAAATAGCGATACGGGCCGCGCACAGCTCGATAAATAACTGAAAATTCGCAGCCCGTCGCCGATCTCCTCCGCGAAATAAATCAGCCCCGGTCAGAGTCATTAATCCGGCGAGGTTTTTTCGCGGGTTCAAGGCCTGAACGCCACGGGCAGCAGCACTATTTTCGTACGTTCGTGCACATGCAGGCTCGCGTGGGCTGCATGTGCAACGTCAGAACGCTATCCTGGTGTGGGAGCGGCATCCGGTCCCAGCTGCCCGCAGGAAACTGTTAAAAACTCTGTTTCTCCTGTGCGCCGCATCGAAAACATCCACTTTTTTCTTCCTCTCCGTACTTTTTTCTCGTTTTCCACGGCTTCGTATTTTTCGGTGACCCGTTCCCGGCCCCGCGGTATCGTTTACCGTACAACTTTCCCGACCGCTCGCGCGGGCGTAATTAACGCGTTCGCTATCACCATTTTTACCCGCCGGCTATCGTAATTATTCAGCGCCTTAATGGCTGCTCCGATGTCTATAAGGGACACACGAAATTGAGACAGCTTGCTTGACACGTTGGCGGTTATGTCAGTCATGTGTGAGCCGTTCGTTTGTCAAGTCGATGAACCTCGCGAAAGGAGAAGTGGAGGAAAGTGATAGAGAATAGCGTACATTGCTTTCTAAACCTCCATTTACAATGTGAAAGGAAATACACGTTGCAGGGTATGCTATTGCGAACGTTACTTTAATCTAACGATATGTAAATAGACTGCGGATTTTTTTGGAAAATGAAAAGGACTTGCGTCGAATGTACGAAACAGAAGGTAAATAAAAATATATTTCCATCTCTGATGGTTTTAATGACTCGAAGATCGTCCGATTATATTTTTAAAATCTTCCGATGCTTCCATTGCCTTTTATTTCATTTACGCGCTTTCGCCATGAATGCGTAAAATCTGGAGACTAATACATGTGTGATAATAAATTGTGTAATATACACGTGTAAATATAGATAGTGTAATATACGCGATAAGTTGTATAATATACGCGTGTAAAAATAAATTGTGTAACATACACGGTGTAAATATAAGTAATGCGATATACACGTATAAAAATAAATTGTCTATTACTCCGGTTGTGTCGAGCCGAACGTTGGCAAAATTTATTATCGAACAATGGATTTTACGCGTAAAACAGTTATTAATAAAACAGTTCTCATATTTGTTTATTTTTGAAAGTTAAGAGTCGGTCATAGGTGCTTAACACTAGATTCACGGAGCACAAAAGCAACTGTTTTATATTTATAAAAGCAACAATAAGACATTTATTTTGATTTTTAACAAGTTTTTAACAAGTCTGATTGTAACATTTGCCGTAAGTAACATATAAATTAAATAACTCATAAATGTATCTCTACGATCTGGATAATCGTAAATTAAAAATTTAATGACCCGACATTTTGGCGGGTTCCGTAAATCTAGTGTTAAGTACTCTAACCCTTTCAATGCTTAGCCAGTACACGGTACGGGCGTATTTCTAAATATTTGATCTGCCACGATTTTTACATGATTTCTGCGCTACGACCATAATATAAGTGCAAGGAATATAATCTGTCCGGCATTCGTACAATGTTAACGCAATACGAACTGGTAAAAATAACGTACAATGTGTACAAGATGTTTCTTCCACTATACTTTTCCATTGTAGTCAGCACAGAAAGGGTTAACCGAGGTGTCCACAAAAGAACTGGAATAGGAGCTCTGCCACGGTAGACTAAACAATTCTTTTAATCCCGAAGCGGTCGAAACTAATCCGTCCGAGTGTCAGCGCGCGCGCGCGCGCACGCTGGAAAACGCAAAGACGCTGCGTTGCGTTTCTGGTAGCTAACTTTAGCTCCCCGTAGGACATACCTATAAGCGGCGAATTAAGCAAATAACTCGTCGGCCGCGTTTAGTATCGTGTACCGGTATACATAGAAAACTGGAAAAAAGATACTCTGATAGCGGTGCCTGAGCCGAGGGTCTCGAAGGCACACATCATAGTTAGGAAGAGGCAAAGGACCAAAAAAAGAAATAAAAAAATAGAAAACAACGCTAAAGGATAACACGGGAACGGGCGATAATGATCGGGCTCGCGAGCGAACCAGCTTCGTCCGACGGTCGAATGGTTTTTCAGTCATTATTCCGTGGCAGAGGTCCGGGCGTTTATGACGGTGACGTCACCGTCTGACGATTTGTACGCTCTTCCGAAACTGAAAACCAGTTTCCCGCGCTCTGCGGCGGACCTCCGCTCTGCAATCGCCTCGGGCGCATCGCGGACACGCTGCACATCGGCTACCATCAACACGAATTCCCTAGAAACACTCCGGCCCCAGTGGGCCAGCTTCTAAATCACACCACCGCGAGGACAGGTTTGCGAGAATCCGCTGAAACGACGAACGTCGGTCGCTTGTCGTTTAGTCCTTATAGGATTTCTGGAGCCGGTTACTGCGGGACGACCAATTACTGTGCCTTCGTATTATTTTCGGGCACAGTCAACTTTACATTTATATCGAATAAAATACATTCAATATTCGCATTCTTTTATTTCGTTTATTATTGAACAAGCGTGTACGTAGCCGTTGTAACTTGCAAAATTAATGCGGTTAATTTTATTTAATGCAATTAATTTCACTTTGCATAAATATCCGCAATCTTTATGCAAAATAAAAATTGCCTGTATCGATCGTGCGGAACAAAAGTTCAATAAAAATGTACTTCCTTGCTTCAGTAGGCCCAATAAATTGGAAATAGCGTAACGAGGTTCTTGCACCCTTCCGATGTCTTTCGTGTTCCGTATTTCACTTACCCATTGTTTCAAATATGTTGTCTTTATCGTTGTCCTTGTCGTAGTCTGGTCATTGAAAAACGTAACAATACAAAAGACGATACGTGTGTCCGGAAACTACAAGCGCTTGGATTTATAAGATAACGAGAATAATGGTGGCGTTTGACTCGTACTAATTCATAAGACAATGGAGGATAACGTTTACGAGATTCAGTCAATTTTAACAACGCCGTTTTAACATAGAACCCTGAGACAATTGTTTAGTACGATGATAGAGTAAGTGGTGGTATTATTGCGGACGCACCAAATACTGCGGTATTTTATAAAAGTAATGTATCTAACATTTTATAGTGTGTAATCTTCTAAAAATGAATCTCATAATTTTTTATTATTATCGATAATTTATTTAATATCGATTTATTAAATATCGATAATTTATGGCATGCAAGTAACAGCAATCGCGGTTTTAATACATTTATTGACTTTTGATATTCGGAAGATTATGAAAACGATGAATCTTAGGAAATACTCGTAATGGCAGCTGTGAACGCTGATTCAAAAGGCATTTATATTTTGGTAATTAATAATAAACTATTCATTTTAGCGTTATCTTTAGATAAAGTAATCGTTACTTTGATCAAAAATCGGCGTACACTGTCTTGTATCATCTATCTTCAGATATTATTTACTAGCACAGTATTTTGCGCGTAGTTTTTTATTATGTGTGTACATTACTGCGGTGCTTTACCGAACTGCGTACCTTAACCTATACGGCGCAGTTCTCGATGAGCCGGTGCAAGCACGCTTGATCGTAGAGTACCTATACCTAATTTGTAAAGTTCAACAGTGAGAATATCTTGATTCTAGAAATTGTAGTTGTGTATGTACATTTACAAGAAAATGGGTTATGTCAACCTTGACACGTAGTAATCGGAATGCCCGCAGTATTTGGCTCGCAGTAACAGATACGTAACCGCGGTAATATATGCACACATATGGTTTCTTTACAGTACGCTTTTTAATGAAATTTGTGCTCTCAGAGATGCAATATTTTGGGAAAACTAAATATTCAAGTTAAATAATAATAGATATAGCTCGAGTTGTCAATTTATTGGCGTGAAAGATCTTATTTTCTCTGTCAAACTTCGCCTTCATTGAGAAACCGCAGTAATACCTACACTTACCCTATAAGTGTGTATGAAGGTAAATCGTTTTCGAAGTTTAGCAAGGTCGAAATAATATTATAATACGATACATTGTTAATACGATAAATTGGATCTCGAGGAAACAGAATTTCGTGAAACAATTATGAAAGAAACGGTAGAATTTATTTTCCAACCGATTTTTATAAAATTGCAGTCGAATACAATTCGAAAATTTGCAGTCTGGATGCAATAAAATAAAGCAGCCAGAATAAATAAATCGGAAAGTTTCGATGGCTTTAGATTAAATTGAAGTAAAACAAAAACTAATACGTAGAAATAAAAAACAATAAATATCTATCCATTTCGATAGGCGACCGATGTTAAGTGCTTGTTATGTTTTTAAAAACGAGCTTCGCTAAATGATACTTAAGAATCTAATAAATTCTTCGATGCAATTAATATATTCCATTTCACAAAGTATCATGCAAATGTGTGAAGCTATTCTACCGACAAATATTATATCATGATTGTTTCAGTAAAATCGCTATGCTAGGTACACGGGGAGTGCAACGTGATGTATTGTTGTAACATTTTATAATGGTTCGTGCGTGGTTTTTCACGAAGCTTCCATCTCGTGAACGTGGAATGCAACGAAACGGTGCAATGAAACGGTTTATTGCTGTTTTCAAGGCTCCCGACGCTTCTCGGAGCATGAATATTCATCTTCTTTCATGGTTCGAGTATAGTTTCGCAATGCCGCATGACGTTGAAATGTTCAACGATTGTTGTTCCGCGATCGTGTAGCAGGTTCGACTAATCGAAACTCGGTGATCGTTAAAAACTAGCGATAATACGATTTTAGATTTGCTAGATAAAGCATGATCTTTGTTTCTAAAGTAGTTGCTATTGGAAATTCGTCTGGTTCGCGTGCATTAACATTTACGAGTACAAGTAGAATCGATAAATCATGAACTGACATGTTAGCCGGTTCTCGTTCAATAAGCAGTAACTCGGTAAGTGTCTTTTTTCTTTGTCTGGTTTATGGTCGCTTCAATTGCTATGACTATTAGCGTCGTCGTATTATTGTTCCATTATAACGTGTGTTCGCGTTCGTTCAAAATGGTAAGAAAATATAACACAAGGAAACAAGAGAAACAGCGCTAGCGCTTCTTGTTCCACTTCAATAGCGGAAATAGTTCAGCCTCGTCGAAAATAGAAAATATTCTGGAAGGAACGATTAGTCGAAAGAGCAGAATCAAATTTGAGTATGGTCGCCTTTTCGAAAAGAAAAAATCGGGTTGGAGAACTCGGTAAAATGGACTGTAATAAGTAGAATCAGTAAACCATGAACAGACACGATCGAGTTCCTAAATTGTAGTCAATATATCACATTCCCATAAAATATTTATGCAAAAATACTAAGCAAAATATGATCGAAAAATATTCGCAAGTTGTTGGAACAAAAATATTTGTACTTTTTTTATTTTTACCGACATAAAAGACTGTTTCTGTGACGACGACAGTCGTGACTCCGCAGTTTGTTAGATTATAAATATTGTTAATTGAAAATTTTAATTGCTGGAAATTAATTTAAACTCTCGCGTGTTTTGTTAAGGTTATAATATATATTATATATTATACATATAAAACTAGCATGTTCATGAGGAGTGCCTTAAAAAATATGTTCAAAATAAATAAATAAATAAGTAAGTAAATACAGTAAGTATTTATAAGTAATAAATAAATAATAATAAATAAGTCTAAATGATGTCAGTTATATATTTATGAAGATGATTCGCCGTTCGAGTGTTAATAGTTGAAAGAAATCGATCAACAAGCCGGTCTCGCCTACTTCCGATAGACTGACGAAGAGATACCGGGGACAGCTTCGAGCGAATCGCGAGATAAACAAGTTCGAGGAAAATAATTGCAAGCCTAGTGGCTGATGAACCGAGAAAGCATCGCGTGGCAAGTTCGTTCAATGTCAATGTTGTAACAATTATCATTCCCGTTGCATTATATTTAGACGTATCTCAGTGGGGACGATGGCCAAGACCCGTCCAGATAGACGTTCATTTTACGGACGACGCCGTATCTTCGGTCGGGGATGCAAGAGTTCACGCAATATTTATTAAAGCTTCTGTGGAGCAGTTACGAAACGCGATAGCCCGTCCGCCGCGCTTCTTTTCAATAACGACACAGTTTTCCTTTTGTCGTGGCAAGAGACTCCGCCTGCGCTATTATCCCCTTGTCAACCTTTTTCTGCAATATCATACGCCTCCTACCCGATCCCGCTCCCTATCTTCCGCGGTCTCGAGTTTCGCGCGCGAAAAATTCCCCGAAAACTGATCATCCTACTCTCCAAATATTCGTGAAACAAGGAGCACCATTCTGTTGGTGATAAAGTCGCGCGAAAATGTTTGTTTCGATCGAAAGTATACATATGTTCCACTGAAAAAAGCTGATGAGGCACGTGTGTCCCAGTTTTCGAAATCGTTGCACAGCTTCCAGAATCAACATTTAGCTATTTCTAGCTTGGCATTATCTATTTCTACAGGATGTCCCAAAAATGTCTCGCATTCCGGAAATGAGGAGTTCCTGGGGTCATTTGAAGTAACTTTTTCCTTAGCGAAAATGCAATCCGCGGCTTTGTTTACGAGTTATTAACGAAAAACATTTACCAATAAGAGGCGACCTCGGCTAGCGCGAGGCGGCTGACACGAGACAGCCTAGCCAATGAGCGCATTTCCTCTCATTGGCTTCACCGGCTCGCGCTAACCGAGCTCGTCTCTCATTGGTCACCGTTTTTCGTTAATAACTCGTGAACAAAGCCGCGGATTGCATTTTCGCTAAGGAAAAAGTTACTTCAAATGACCCCAGGAACCCCCCATTTCCGATTGCGAGACATTTTTGGGACACCCTGTACTTTAAAGGTAACTAAAATATCAGTAGGAAAAAAACCAGGTTATGTCAAGCTTTATTCGTATGTCTAAATATCGATAATTGAAGATTCGAATTTTATTTCGATTTAAATTAAGTACGTATCCACAGATTCCACAGAGAATACGTAACGGGTCTGACACGTTATTACAGTGCAAGAGGTTAACAAATGTAAACTTGATAACCAATTGCAACAAATTTTAGTCAGAAACATAAAATTATTTCGGTCTGAAATATGATTTATCTCTCTTTGAAGCCGAACAGAAATTAATTCGAAAGGATGGAATAACAACTTCTGGCTCCGGCAATGTTGCATCTGTATTTTCTGTCTTCCAATTAGTAGTTGTCTCAATTAATTGGATGGACGTATGAAAGAAGTCATTCTTTGACCTTTGCAATTCCATGTTCACAAAGAGTCGTTATATTCGTTAAGATAGTAACACGAGAATCTTCGAGGCATGTGTCCGTCAACGTTACAAGAGAACATAATTATGTCATGATTAACGCGTTGACTAACATATCGCTCATACGTGGATAACGCCAACAAATTGCATACGCGGGATTTGTTCAGATATGCTTTGGGTCTGCAACATATTTTATGTACTGTGGAACAAACCTCTAAATTTTCTCAGTTCGTTGAATAATTTAGCTTTGATTTTATCGAATTTTTGAGATTGCTTGAATTGACATCCAATGTACGAGTTGAAAATAATGCAACTGTATTTTTAACTTTTTAACACCGATCAAGAGAGTCGTGTGTGTAGCTGAACATAAAATAGCAAACCTATTCGATGTAAATAGTTTGGTAGTTTCGGAAAGAAATTCTAAAGATTTTGTAAAACCTGATAAATTAGAAAATTTACAGAAGAACACAAATTAACACGTTCCGTGCCACGTGTACCATCGATGGTACACGCTTGCATGTTTACTTAGTGAACTGAACAAATTGTTTACAAGAAATTTAGAACCGAAGAATCAATTTCCACCGCAAGAATGGGCGTTGATAAGTTTTTGTTACGTTGTTATGTGTACGAGAATTAATAATATTGCACGTAATACATCAAGTTTTAGTAAAATATCAAAGTGTGAAGATTCGAGTAAAAAAAGCTCGGCACGGAACGTGTTAAGAAATAAAACTGTTATTTGAGACAGAATTATTAAGAAAACAATAGCTTCTCGAGTGTAACCAACAACGATACATCGGTGTTCGACGCTAAAAGGATTAAATTCTTTAAATGTTTTTACTGGTTTATTTTTTGATTTAACGATTTTCGTCAGAAATGTACAAAATCCGCAGTATCCAGTCGTGATGAAATTTAAAGGAGAAAATAAATGGGGTGAAGTGAAGTAAAGTGCGTGGATGAAAAGACCTCGTAAAGAAGATGGAGGCGGGCGTGAAGGGGCGAGGAAAACGGACCTACGGCAACAATGGGTCGAGCACACGCGCCGCCTTTTGAATATTTGAAACATATTCGCCTTCGAGAGTGAATCGAGCCGCGTAGCAGCGTGTAAGGCGAACCACCCAAACCTGATTTTCAAGGGCAGAAGCCAGCGTGGAATTGGGCATGGTCATGTATCGCAACGAGTATCGATCGCGTGTTGCGACACGGTCAAACCCTCGCCCAGCGATTCGGTCTATTGCAGTTCCATCGGCCTGCTGATGCACTGTTGCATTTGTTTTCTACGCATCATAACTAGACCGCGGAACTTTGTGGAAAATCAAAATTTGTCGAATCGATTCTAAGGAACAGAAGTTAAATACAAATATATTCCAGCATAGCAAAATAAAATTCTTGAAGGAATTTGGAATGACTCCGGGAAAAATTCCCAGAACACTAATATACATAACATTAGAAAAGATTAGAAGAAATTCAGAAGAAAAGTAAAAATGCCCGATACCATCAAAGAATGTTTGGACAACTACAAACAAACAGCAAAAGTTATGACGTACTTGGAAGAAATCAAATTGTTTAGCGAAATTATATAATAACGTAAGAAAAGCCTAGATTAAGAAAATAATGTAAAAATGTAATGCAAAACTATTGTACATTACACTACATTAGACTAAATAACCTACAAATGTTATCCCACAAGTGCTAGTTAGCCCACAAGTGGTCGCTAATCGCTATTAAGCAGATGCGACATTAAATAAATTAAATAAAAAAAAATAGAAGATATTATTTTCTTCAATACAGTAATTTCTCGCTAATTCGCGCTCCCTAATTCTCAGATGCGCACAAGAGTGGATAATTTGGAAAGAGGAGATAAGATTATTTTTTTTATATTTGTTATAGTTGCCGTTTGCCGACAACTATAAAAATTAGATATAAAATTATATTACTGTAAAAATTACTGTACTCTGTGCATCGTTAGCGTCAGTGTCATTCAGCTTGTAATTATAGTAAACAAATCTCGATTAAATCATTCAGAGTATCAATCGTTATTGCACATTTGTCGAGAGAAGCGTTACGCGTTCGTATATGTATCATTATGCAAAGCCTCGTATCCGCAAATCATTTCTGCTTTACGGTTTATGTCGATGAATCATGTGCCATTTATATAATGTCACGTTTTAAAGAATCTCATCTTGCAATACACGCGGTAAAAGATGAATCGTTTTGCTGTGTCTAAAGAATGGAAAAATGTTCATCTTCGAAAACGTTCGAAGATTAATTCTTTCCGTTGATTTGGCAATGTTTCGTCCTTATAATGTTCCTAACAGAACGAGACAGCTTTACTTTACTTCCCAGTAGAATAATCATATAAATAAACAATAATCAATAAATAATAATCAATAAAAAGATCATATAAATAAATAATAATCAATAAATAATCATATTTTGTTTCGATTTAAAATATCTTAATATTTCCTATACAGGGTGTTCCAAAATTATTGTACAAGCGGAGAATGGGGAGGGGGTTCCCGAGGTCATTCAGGGCAACTTTTACCTTAGTGAAAATGCAATCCGCGGCCTTGTTTACGAGTTATTAACGAAAAACAGTGACCAATCGGGGGCGAGATTAGTTGGCGCGAGGCGACCGAGCCAATCAGCGAAACTGGGCTTCGTGCGCTCGTTAGCACGAGCGCCTCGCGCCAATCAAGCTCGCCTCTGATTGGTCAGTGTTTGTCGTTAATAACTCGTAAACGAAGCCGCGGATTGCATTTTCGCTAAGGAAAAAGTTGCTCAAAATGACCTCAGGAACCTCTAATTGTTTGCTTGTACAATAATTTTGGGACACTCTGTATTACGTATAAAATCTTCGTCACGAGTCTGACTCGTTGTTTCACACTGCAAGAAATTAATAATGAGACGACTTATATGCCACGCATTTCGAAGTTTCACAGCAATGGAATATTTCAGAATAAAAAACGTAAATAACGATCGAGTTTTTGTCGTCGTGATTATCGTGAGATTTTCGCGGAAGGTTCAACAACCGGCGCGGCAAAGAGGAATAGACTGTAAGTCCAGTCACTCCAGAAAAGGTTAAACGACACGATGAGCGACGCATCATCGACCGTTCATCCAACTTCAGTTCTTTTTCATTTAGTTTTTTCCCCGCGGAACGTATAATTACGCCGAGGTCGTAACTCTAGCGACTTCTATTTCGAGTGTTAGGGTCGCCGATTGCGTGCCTCTCGTCACCGACGTTTATTAAGGGAGCGGGTCGCCGCACACTATGACGAGCCACACATACAAGAAAACCATATACGTATATTAGTTTTAGGGGTTTCTATCGACCAAAACTGACGCTTTAATATCGAAGTATGCAGTTCACAAGTGGAAAATTTAGATTCCGGAAAGACTAAACGACTGGGCTTCGGTTGTAGAAATATCCGTTTTGCAGTTATTGCGGAGATATTTGCAATATTCGGCCAGAGTGGTGTCAATCTCACGAGCATGACGTCACAAGATGGCCGCCGCTAACAGTTTTTCGTAAATATCGAGAGATATAGAGCTCGAATCGAAAATTCACAACCGAAGCCCAGTAGATAAGGCACGTACAAAGGCAATGGAGTGTATTTTCAGTTGATTTCTTAGTTAATTAAGACACAGGAGTAGTTGATAGACCGAAGCACCAACCCCGAGCTTCCGACATTTTTCACTACTAGCGTCACAGTTCTCTTCCAACCAACAAGCTGCACCACAGCGAGCTCAACCGTCAGGTATATAACATAACCTTGACATAATCTTGACATAACCGTCTTTGTACGTGTCTTATCTACTGGGCTTCGGTTGTGAATTTTCGATTCGAGCTCTATATCTCTCGATATTTACGAAAAACTGTTAGCGGCGGCCATCTTGTGACGTCATGCTCGTGAGATTGACACCACTCTGGCCGAATATTGCAAATATCTCCGCAATAACTGCAAAACGGATATTTCTACAACCGAAGCCCAGTCGTTTAGTCTTTCCGGAATCTAAATTTTCCACTTGTGAACTGCATACTTCGATATTAAAGCGTCAGTTTTGGTCGATAGAAACCCCTAAAACTAATATACGTATATGGTTTTCTTGTATGTGTGGCTCGTCATAGTGTGCGGCGACCCGCGCCCTTAAGCGTTGCGCCGCTGCTTTAATTACGCAACCAGCTCGCTAAGCGGACCGAAGGTCGTCGACAGACGGCAAACGACTTTTGCATCTGCACCGATCGACACCGAAGCCCGACGCGACATCCTCCTATTCACTGTACAACCGGTTGGCGGATCTTCTTCTCCGTGTACGACGATCAATGGATCTTCTATACGATGTAGAGCACTCGTTGGATCTTATTTTTCATGATGAACGATGGATGGAATTTTACCTCGAATCATCTGGAAAAAATCGCTGGACCGTATTTTTCATGAAATATAACAGTTGGATGAATCTTCTTATTAGAATTATGGAAGAATTTTTTCTGTGTTGCATACCAATGGAATTTTTGCTTCGAATCATGCGAACAAATTGGTGGATCTTATTTTTCATATAATAGAACAGTCGATGAATCTTCTAATTGCAATTATAACAATCAATGAATTTTTTTCTTGGATACGAATGGCAAAATTTTCGCCGAATCATGTGGAAAGATTGGCGGACCTTATTTTTCATATAATAGAACAGTCGATAAATCTTTTGATTACAATTATAACGATCAATGAATTTTTTTCTTGGATACGAATGGCAAATTTTTCGCCGGATCATGTGGACAAATTGGCAGACCTTATTTTTCGTATAATAGAACAGTCGACGAATCTTCTTATTAAAATTATAGCAGTCAACGAATTTTTTCTATGGATGCGAATGGAATTTTTATTCGATGTATCTGCGGCGAGTGGGCAAAAGTCTATAAATCAAAATTATTAACTATTGAAACACAATGAGAATGCACATTTGCAATATTCATATAATCAAGTATTATATTTTAAACGTGTATAACATGAGTTTTTCCTCATTTGGCTCACAAAATGTACAGCATACGCTATTGAGAAATATATTCATTATTTTTGTGAAATCGACTATTTATATTAGTTTTTGTATATGAATAATATTATAGAATCAATGACGAACTCTACTCGATGTAAGGCAATCAATAGCCTATGTTTAATGGATGCTCTATCTAAAATAGCGCAGTCAATATACTTTTTCTACTAACTATAGAATCATTGATGACATCTTTCACACGTCACATATAACGAATTCAACGAACTTCTTTCCGACATAGAGCTATTATTGAATGTTCTATCGGATACAAAGTAGTCTACAGATTCTATTTTCAATATAAAATAATCGATTTAATTGTTTTTGAGATAGAACCGTCGACAAGATTTATTTTCTGTAAGAAACGTTCGATGGATCTTTTTTTTATATAAAGCGTGTTAAAAATGTATTGACACAATTGGTGCTTCTCTTGTAATGTTTATTCATAGAGTGGCATCGATTTTTAAGTACTTCATTCTGCTGAAAAATAATATACGGATTTTGAAATTTGGATTATTTACTGTATAGGAAACGGAAATCTTGTAGTTAATGAAGTACATATTGTAATATTGCTGATTTTCGTAGTAATTGTATATGTAGAAACATCACTTCCGAAAAACGTAACGAAAAGACCATTTATAAGTGTTAAAATTGTATCCAATATATTTAGAATTTTATTCATTTTTTATTCCATTATATTTAGAATTTGATCTAATATATTTTATCCAATATATTTCAGAGCTCCAACTATTGAAACAAAAATATTGCTCTAATTTGTACGACCAACCAACAAAATTAGACAAAACGACAAAGTTAGAGAAAAACAGTGAAACATTTTGATAAAATAGAATTTATAAAAATCAATATACGTAGCTACAGAGAAAGTATTAAAAGTAATTCATTATTATTCTGTGTTGAACATTCAACATTCTTCTTCGATTATGATGCGACGGTAATGTGTCAATATTTTTCTCACTACGAAATTTTCATATTTAATGCGATGCTTTCAAAATAAATTAAAAACGATCAATAGTCTTGATTCGCATCGTTTTCAATCACAATGCGACATCGTCTCGTAATTGCGCCAATATCATTCTCGGCATAAAATTTTCATTTTTGGTCCAGCGATTTTCAAATAAAAAGCAAAATTAAAAATAAAAATTATCAGTGTTCTTGAACCACCGTTTAACCATCGCGAATAACCGTTTTCGATTACGATAAAATACTAAAATGTCCAGACCGTATCAATAAGCTGTTTAACGCTGAAGAAAGTGCCAATAGTTTACGCGTTCGCTGTGTTGTCCGCAAAATCCGTTCCGATGACGAAGTACTCGATGGACCTCGTTTCGAAAATGGAGCAGCCTGTAAATTATATTTCACGTGCAGCTGTCGATGGAACGTTTCGAGCTCGCAGACACCCGAAAACGGAAGTCTATAGCCCGTAGACTAGAGACAGCGACTGAATTATATCCGCGAAGTTCGCACGAGTTGTGAACGAGACTTTAATCGTATCAAAGGGGGCGGGAGACGCTGTGACGAGGGCACGAGAGTGGCCGCAAGGCCAAGTCCGGTGACGGTATATGTATTATACCGGCAGTGTCGGGCACCTTGACCAGACGCAAACACGCCGGTGCAACGCTCGAAACTGTGAGTGCACGCGAGTGCAACCGGCGCGCTCACCAGCAGAAGAGCTTCGTCTACGACTTACATCATTATTCATTTATTTATTAACGCTTTAACCCAGATTGTTTATTTAGAAAATACAGCATTGTTACATGTACATACGTTCGATATTATTTATTGTTAGCTTCTAAATTCTTGCGGAACATTATTTATTATTATTGTTGTTGTTATTGTTATCGTTATCGTTATCGTTATTATTATTATCGTTATTATTATTATCGTTATTATTATTATCGTTATTATTATTATTATCGTTATTATTATTATCGTTATTATTATTATCGTTATTATTATTATCGTTATTATTATTATCGTTATTATCATTATCGTTATTATCATTATCGTTATTATCATTATCGTTATTATTATTATCGTTATTATTATTATCGTTATTATTATTATCATTATTATTATTATCATTATTATTATTATCATTATTATTATTATCATTATTATTATTGTTACTATCAGCATTAATTTTCATTGTGATGCAAAATGACTCGAATGCTATAACATCCAAATTTATAAGCCACATTATCATACATTCAATTCTGTGTAGCGTTAATTTTTTGAAATTATTATGCACTTTAATTTGATCTGTGTCGTCGTGGATGCTGCAGCATTCATTGCATATAACTATTAAAATGTGATATTCTGAGCACTCGGACAAAGTGCGATATCACAGTTAGTTTCAGAATAAATTACCTGTCTGTTAACGCAGCTCATTCAAATTTTTACTATCCGCGAACGTGTTACAAGAAAATTATAAATTATTCTTAGTCCGTCTATATCAGGATTACATAACAAGGAACTAATGCAAAGAAAAAAGCAGTGCTTGCCTTACAGATGCTTTATTTCTAATGTAATACGTTTATTCCCATTGGCGTAAGTACACATTTTCTTAATCGTGAGGAATAAAGACTGTTATTGCTTACTAACACGTACATTGTTTATTGGTCAAATTAATCGTTAACATAATTTAGAGTTAAGTTAATTTATAGTAAACTTTATAATTTAGTTTACTTGTCTTTTTAACATTTCGGCATGTATAGATTACATTTTAAGACATAAGTGAACATTTTCGAAAATGTGACTTACGCCATCATGATTCTAACTCCACGTGTCTCAGGTCTTCGAATTCTGGGAACCACTGTTGGCTATCAAATTGACTCTTGCTAATAAAACATTTCAATTATAATGATCGTAACAACATCTATTAATAAAAACGACAAAATACAGTAAATTCTTCCCAATTGTTCTTCAACTTGTAAACAAAAATGGACAATCTAGGGAGAAGAGATGGCTTTGCGCCTCGTTTTTATAGTTGTTGTCAATCGGCGACTATAAAAACGAGCCGCAAAGCTTGAATAATCGTATCTCCACTTACCAAAGAAAGAAGAAGCACTTCGTTCCTGAGCTGAGAGACAATGTGAGAGAAATTACTCTACTTAGAAAGTCCGAGTCCAGTATACCATGGCTTAATTTCATTCTTGTGAATAAAATCTGAAGTAGTTCATTTCTTTATTTGCACCATTAGGTTTACTAATCTAAGATGGAATGAATGCAGTAGTCACACTTTGTCGTACGTTTTTAACGCAAATGTGCATAGCAGAGTTAGGACTGTTTCTCGAATATAAATATTTATCTAAGATAATTAGCCGAATGAATTCCTTTTAGTCGAATATTTTATTCGAATAATTCATTATTTGCCATAAATTATTCTATCTATTTATTTGAATAATTCTTCATTCGAATTAAAATTTGGTTGTATCCAAATAAATTTTCATTCGATTAAATATTTATTCGACAAAATGTCGAATAAAATTTTATTCCTTAGTCTTTTTATCTCGTATCCGGCATTGGAATAAAACGTTGCCCTACTCTGATACATAGTGTACGCTGCGATAAATGTGAGATAGCAGTTTGTCCAACACATCGTTTCATACTATGTGAAAAATGTGAAGAGACTATTATGTAAACGCGTTTCTCTGAATCCCCAATAAACATTTAGTAAAAGAAATCGTTCGCATTTAATTACATTGATTTTGTGTGATATTATTATAACATGAGACACGAAGAACACATTAAGTTGGCAGAATGAGGGCGAGATAAGGGTTAAATATTGTTACGAATTACAACACTTCTCCCGCGTCGCGGCATTTTATTTACAATAGAGAACACGAACTATAATACAACTGAATTAGAATATGTTAGAGATCTTTGAATTAGATGGTGTTGATCGCTCGACGGTCCGATCCCGACTCCTCGATTGTCCGTTGATCAAACACCTCCGTGGCAACCCCTCTCTTCTATTTTTCTTTATGGAGTTGCTCACAACAGGGCAGTTTCACATTACAGCGACTTGATTTGGACAAGTCGCCGTAACAATATAAACAAAGTTTGATTATGTAAAAATGATTTGAACGTGATATAATAGTTTTTAGTGGTGCCTCGGAGTCGCAGTGGTGCCTTCGACCGCGAAAGAGTTAATTTTGGTCGAAAAGAGCCGCTCTCCAGACCATTGTGGCGCGTCGACCGGTTATAGTCGCGCGAAACAGAAACATTAAAATCGGTCGAAAGACCGAGACGGAGCGAGCGTGACGTCAAGCGTACAATTATCGGTATACTTGGCGGTGTCCTTAGGCGGCTCCGGGATCATCCGGTTCTCCTCGTCTCTCCTGCTTCATCCACTTTCGTCCTCTTTCGTCCTTTCTCGCCCTCCTTCGCCCGTTTGTCCCCGCGCGAACACACGGGCTGACCACACCGACCGAACTCTATTAAAATGTCGTTTATCTTCTCGTCAGTACACGCTCCCCTGCCCCCCTCGTGTCATGACAGATAAAAAGGTGTCAGCGGCTGTCCGGGGACGTTTCGCGGCAGCGTGTCTGTCCCGAACTGGAACGTGGAAATATGGATCGAAGGAAGGTGATGTAGCATCATCCACTCCTGGATCCATAGGGTGTCACCCATGAATCTAATATGAATTCACGCGGAAACGTAAAGACCGGTATTGATCTTGTAATACTTATTTGATCATTTTTATGTCGATAATAAAAACTCGACAGTTCGAATTTGTTGTACGTTTACCACAAACGTTCGATATTCCCGAAGGTAGAATATTTCTACATTTGTACAATTCGTAATCTTTGTAAAGCAATGAGTTCAGCATATTTTCAGTGTTCTGTATCAAGCAGTGTACATATTGGTTGGATTATTATTCGAATGTGAAAACAAATATCGAAGACGAATGCCATAGAAATGATCAAATAATCGATTAATTATTAAATAGTAATTTTAAATTAATAATAATAATAATAATAAGATAATAATGATAAAGAAATAATAATAAAATAATGATAATGAAATGATAATAATAAAATAATAATTTAATAATTATTGAATAATTTGAATAATTAAATTACTTTTTAAAAAATTAAATGGAAATAACGACGAGAAACCATAAGATTATTTACATTTAATTCGTCATATTCTGTTATAAAAAGAAGTCCAAGTTACAGTCCGCAGCTACTTGTTCTCTCAAAACCGAGCGATACGATTTCGCAAATAGACGGGATCGCCTCCAACGCGAAAATAGTCAAATTTTAACCGAACAAACATTAAAAAACACATCGTTGTGAATTCCACAGAGAGTGTCACCATGCGGTAACTCGAAAAAAGCAAAGCCCTGTTTCCATCTGGTTTCGCTGTTCCAGCTCCAGAAACAACGAACCTACATAGAAGAGCAAATAAAAATCTCTACTTTTCAAATATTTATTTAACAATTCTTGCTCGGGTAGTTCCGACGAACGGCGGTCGTTTTCGCGTCGTAGATCCTTGGAAAAGGATCGAGAGTAAGGCAAAGTGGGTCGGCCTCTCTAATCATGATTCTGCAGACTGTTTGCGATATTTGTTGATTCTTGTCCCGCGTGCCGCACCGCCACGTGTTCCCTCTAACTGTAAATCGCGGAGACTGTTTCCTTGGACTCCGGGTAATTAACGTGGCTGCACTTTGCCACAGACGAGGCTGATCGTCCTCGATCCGGCCGCGACAGGAATCGCGGCCAACGCGGGTTGAAAGTAAAAGGGCGACGCGCTGTTAATATTAATGGGGTAAAAGCGTGATTGCTGTAGCCGTTCGAAAGCAAAGCTCGTCCGCGGCTTGCGAAAGTAGCGGTTTCCTTCCTCTCTTGCTTTCGCTTTTGAAATATCTTGCAGCATTAGAATCCTGAATGGAGAACCTCGGCCATTTTTATCCGTTGAATTTCAATAGATTCGATACTTCCTCATTTGCGAAATTGCGTTTTTATTGGTTGAAATGAAAATATGCGAGGTAGACGAAATATCTGCTTTTTATACTACTTCTGTGGTCTTGTATTGGTATCAATAATAGTAATAATAATGATAATTTGTTCATGTACGCGAATAAAAAAAAACTGTTGCAGAAGAAAATATAAAAAATAAATGAGGTTTTATATGTAACCGACGCACGAATAGGTAAAATAAAAATAAGGAAAGTATATATACATACATATGTATGCAATAAAATAAAATAAAAAAAAAAGTAAAAAAGAAAAAGTGAAAAATAGTGCAATAGGATATGTAATAAATACATAATAGATATAGTAAATTGTATTGTGCAGGAAAATAATATTATTATTATTAAATGAGATTGTCAAACGTACATGTGCCGTGGCTCTAAAAAAGAAGAATACAAGAGGTCACATTTATTCCGTGTTAAAAGCCGAATATTCCCGTGACCGATTGTACATGTATTTCCCAATTTTTTATCCACGTGGCTGTCAACTATGTCGTTAATCTCGTTAAGTTTATATTAATTTTGAATACTTTTTTTCTGGACAACGCGATCGAACATTTCTAACGGAACAACGATTTCTTGTTTCAGGGTTGAGTCTGGACAACAGCAACATGTCCATGTCGTCGGTGGGCCCGCAGAGTCCTCTCGACATGAAGCCGGACACAGCTAGCCTGACCAACGCAGGCAATTTCAGTCCTTCCGGGCCCAATAGCCCAGGGTAAGTAGCATTAACGTGACCGAAATATTTCGTGACAGACGGTCGATCGATTAAACGATACGCTAGCTGTAGAATTGAATCTGCATTAATTGTACCATTGATCTACTGACACGCACGATTAAATCAGTCCGACAGATATCGAGAAATGGTATCCTGACGACAGACGCCGTGAATCACGGGTATGCCACGAGCGTGTAGTCGCCTTAGCAGGAAACGAGCAAAATACTCTCTCTTTTTGTTCCTTTCGAATTTTTCGCTTTTGTTCGACCCTTTATAGGGAACCGTTTCTACAGCCCTCGAGACTCGGTTTTCTCATTCGGAGGGGTCGAGAAATTGCTTTTCCATTGTATTCTTTAACGCTGGAACCACCAAACGCGGCTAATGTACATTGTTTTATAACAATGACAAGATTCGATTTATTTAAACTACGTTCAGAACGACTTCTATTATAATTTTCTATGCTTACCGACTGCAGTTAAGAAATTTTACATATCGTTAATATTTGAGTAAATTTTGTTATTCTAATAAATATATGTCTTACTGAATTAAAAGTGAAGCATGTCACACATTGTTTATATTGGAATACTGCTTTATTCAGTGCATAAGACAAATAAAAACAGTAATAAAACGAAATCAAAAAATAAGATAAAAATAAGAAATTATGAAACTGTAAGAAGATAAGAATATAAGATAAGAATAATATTTTCGTTGATCCGATACAAATTGTTATTCTACGTTGTCTGATTCTATGTTATTTTTGTAATATGTTTCTTAACTTTCGTCGGTAAGTGTATGCTTGAATACAAAAATTTATTTAAAAATTGATCACAGAAACATTCTTATAACACCAGCGATTAAAAAATTCAGAAACCAGGCATTTTGACTGGTTTGATAGTTTGTAATGCTAAAACTATAATAATCTTAAAAATGTTTTTCTTAAAAATGTTATGCTTGAATTCGAATTGAAGTGACGAAGTTACGACGATCCAACTTTGAGCGGATTTTTCTGAAGATAGAGCTTTTCAAATTGGCTGCCACGATTTCTTAATAACGAATCGATGAATCTTCTTCAAATTTTACGCACATACGAAGTGGACGTTCCTTTAGCTTGTGAACTAGAATTATGTCAATATCGACAAAACTTTGTTTATTACCGATAGAAGTTATTTTAGCAAACTTCGTCAGTTCGTTATGAACACTTTTTCTTTCGTTTCATTCTAGTTCACAAGGCAACCACATTCATACAGATTAAAATCACCTTCGATTTTCTTTTCCAGATGTATACGACAACCTAAATCGTGGCAGCCATTAAAAGTGATATACTGTAGATAACGTACATACAATGATTTGTATAATAATAAGAATAATTGCTGACGAAATTCCATTGTGTTATCTTGAAAATATCGACGACTCCGAATGAGACTATCCCTTCGAAGGTTATCGCAGATTTTATTTAAATATTTGAAAAGTGATAACTGCTTCACTTTCTCCACATTTATATCGATTATCGATTACGTTATCATCGTCAGAGTATTTACCACATGCAATTGATAATAATATCACGATATTAGGACGTGATAAAGTTTTATTCATATTTGATGTTAGCTTTTACGGTTTAATTAGAATTGAACAAGGGACCTTACGAAATTATTGATTTTTTTAACGATGACACAATTATTGTTTGCTTTAAATTCAAAATATTTCAAAAACTTTCTGGGGTTATTTTACTGCTACATAAGTACTCTAATTTTCATACATACTGTATCAGAAGTGATACACACTTTTAGAAGAACCAGTAGTAAAAATAACACTAGTTCTATCAGGTTCCCAAACGTAACTCATACACAGGGTGTCCCAAAATTATTGTACAAGCGGGAAATGAGGAGTTCCTACGGTCATTTGAAGTAACTTTTTCCTTAGCGAAAATGCAATCGGCGGCTTTGTTTACGAGTTATTAACGAAAAACACTAACCAATCAGAGGCGAGTTCAGCCGACGCAAGACGATGGACAAGTGAGCAGCATCGGCTCCTACCATGGGGCGCGTGACCGTTGACCAATGAGAGGCAAGACCAACCGGCGCAAGGCAGCCGAGCCAATGAACGGAACTGGGCTTCGTGCACTCGTTGGCTCGGTCGCCTAACGCCAGTCAAGCTTATCTCTCATTGGTCACTGTTTTTCGTTAATAACTCGTAAACGAAGCCGCGGGTTGCATTTTCGCTAAGGAAAAAGTTACAATAATTTTGGGACACCCTGTACATTATTTTATAATAATAACAAGATTGGATTTCCGTAAACTTCGTACGATTTCTACCACAATATGAACAAAGAAGTTTATCGGGAAACTTTTTGCAGAAAACATTTTTATAATTCCAGTAACCAAAAATTCAAAAACTGTCATTGTTGCCCGTCTGGTAATTCCTTTGTTAAGATGTCACTTTTACAATGCTACAATAACTGGACTGCAGATGATTATACCAGAGTTAGGCATTATTAGAATTGTTTCGTATAAGTATTTATCCAAAATAATTATTTGAATGAATTCTTTTTAATCAAATATTTCCTTCGAATAACAATTATTCGTTATTATTCGTAACACATTATTGTATCTATTTATTCGAATAGAACTTCATTTTTTATTCGAATTAATTATTCGAATAGAGATTGTAAATTTATTCGAATAATGCCAGTAATTGTCGACAGGTTGATTTTACATGATGTTTTAAGCATACATACATATACATGTTGTAAATATGAATTGAATCCTTTGCAACCGAAGAAAAATTATTTACATACCTATGTACTACCTGAAAGTAATAAACTTTCATGATGCAGCAGTTGGAAAAAAAGGTAATTGTAAAAATTAACACGGAAGAAGTGAATCAATAAACTATTAAAAAAACACTATATCCTATAATTTGTATCCAAATCGATTATTTTCCAAACGAATAAATAAATTCTTATTCGAATAAAAAATAACATATTATTCAAACGAATTTTTATTCGAATAAAATCTTGTTCGGATAAATTGTTATCTGGAGAAATTTGTATTCCATTGGATAATTATTTGATAATATCGAATAAGATTTTAGTCGTTCATCCTTATCTCTAATTCGAAATCCGAATAAAATTTTGCCCAGCTCTGGTTTATGCATCCAATAGCAGTTTTTTAGCATTGCTTTTCTTTTATATAAATCTCAACAGTTTACTAACAACTGTATTACGCTTCTCGTATTCTTGACGTGTACCAGTGAGCTATAAGGGGTTAAAAAGAGAAAAATGTTAGTATAGTTACTTATCAGTTTCTGATGTTGCGACCCTCATAATTCCGGGGAACGTACACGAGATATATCCAGTGCGCGCAGCGTATTTTGCTCAACCCCGGGGGCAGTAGCGTCGTAGGTCGAGTTGTTGTTATTCTCTTCTTTGCATGTAAGATCCTTCAACGCTGGTTGTCACAGCAACCTTCTGAGCACGTCGCCGAGTGGTCAGAACAAGGCAGTCGCACCCTATCCGCCGAACCACCCTCTCTCCGGCAGCAAGCACCTGTGCTCGATTTGCGGTGATCGCGCCAGCGGGAAGCACTATGGCGTCTACAGGTGAGTCCCATTCACTATCGAAATTTTCTTTCTTATTTTTATTGACACGTTAGCGATAGTTTATTTTCCAAGGGAAACCGATGGCGACACATAGTCTGATTCTACAGGTTCTGTGCTCGAAATTCGACCTTTTGCAAATTACATTTATTATCTACCCTTTTGCAGATCAAATTTATTTATTTATTTATTTAGTACTTAACGGGCATTGTCCTTTATATGTACAAAATCATGAACATACAAAAGTATATACAGGAAATGAACCAGAATAATATTGTATAAGACAAATTAACCCTTTTGCAAACTAAATTCACCTTTTTGCAAATCAAAATCACCCCTTTTGCGAATCAAGTTCTTCCACTTTGGTTATTTAACCCTTTATAGCCGCGCCAAGAATCTCAAATATTTCATAAAATCAAAGAATATCATTCAATTTAATTAAAATTACAAAGCACAAAATTTTATATAACATAATTACCTTTTGAATATTCTTAGCACTTGCGAATCTGAATAAAATTATGAAGCAGTAGTGGATCACAGCATAGAAAGGAATGATTAAAAACTAAATATAAAATAATTCTGTCACCAACATATGGGTAACACGGTAGCTAAAGTGCTAATGATGTAATTATGATACAATTGTTAATAATTGTTAATAATATAAATAGGCTTTATTTTGTCAATAATATAATTGTTACATATTTTTTAGAAAGCTGCGCATATCGATTTTCATAATTGAAATTTTCATGAAGTCATATGCACGTGACAATAGTGTTAAACTGTTGTAATAAAAATAAAATCTAAAACTTTTAATTTTATTGTATGCATGTAAACACAACGAGCTTAAAACAGTTATTTAATCATGAACGCGCATTCTTCGGTGCAGGCAGTAGTTGCAGCAGAATGATTAATAACATCGAAAAAAATATTGTTTTCATAGAATTTAATCGAGCCTCTGATCAACAAGTTCACGCAGCTCTTGGATCTTAGGAGGCTTAGATTGATGAAAACACAGTATGTATACAGTAATTTCTCCCTAATTCGTGCTCAGATTGCGCACAAGAATGGGCAATTTGGGAACAGGAGATACGATTACTCGAACCTTGCGGCTCATTTTTATAGTTGTTAACTAATTATAGTTGGTTGTTAATTAGTTAACAACCAACTAATAAAAATCGAATAATAAAATAAATAAATAATAATCGTATCTCCTCTTCCCAAATTGTCCATTTTTGTGCACAGTCTCAGCGCGAATTAGGGAGAAATTATTGTACTTGTTTCCGTTGTCTTCGATTGTCTGATCGAGACATCCATGAAATGAATTTGATTTGCAAAAGTATGTATTTAATTCGAAAAAAAAGGTGAATATAATCTGCAAAAGAATGGATACAATTTGAAACAAGGTAGGCGTGATCTGCAAAAGAATGAATTTGGAAGCGCAAAACTTATAATCTTACGTTCGAATCAATAAGCATCAATAATAATCAATAAATGCGAAATAAAAATTTTTCGAGACGATTGTAAATAACAGAAATTAGATAAAAATAGTTTCTTTCGATAATATAGTCACGTTGAAAACAGTGTAATAATGTTGTGAATCTGATCTCATGTTTTAACGATTTTGTATGTCAGCTACTCATTTTTCCCATAAATGCATAAAATCCGCAATCCAATTATGCATAACTGGTTTTTTCACCACTCCAATGAAATTTGTGATAACAAGATTTAGATGTACCATTTGCGAAATATAAAAATTGTAAATTAATATTATTATGCAGAAATTGAATGAAATGCAGTTTATGGTATTCAAGTTATTGTAGTCGAAATGTTGGACGATAAAATCTTTACACTTTTTAAAAAGTTGGAGTCGATTTTCGAATGGAATGATATCTATCTCGAAAAAAAAGCAACGATCACGGCGACTTCCGATATTGTAATCCTCATTTACAAGTGTGCAAACTGCTACGGTAACGTTGTGTACATAATTTGATGTTTTAAAAGGAAGAAAATAGTTGCACAAGTTATTGAACTCCGGATCATGAAAGTAATTTTCACTGGTCTGAGCTCGCATAAAACTTGTATATTATAGAATCGATCGGTTCAAGGTTCCCGGATTAGCACGATAATCCCAGCCACCGACACCGACCAGTCTGATTCCTGTCTTAATATACATATGTACTACCTAGAACGATAAGAACCCGCATTGCAACGATAAAAGCCTGTTTTTTCTTTTCCCATTATCGAGACTTTCGACCCCGTCGTGCATTTCGTATCGTGATTGAAAACGTTGCGGCTGCAAATTGTTTCTATCTCTCCAGGAAAAGGAAATAGAGTTGCCAAAATTATCGAAGAGCATAAGGAAAGGAAAGCAGTTATTGAAGAAAGCAAACAGGAAAAATTATCGAAATTCACGCGGGTGAATACGAGCAACAAATATCTTCTTCAATTAACGGATTATCAATTGGTCCGTTTCAAATATCATTTAAACAGTAATTAATAATTAGTTCGAGTGATATTTCATTTTATTCGAATTTGTACATTTTAATCCCAGGAACGTTTCAATATTAATCACCGTTGATATTGCTGAAAATAAATACAGAATAATATGTTACTTGATATATTACAAATAAATATGTTCCACTTGCTGATAAATCATCCAAAACAAAATTCCGAGTGCAAAGCGTTAAATGAGAACATCCTTCCTGCATTAATAACTTCAGTGACTCTTCTATTGTGTTTATCCGATTGCTAAATTTTTGTTATTTTCGAAAAAGCGGATCTGGAACGAGAAAGTAATTGGAATAATTCTCAATGCATTAAAATGTATAGAATGATCATCGTCATTAACGCTAGATTTACGGAACCCGTCGAGATGACGGATCACTAATTTTTTAATTAACGATTATTCATATCGTAAAGATACATTTAGGAGTTATTTATTCAATTTATATGTTACTTACGACAAATGTTACAATAACACTTGATAAAAATCAGGATAAATCTTATTGTCTTAGGATAAGTCTTATTGTTACTTTTATAAATTGATATAAAACAGCTATTTTTTGTGCTCCGTAAATCTAGTGTTAGATATACAATAAAAATAAATTTATTGAAATAGTAATATTAAAAAATAAAAATGTTAAAATCTTGCGTCTTTCGAAAGGTCCTCGGCATCCTTTGCAGGATCATATTGACTCGAATACTTATGGAGCAATTAATTAAGGAAGGAAATATATGAAGCTAATTAAAAAATTGATTAAGCTAATTAAGAAACACAAAGTAGTCTCTACGATGATTTTTACTTGATTATCTTCCATACGATTTCGCATCTGATCGTCAGGACGAATCTAACGAAGACTTAGCTGTCGTAGAATCGTTTATTTTAATAACCAGATCACTGGAAGTGCAACGATGCTGCGTTTGCATAATCGCTGAGCGACGAACTTGCGCGCGATAATAAAAATGTCGACGAACCAACGGTCGAGGCTGAGGAATCAGCGTGACTCGGTGCTACAATCATGAATTCAGTGGCTGTTCGCCATTTCGTCACGAACCACGGAATCCATCTTCCCTTTGTCATTGAACCGGAGCAGCTGTGGCCAATTAAATCTCATCGAAGCATTCGAAAAGGGTGTATCGATCGCCGATTGTTACAGACACGCAACGACCGTGCACCCAGTCGACCGAAATTGTGTGCATTCGGAAACAGGTGTCGGGTTTCCTGTTACACGAATCATTTTTAGTCCAAATTTCAAAATCAATTTCCAAATTAGTGTGACACTGCTTCTTCATTTGATCTCTTTCGCTGTAGAAAACATTAGAGAGTTTTCTGTTAGAAAGCATAATTCTTTTATTGCATTTTCTTAGCAGCGATTTATTTAAATTAAGAATATGATATTAATTACTAGACCGCGAATCTTTATGCAAATACTCGTTTTCATACGTCATTTTACGAAAATTAGAATTATAGAGAAATTGTCTTCGTAGATTAAAAGATTACTGATTGTAAGCAGAAAATAAAAATTATAATAATAATAAAATACAATATATTATTATATACAATATAATTATATATAATATATTATTATAAAAATAATATAATAATTTTTATAATAATTATATACTATATTTTTTATTATATATATTAAACAATATAATAGAATATATTATATATATTATATGTATATATTATATTATATATAATAATATATTATATTATTATTATATAATTTTTATTTATAAACGTTAAACGTTTCGTTACATGTTAAAAAGTTTGCGCATGCCATAATTCCGTCATCCAATTGTCGGTGACATCAGCAATCAAAAGGATTTATTTTAGTACATGACAACGACGAAGTTATGACTGTTTAAAATGAACCCACATACATATTTTCCATACAACGGATAGAAACAATTTTAAATACGTTTTTCTTAAAACCTTATTTTCTGATATGGTTGATCTCAACATTTATAGGCGTCTGATGGATTTCATTTGTTTTCCAATTTAATATGCTTTATATCGGAATCATTCATATCCATAATTTATTATCGCAAACATTTTGATTCAGTTTTTACTATTATATATTTGTAATCTGTTACTTTTCAATTTCTACTAATTGGTTCATAAAGATTTATCCTCGCGTAATATCGCGATGTATCAGTGATGAAATTTAATCTGGTAGCATAAAGAATATTTAATATTCATGTTATGTTTCAGTCCTTTTACAGGATATAGTTATATAAGTATAAGATTGTTCTACAAATGAAAATACAGTTCGAAGGTAGAATAACATACCTTCGTTCTATAATGGGTATAATTATTAGACAGGGAATTTTGTTCATTCAGCGAAGAATGATTACTAGTTTTGCTATGATCTCACTAAAACGTTCATAATAATCAAAACGTATTAACAATTACCTTTTACTTAAGCTACTGAACGCACGAGATTATAAATGCTGTGACTTGGATTTCGAAAGAACAGACTCGAATTACAAAAGTTGCTCTCTTCGACACAGAAATTATCTATACATTCTATTCTATTCTATATGAAATAAAAACTTCCAGAAAACTTGTCACATCATATGAATGAGATTATTGTAGTTTCTGAACAACTTTTTAATAAATTCGTAACTGTTCTGCCTTCTTCAATTAAATTATTCTAACCAACATTTCTGATCATCCAAAAAGTGAAGCTTTAAACTTACGAAATCATTTTTATAAACAAGCGGATACAAATAGATAGAATGACAGTTGGAACTCTATGAAGTGTACAGAATATTTTAGTTTTGCTTAAACGTTAAAAGACACGCGCGATGTTCGAAATATATACAAACATTTTGAGAAGCGGCAAATTAGGAGATAAAGCATTTCAACTAAAGACAGCGGTACTCTGACTTTCGACTTTAACCCCTTAATGCACAATTTAAAAAAAAAAACCGACCAAAAAAAATCAATTTTTTTTATCTAAGAAAATATACATATTTGGACCTTAATTTCAATAAATATGTAAAAAAGATGCAAAAATTACTAAAAATTCAATAAAAATAGTGGATAAATAATTATAGTGAATATTGAATCGCATTGCAGATCGAATTTTGTACCCATCGTACTGTTTTTCAATTAATATAGGTAACATAACATAAGTTGCGACGCCGACCGTATATGTACGGGTCTGCACATTTTGGCCGGTTTTGCACGCCCGTGTTAATACGTTTCTGCGCGTTAAGGGGTTAAAAGAACTATTGGAAAAAACTGTCGGTAGATAAAGTGTTAAACTCGAGAAACCACCCCGCAGTAGTAGTTTCATTGTCAATTTGGAGGGCGAACAATTTTCTGGCACGCTGTTTTACTCGCTGTATAACTCGCGAATGTAGGATCCTCTAGTCTGATATGTTACAAGAGGATGCTAATTAGCCCCGTGGATGGTGGCAGACGAAAAAACGATTGGTTCCAGTCGTGGCGATCGAGTAGAACTGACGGTTGTTGCGGCAATGCATCTGACACGGCGTGCGAGCCCAGGCCTTGATAATGGCCGTGATTGCTTAATTAGCTGCCACTGGAGCAAAGTGCCTGTACGACCAAGACGTTCGAGAGTCTGTCTCGCTCTTCTCCTCTATCGCTCCCTCTCTTTCACTGTCTCCTTCTCTCTCTCTCTCTCTCTCTCTCCCTCTCTCTCTCTCTCTCTCTCCCTCTCTCTCTCTCTCTCTCTCTCTCTCTCTCTCTCTCTCTCTCTCTCTCTCTCGCTCGCTCGCTCGCTCGCTCGCGGTAGGAACTACGGCTGGCTAGCCGTCCTAACCTCATGAGCCACGGCAAGTCCAAGGTTGCCAGAGCTCTGATGCAACACGCACCGAGACTCGGACGGTCCTACTTACTAGCTAACGTGGGAGACAGACTCTATAGACAAGCGGCAAATAATGGGCCATGAACGTACAACTGATGAACGTTCTATACAGCTATACAGCTTCGGAACGTTGTCCTACGAAAGCCTTTCTAAAGTTCGAAAGTTATTTTTGTTAGGGGTCCTCGCCGGTCCTGGTGTACTCTGCCGTAACTCGGATTAACATTTCATGTTAACGCTAGGCATGAAACCAAGTTCAATATACAAGATGGGCCGGAAGATGTATAAGCGAAAGAAAAAGTAAGAAAAAAATTTGTTAAAATATATTTTTTATCCAGGGCTCCGTTTGAATTCAATCGACTTTGAAGTTTGTACATTTTTGTAAAGGATTTAGTTGTCGTCTATTTTTTTTTTATCGTAGCGGCCACCGTCCGAGATAGTGTTTACTAACAATAATTGTTGCGAATTATGTACTATTGTCCGTTGCTCGGAAGAAGTCAGCTGAGAAAAGTGTAGGACCGATTCGCATCAACCCATCCCAACGCCCTCGCAGAAGTAGAGTATGAAATGATCTCCTCCTATTAGCCCCAAATTAGTCGCCATACTGAATTTCCACGAAACGAGGGACTCCAGTTCGGCTGTTTCAAAAGGAACCACGCTTCCTGACGTCGCCATTTTCGGCTAGGAGCACATCAAGCGCGTATACCTGCTCTCTCTCCCTCTCCCTCTCTCGCTCTCTCTCGCATACTCGTTTTTTCTTGCTCTCTTTCTCTATCCCTTAGTCTCCTCGGTCTCTCTCTCTCTCGGTCTCTCTCGCATTCTCGCTCTCTCTTGCTCTCTTTCTCTCCCTCTCGCTCTCTGTTGCTCTCGCTCTTTCTCTCTGGGTCTTCCTTGCTCTCTCTCTTTCTCACTCTCGCTCACTTTCTCGCTCTCTCTCGCTCTCCCTCGCTCTTTCTCTCGGCCTCTCGCGCATTCTCTCTCTCTCTTTCTCTCTCTCTCTCTCTCTCGCATTCTCGCTCTCTCTTGCTCTCTTTCTCTCTCTCTCTCTCTCTCTCTCTTTCTTTCTCTCTCTCTCTAAATGATACAAAGGTTAAAGGGAATCGGTCGCCCGTTCCATCTAGCCTCTTCCAATTTTTAGACCTTTTTCCCCAATAGAAGTGGATTTCGGGAGGTCATAGAAAAAAGCAGTGTCTACTGGCGCGCAGGTTAGGCGGTGCGAACGGAAAACTCCTCTTGCCCTTCTGCCAAGAAAAAGCAGAGAATGTTTCGATCGTTGCAATGTTCGTAAACACTATCTCGGACGAAGGCAACTGCGGTAGGAGAATAAATAGCAATTAAATCCTTTACAAAAATGAACAACCTTTAAAGTCGATTTTCTTGAAATGGAGCCTCGGATAAAAAAGTGTTATACCAAATTTCTTATTTTTTCAAGTAGAATCATCCCATGCACAGTTGTATTACGAATTCCGGACCATCCTGTAGACCCACGAATCTGAGTCAATTTTCAATAACAAAGATTTCATTCATGGGTTTCAATTACTATCCAAACGCAATAGCGTTTCAGTAATTATATTTGAACAGTATTCATTTCGTACACAAGGTCCGTTGTTCGAATATTAACCGCTTGCACTGCAATACGAACGAATCAGTCTCTCGTGACGAAGATTTCATGCGCAATCTACGAAATGTGAATGTTGTTCACTTCTTCCGAATCGAAATATTTGACTCTTTTGTTATACAAACGAAAGTAAACGAATACATGCAAGAAACAGAAATTATCTCATTTTATTCAGGACATTATTAACAGCAGATTTATTAAGCACTAAAAGCAGCTGTTTTATATTAGTTTATAAAAGTAACAATAAGGCATTTATTCTGATTTTCAACGAGTGTTACTGTAATACTTGTATTACTAATATTGTAATACTAATCGATATATACACATTAATCCATATTAATACGCGTATATCGAATAAATAACTCATAATAAATAATAAATTGAAAAATTAGTGACCCGTCATTTCGTCGGGTTCTGTAAAGCTAGTGTTAACATGTTCCGTGCCAAGTAGTTTTTACTAGACTTTTTATTCTGGCCAATCGATACTGTAGAAATCGATATATTGTATGCTTTTATTAATTATTGTATATATAGCAACGAAACAAACTTACATGGCACATTCTTTTCGATGGAAATTAATTCATCATTTCTAAACTTGTCATAAAACATCTTTTCAGCGCATTAAATAAACATGTAAGCGTGTACCACCGGTGGTACACGTGGCACGGAACGTGTTAGGAGCGAAAAAGTGCTAATCAACGTAGCTGTAAAAGAAATCGTAATGCAAGGAGTTAATAGTAACAATAGGATAAAATAAGAATTTTTCCTCTACACAGCGAACAGGGATTTACGTGGCAAAGAACAAATGGCATTCTGGAGAAGAGGAAATTCTTGGAAAATGAGGTGACGAAAAAGAAGATAGCCGAGTGTGGGACTATAAGCGTGCATTCCTCGTTTCAGATACAGATATACTCGGCTTCTAGCAACAAAGTGTGTCTTCTTGCACGGCGCGTACGTCGCGTCACTCGTATTTGTCTTTCGTGTAAACTCGTTGAGATCAAACGACTGCCATGGTGGTCCAGGAATTGCGTCACGTGCTGCAAATCAGCAGCCATCGCGTTCGAAATGTCTGAAGATTTAACTCCTCGCGCAAATAATCCACTTGTCGATCGAACGAGTTTTCACTGTGACCATAAATCTATCGTTTCGCGGTCGATATAACTGGTTCCACGTCTTTTTGTTCGAAAAAATTGCTAAAATTATAAAGATTCATTAGTAGAGAATTCTTTTTATTCGAGCGTACATTCTAACACAAAATGTCTAGCTCAGTTGCAACAAACAGCAGTCAAATAGAAATTTATTTCACTTAATAATTTTTATAGATTGAAAATAATCACTTTTTTGTCAAAAATTCGTGAAATTTGCGGTGTAATTGTAAAGCAACACACGCGTCAGTCGCGGATTAATCTTGTTAACTCGACGCTTTAATCTTATCTTCATCGTTACATCTTACATCGTTACTAATCAGATCCTTCGATTTCTCAAAACCGGTTTTAAAGACCGAAATTAATATGTAGAAATGAATTGATCATTTCGTTGAACAGGTTAACATTTTCAATGGAAATCCCAATCAGCTTAAGCATATTATACATATAATTGTAAATCTAATCTTCATGAATCAGGATAATGTTTGCATATGCAAATCGACGGACACATTCCATTAAGCTATTCTACATATATGTATATATATATATTTATTGATTGTAACGAGCACTAATAACTATTACAATCTTTATCTTGTTTTACTTATGTTTAATAATTATATTACATAATTATATTTCTTACATTTTACTATATATACATATATAAATTCATTTCTTATATTAGTTTGAGACAGAACTTTGTATATTACATTGGTGCCTTATTCTTAAAGAAAATATTATGATCTTATTTATACTTAATAAACTTATCATTAAGAGCAAAAAAAGAGAACTCGTTTCGACAAATGGTATCTGCAATGAAATCTCTTATGTACAGCGTTCAATATTAACGAACAAATAAATAAATATTCAATCTTTAAAGAAGAAAATTACTCCACCATGTTTCAGAGTGTATTTTACTATAACATGCCACAATAATTTACTTTAGAATTGAAGATATTCATTTTATAACATCGTAATAATTAGACACCGCGGATCTCCGTACTAAATAAAAATCGTCTGCATTCATCGCAAAACACACGAATCACGTAGGAGTTTGATTCCCTTTTACTAAAAGACAATTATAGTAAATTGAAAATGACATTAAAAAATCATTAACAATCAACATTCTTAAATGCTTTCAATCTTTCTAATATTTCAATTGACAGATATACTCGCTGTTGTCATAAATCCATAAAATCCGCAGTCTGGTAACAATAAATAATCCATAAAATGGCGCTTGAAAGCACTACCAGATTTCGGACGTTTCGAAAGAATGTCACCACCGAGATGATACGTTGCTCCCACAATAGACTCCGATTAATCGAAACGTACATTCCAAAGATCGACTTTTTTCGCCGGGCGGACTTGTTTGCGACCCGCGAGAACGAAGACGGATGCGGCCATCTGTCGTCTCTCGTGTTGCGATTCCCGCGCTAAAAGATTCGGTTTGTTGAAAACACGCATAAATCTGTCGCCGACGAATATTTTGATGCTTAACAAAATCCACGGGATTACCGCATCGTATCGTTTCTCTTTGTGCCGGCATACAATGCGAATTTACGGACGAAACAAAGCGGAACCGTCGACAATGCCAGGGGCGGACACGGCTTTGATTTATCCTAAACTGGCCGGCGAATAGCGCGCTCGAAACGTTTTACGAGCATCACACTGATCTAATGCTTGTACCATCTTCGCGCGTTTCTTCTTCCGCTTGTCAGCTCGCTGTTATAGCCCTTCTCTCTCACGTGGCCGACGAGCTCTTTTTATTTATGCATCGACATCGCCGATGCTGTTAACGCACTTTTTATACCGACACCGCCGAGCTTCCTCGTCCCTTTCGGAATCTTCTCTCGTAATCCGTCCATAATCTTTTGCTTTTTAATAGAACTGAATTTTGTAGTTGTATCGCTGCTACGGATTTAATGTTCCTGTAGGACGGAGCCGAATTCAATTTAAAGGGGAGTGCTGGGGTATGTGTTGGTATTACTGCGGACGCACCAATTAGTGTAGTATTTTATAAAAGTAATAAAATCTAACATTTTATAGTGTGTAATCTTCTAAAAATGAATCTCACAATTTTTTATATGTTTAATATTGATAATTTATGACATACAAGTAATAGCAATCGCTTTTTTAATTCATTTATTGACTTTTGATATTCGGAAGCTTATGAAAACGTTGAGTCTTATGAAATGCTCGTAATGGCAGCTGTGAACGCTGATTCGAAAGGCACTTATATGTTGATAATTAATAATAAACTATTCATTTTAGCGTTATTTTTAGATAAAATAATCATTACTTTGATAAAAAAAATCGACGTACACTGTCACTATCATCTATCGTCAAATATTATTTACTAACACAGTATTTGGCGCATAGTTTTTTACTATGCGTGTACTGCGGCGTTTGACCGAACTGCGTACCTTAACCTATACGGTGCAGTTCTCGACGAGCCGGTGCGAACATGCTCGATGGTAGAGTACCTATACCTAATTTATAAAGTGTTACAGTAAAAATATCTTGATTCTAGAAATTGTAGTTGTGTATGTACATTTACAAGAAAATAGGTTATGTCAACCTTGACACACGCGGTAATCGAAACGTCCGCAGTATGTATTTGGCTCACAGTGATAGATACATAACCATAGTAATACATGCACACCTATTGTTTCTTTACATTATGCTTTTTAATGGAATTTGTGCTTTCAGAGATGCAATATTGTAAGAAAACTAAATATTCAAGTTAAAGAATAATAGGTATAGCTCGAGTTGTCGATTTATTGGCGTAAAAGGTCTTATTTTCTCTGACAAAGTTCGCCTTCGTTGAAAAAACCGCAGTAATACCTAAACTTACCCTGCGTCGGTGGATTTAATTTCTGTGCATCGTAAACGAGAGCGCCGCGTCGACTGTTTCGAATTTCGACGATCGTTAAGCCGTCGATGGCCCGCGTTTTCAAAGCGGAACGCGGGCCCAGGGTCTTCCTTTTTAAAATTGGAACCACTCCAGAAATCCCGCGGCGACATTCCGCGAGGAATTTATTTTCGTTGCAGCGCCGGACTCCGTGTATTTTCGTGGCTGTTCCGACGCGGCCAACGATTTCATATTCCTTTCTCCCTGTCTTCGCTCGCGTGACAACAACACCGGCACGTGGGATCCTGTCCTCTCTCGATCGTGTGTCACCTGTCCGAAAACGAGACCCGAGAAACTCGGGGAGCGGAAGCGGCGACGGTGGTGGGGCTGGGAGAGGGCGGCGGAGGGGTGGGGGTATTCTCGGACGGAACTTTTGGAGGAAGTTGAGCAGTGTGGGATCGGATGGTTGGGTTAGAATTGTAGCGGCGTGAGTCAGATTTTCGAAAATTTTGACCGGTGTCTTAAAATGTGATCTACATATGCACGCTTGCCAAAATGTTGAAAGGACAAGTGAAATAAATTATAAAGTTACTGCAAATTAACTTAACTCTAAATTATCTTAGCAATAAGTTTGTTCAGTAAAAAAACGGTAACGTGCGTATTAGTGAACGATAACACTATTTGTTTCTCACAGGAAAATGTGAGTTATGCCGTTATGATTCTATAATAATATATTATAATTATATAATTCTATAATTCTATAATTATATAATATATAATTCGGGATATACATTATAGAAAAACTGGTATATCTGGGCGGAGTACCTTAAAAAATGCAAAATCGAACAGAATTTGTAAATGATATCGTGAATGATTTTAAGCATACACAATTATAAATTTATCAAATGGTTCGAGTGTTAGTCGATGAACAAAATACGTTGAGGAAAATTTATAAATGATATTACGAATGATTTTAAACATACTCACAAGCTGATTTGTCAAATGGTTCGAGTGTTAGCCGACGATTTTATAAGGATTAAAATAGAAGGGAAATTTTACTTTCGTAGTGTATATAGAATATATGAACACGGGATGAGGTGGGAAAAGTAAGAAAACAGAAGCTCTAGAATAGTAAACTTATCGATGTATTCCTAAAAGGTAGTGCATATTGTGTTAAGAACGATATATCGAAATGTTAGGTGTACGCCAAGGCTCTAGTTCTTTTTCTCAATATTTCTCTATTTCTATTAACGTACATAAATTAATCCGCGAAATATTTGCTTCCACTTTGACTAACTTACTCTCGTCTATCTCTCACTTTTCTTTAAAAAAAAAAAAAAAATAATTTTATTAGTAGCTCGTCTCGTATACAGATACGATATGCATCTATTCGTCTTCTTCTTCGACTCACGGACAATGAGCTCATCTTCGAACATCGAGCACTTAACCCACCATTCCGTCGATTCGAAGAATAAAAGTGGTGTCTGTCTCTAAAAAAAAAGTTGTTGTTTCGTTTCTGAGGAACAGTAACTTTTTCTTACTAGTGCGAGAAACGCGCGCACGCGGCGTGTTTCCTTGTTTCGCTTATTAAAAAGCTATCGTTCATAGAAATCTCACAATCTTACCTCGTTTATTACATCGAAACTAATTAAATAGAAACATCTTTGCTTGTGTTTTTATTTCTCCCGCGCGCGCGTGCTCTCTCTCTCTCTTGCTGTCTCTCGCACGCCTCTCTCTGGCTCTCTCTCTCTCTCTCTCTCTCTCTCGCGTGCTATCTCTCTTGTACGCTTTTTCTCTCATGCGCTCTCTCACTCTCTCTCGCTCTCTCTCTCTCTCTCTCCCTCTCTGTCACGCTATGTCTCTCGCACACTCTTTCTCTCGCACTATCTCTCTCGCATGCTTTTTCTCTCACGCTCTCGTTCTCTCGTTCTTTCTCCCACTCTCTCTCTCTCTCTCTCTCTCTCTCTCTCCCTCTCTCTCTCTCTCTCTCTCTCTCCCCCTCTCTCTCCCCCTCTCTCTGTTCTGAATAATACGGACGCACTATGGAAGCTAAATTTAACAGATATCTTTTTTTAACTTTTCATTTCACGAAATTCCGCAAAAGATATTCGAAACGAAAGGACCACTGCGAAAGATTCAGAGTAACTCGGAACGCGCGTTTAGCGACCGGCTATCGGTGATCACGTTGAACTGATTGACAAAATTATTGGACCGTAATTGTCTCTCCGAATGGCTCCCAACTGACCCATTAGTCTCGCCGGACAGAGTTATACGCGTCTTCCGATTGTCTCGACGACAGCGTTCTCGATTACAACGGTGGTAATCGTAAACCGGTGCCACTTTATTCGACGAATCCGTTGGATTAGTCAAGTAGAAGCAGCAACGAAAGAGGAAAATAAAACTGCGGGAACGACCAGCCTCGACGCTTTTACGAAACACGAGAGTCGGCGTCCGCTTCAGGATGATTCACTTTTCGCGTTGAAACGCTGAATCTCATCTCCGTACCACGTCCTTATCGCGTTGTAACTCTATACTCTATATATCGAGGCTTCGGTATCGTCGTTTTTCTTTCAATTTTCAGAAAATTAACGAAAACTCTTTTTCGCATCTCGCTCGGCATTATGGACTTGTTATTTTAACATATTGTCCATTCTCGGTGGGAGGATCGAGATTACATTTTAACCATTGTCATCACATTTTCAATATATCAAATTAATACCTTTTATATTACACAACATTGTTGTTTAATAAACATGAAAAACAGTAGCTCAAACAAGAATTTTTATCTGTGATAGTATAAATTCTATCGATATAATCTTTTCACGTGTTGTTATAGACTGTCCAATGTACATTGTTTAATATTTTTGTTAAATACAAAACAAGTATCCATTACAGACATTGACCGAGCATGTACATAAAAGTGCCTCACAATTTCTTCTGAAATTGTACTACATTGTTTGTATTACATAATATCGTGCCAAATAATTTGTTGAATGTATATGGATAATATTGCTATCACTTTTGAACAATTTTTAAAGAAATATTCTTTAACCCTTTCACATATTTAACCCATTCAGGAGTCAGACTCTTCATGAATATTTCGTGCATAATCTATTAAATATGCCTGTTACTTTAAATCGAAACAAAATTGGCTTCTTCTGTGATTAAAATCTAAGACTGAAGCCAAATATAGATTCAGAAGAAATGAAAATGGACTCTAAGGGGTCCAAAGGACTCTAAGGGCTCTAAAAGTCGAAGAGGTCGAAGGGTCTACAATAAATTCTCTCTAATTGACCCTCAGCTTGGAAATTATTATATTATTATTATATTATTATTGTATTATATTATTATATTATTATTATATTATTATTATATTATTATTATATTATTATTGTATTATATTATTATATTATTATTATATTATTATTATTATTATTATTGTATTATTCGAGTCTTGCGACTCGTTTTTATAGTTGTTGACAATCGGTAACTATGAAAACGAGCCGCAAGGCTCGAATAATCGTATCTCCTCTTGCCAAATTGTCGATTTTTGTGTCCAAGCTGGGTGTGAATTAGGGAAAATTTCCTGCATTAGGAAACTGCTTATAAATAAAATGTTGACAACTGTAAGAAACCGTAACAAGGAAAGTCATTGTTTTCAACCGACCGAATAAGAATGCTTCTTGACTTCCTCATAAAACACGAGTATCTAGGGTTACGAACTTAAATAATTGCTGTCGTTCTCGTTGCTCCAGCTGCGAGGGTTGCAAGGGGTTCTTCAAGAGGACCGTGCGCAAGGACTTGTCGTACGCGTGCCGGGAGGAGAAATCCTGCATCATCGACAAGAGGCAGCGGAATCGGTGTCAGTACTGCAGATATCAGAAATGCTTGGCGATGGGGATGAAGAGGGAAGCGGTACAGGAGGAACGTCAGCGTACCAAGGAACGGGATCAGAGCGAGGTGGAGAGCACGAGCAGCTCCCAATCCGACATGCCTATCGAGCGTATCCTGGAGGCTGAGAAACGAGTCGAGTGCAAGATGGAATCGCAAGAAAACTACGAGGTAAATATTCCGGTTAAACGAAGCGAGCATACCAGAATTTTTCTCTCATCGGCCCTACCCCCATGAATTTAGTCGAACGCCAACGGCGCGTGACCACGATCGGTAATTATACTTGCAGGTAACAATACACGATAGGGACCATTCCATTTGCCTTCGATTTGAAACGAGAGAGCTACATACTTCGCTTTGGACCTCGCGCGTTCCTCGGATAAACACTACAGATGCCCATTTCATCAGATACCTATTGTATTTAAAATAAACGTGCAAGCGTGTAATCGATACATCCGTGTTATTATCCGTCTATTTTTTTACGCACGGATGCACGGGAACGTAATACACGTTCAAAATCGCGTGATCTCCAGTAAACAGTAACAGCCTCAGATGGTGCAAAATTTATAATTTCTTTTACGCTGCCTTAGGTTGTGCTGCGAAAACAATTAAAACTTCGTTTAGAACAGCGTTTGTGTTACAGCTCAAAATACATTTAATGCGCGCAAGTGAGGATCGTTCACACAGTTTTATCAGTAAGTCTGTCTTTTCTTCACCTTTGATAGATGAAATAAAATTTTCAACCGTATATATTTAGATGTTTCGTAGTTTAAAAGTGCTTCGATTAACGTTGGAAGGTCTGATTCTGTCGTTTAATAAAATCAACCGAACTTGCATTCTTTTATACCATTGTTTGAACGGTATGAAAAGGAGATGACGAAATATTGAAAGTAAAACCATTTGCATAGATAAATAGAATGAATTATGCAGTAACGTTGGATTTTTTAATATAAAGCAAGAGATTGCAGCCTATATCTTGCAAGAAAGGACCGGTAATATCTCCAGAAAAATGGTTGTGACGAATATAATCGAAAGTATAAGCTGTTAACGCTGGTTCAATGAAGCTGGGGGAAAATAAATTTTGTTCAAAAAAATGCACATGGAACATGTTCGTTATACATGTTTGTGATACAAAACTGTACCATTGCGTTGGACTGACTATCATGTTCTACACACAAGTCCTACCAAAAAAATCTGTGCTTTATTATAAAACACAAATTTAAACATTGTCGAGCTATAATCAATAATGAAGAAAATTGGTCTCGCAAGTCCAAACTCATTTTGCACAAATATATTAATATTTTTCAGAAATGGACAGACGGATACGAGTAAAATACAATTGCTCGACGTAAAAGTGCAAAACAAAATGAGCAAAAACTACGGGAGAGCGTATTGAGAACTGAGAGCTTATTCTTCTGCTCGAACAGTTTGGTCTTTTCACGCGATTATGCGTCCACCTGCAAGTATAGTATCGCGTGGAAACGCAGCATCGGATGTGGTCCCATCCTGTATAGAATGAACCAAACGTGACACGTACCGGTCCCAACGGAATGGAACTCTGCTACTCACTCATTCTTTCTTTCTAGTCCTCTAAGTCATCTTCAGTGAATTTTACTGATCGATTATTGAATAGGATTGGGCGTCGCTGGTCCGAAGAGGATACCTCGTGCGAATTAGAGCTAGTCCTGTGAAATTAAACGCGCAATATTTCGGCCTGGAATTGAATTCCGTGAGTCGCTGTCTTCGACGACCCGTTCGTTAGTCGTGTTTACCATTTCAACTGGTCCGTGTGCCCACGCAACGGACGTCATCGAGTTGCTCTCGCGGCACGATAAACCGTGGACGAAACAAACGGGCTCTCCCGGTGGGCACGGGATCGATTCGTGTCGACATTCGACAGCAACCGAATCGGATGGATTAAAACTCGTTTCAGATGTCCTTTAACGGCTGCCTGTATCCGTTGTGTGTCGACCAGAATTCAGAGATCGATCATCGATCTGCTCGCTGGATAAGGAAGCTCCTCCTCGGAGTTATCGTTGGCCTGTGCCGTAATGGATTCGCGTGGGAAGGACATTTGTATTCGAACATGTCGACCTGAGACGGTCACCTGCATTCCCAATCAGACTCATCTTCTAAAATTAGCTGTTCCTACGAACGCGTCCGTAACTGGATATATTCATCCCTGTAAGTTCATTCGAGGAAGCTCGCGCGATTTTCTAACGTATTGCAAGTTCATCGCGCCTCGTCCTGCGGGGCAGAAAGATCACCAAGATCCAAAAACCACAACTAGAGATCATTAGAGATCTGCGCCAACATTTGCATCCGAGTACAGTAATTTTAATTACTGTACTTAAAGTACAGTTCGCGCTCAGATTTCACACAAAAAATGAACAATCTCGAAAGAGGAGACACGATTATTCGAGCCTCGCGGCTCGTTTTTATAGTTACCGATTGTCAACGACTACAGGCTGTCCCAAAAATGTCTCGCAATCCAGAAATGGGGGGTTCCTGAGGTCGTTTGAAGTAACTTTTTCCTTAGCGAAAATGCAATCCGCGGCTTCGTTTACGAGTTATTAGCGAAAAACGGTGACCAATCAGAAGCGAGCTCGGCTGGCGCGCGGCTGACTCAGCCAACGAACGCACGAAGCTCAGCTCCGCTCATTGGCCCGGCCGCCTCGCGCCGACTGAACTCGTCTCTGATTGGTCGCCGTTTTTCGTTAATAACTCGTAAACAAAGCCGCGGATTGCACTTTCGCTAAGGAAAAAGTTACTTCAAACGATCTCAGGAACCTCCCATTTCCGGATTGCGAGACATTTTTGGGACTGTATAAAAACGAGCCGCAAGGCTCGAATAATCGTATCTCTCCTCTTCCCAAATTATCCATTTTTGTGCGCAATCTGAGCACGAATTAGGGAGAAATTACTGGTAGTTCCGCGCGTCGAAGAACATAAACACAAACCTCCTGAGCACTCGTGTCAAGGAACATCGACAGTGCCGTACGAAACCGTAGTCCCATCGAGAGCATCGACTTCGTGTTAGAGCTTCCATGATAAAATAAAACCTGCCACCCGCAGAAACCACCCCGTACGGAGCCGACGGTCTGAACAGTTAGACGGTCTGCTCCGACGAGGCTGTTCGACAATCCGGGGCGCGTATCAACCGCACGACAGAGCATCGCGCTACTCTCACCCTTGATCGCTTGTCCCGACCACTGCTAGCGTCGCGCGTCGTGCCGGTTGTATTTCGTGGAATGGTGTGCGTAGCTGTTCTACGAAACGCCCCTTCAATTAATTCAGCATCTCTTGTAATGCACAGAATGCAGTGTCGCGCATCTGCGACAATCAGCTGTTCCAGCTGGTAGCGTGGGCGAAACACATCCCGAATTTTACGTCGTTGCCACTGGAGGATCAGGTGTTGCTGCTGAGGGCCGGGTGGAACGAGCTGTTGATCGCCTCTTTCTCCCATCGGTCTATCGAAGTGAAGGATGACGGTATCGTGTTGGCCACGGGAATCACCGTCTACCGAGACTCGGCGCACCAGGCTGGCGTGGGCACGATATTCGACCGAGTCCTATCCGAGCTTGTGTCGAAAATGCGCGACATGAAGATGGACAGGACTGAACTTGGCTGTCTCAGGTTGGTTCCTCCGCTTTCTCACAGACGATAGTAACACCGAAAATCTGTAATCGAATCTGTGACTCCGAGTAAAAGCACATTTCGACTCGTCTCACCTCCCTGCAACAGCATGCCTTACATTTTATACATATACAGAGTAGCCCACAAAAGTGTTTGTACATCTTTTAAAACGCGATAGCTATTTTAAAACTGAACTAAATGACTTGAACTTTTTTTTTTAGATGATAGAGAGATTAGTCTACTGGACGATGACTGAAATGCTTTTTAATTTTGCTATTACTTAGAATGACAAAAAACTAAAAATCTCTCGTTTTTTTAATTTTTTTATCTGAGCCTATGACGAAAATTTAAAAAACGTCTTTTGTAGATGTTATATGCATGTTGAAAATTTTATCGAAATCGGTTCACGTTGTTACGAGTTACAACAAATTAAAGATCGCAAAAATCGCAGTTTTCTCACGATTTTGACCAAAAACTGTAAGAACTCTGCAGTTTTTAAAATCCTTCAACGCCTGTAGCTCGACTCTGGGTTAACCGATTTCGATCAAATTTTCAACTCGCATATAAGTTACCGAGAGATCTACAAATGGCATTTTTTAAATTTTCGTTACAAGCTCGGATAAAAAAATTATAAAACGGGGGTTTTTAATTTTTTCTTTTCATTCCAAGTAATAGCAAAATTTAAAAAAAGCTTTTTAGCCATTGTTTAGTAGACTCGTACCTCTATCATCTAAAAAAGATTCAAGTCATACAGTTATTGCGTTTCAAAAGGTGTACGGACACTTTTGCGGGTCACTGTATTTACATCTTCCATCCTCTATACCTATATTATTGTTTCGCGCTTTATTACTGTCACTTCATTGCTAAAATCGAGAAGAATCCAACGACCTATAATACCTTCGTACGACCATTCAAGCGCAAACCAAATGAAATGAAACACAATCAAGAAATGTCGCCGATAGAAAACTCGATAAATGAAATGTATTTTAACATCGTTTGCCTATCGTTTATACCAAAAATATCAAAGTTAATGGACATCATTTTGTGCATTTACCAAAGTTATTAGCTGAACGTATAAAGTAAACACATACAAAGTGATCAGCGTAGGATGAAATTCTGAGTTCTGATTTCAAAATGTGCAATCATAATTTCACTTGTGAAATTATAACTTATATCACTTATGATTTTTCATTTCTTGATATCATACATCGATCTTCCATAGTACATTAATTGATCGTCGATTGGTCTTCTGCAGGGCTATTATTCTCTTCAACCCCGAGGTACGAGGGCTGAAGTCGATACAAGAAGTGTCAAAGCTGCGAGAGAAAATCTACGCGACCCTGGAGGGTTACTGTCGCATGGCCTGGCCCGAAGACCCAGGCCGATTCGCAAAATTGTTGCTACGCTTGCCAGCGATCCGATCGATCGGTCTGAAGTGCCTGGAGCACTTGTTCTTCTTCAAGATCCACGTGCCGATCGACGAGTTCCTCGTGGAGATGCTGGAGTCACCGACAGACCCTTAGGAGCAGAAGGTGTGCCGCGTGTTGGGGCACACCGACCTTTGAGAGAACAAGAAACTATAAATATATACATATATATATATATATATATATATATATATATACATGTATATATTTACATGTATATACATATATATATATATATATATATATATATATATATATATACATACAAAAATATATATAAATATATATATACAGACCTACCTAACAAGCAAACAAAAAAAAATGAAAAATGTAAAAAACAAAAATATGCAACAGCATTCAAGATAAATCGCGTTAACGATTCTCGATGGTACCTACGCTGCCGCGTAAGGTATATGAACGTCGAGCAGCGAGCTGGAATTTACTTACACACTTTTCCTTCTCACCCTTTTATTTATGACTTTGTTAACGCATCATGCTCGACCTCGCGATGGCCAATCTTTCAGTCGATTCGTATCGAGAGCACGACGGAAGTTGCAACGATGTGTACGGATTGCGTGTACGGTAGCTCCGAGTCCTCCAGTTGAAGCGGCTGGTTCCGTGGAAGTTACCGAACCGATCTCTGTTTGCTTAACTCGTTGACTGCCGCGTGATTCATGTGTGGGTGACACATTTTTAGATCTATCTATCTTTTTAAGTACTGTCTATCGTTACTATATAAACACTATATATAATGTCATTTTAGAGATTAATTTTATATTTGAAAAATTTCTGGTGTCGCAAAAGCGATCAGGTTTCAGGAAAGGGAAGGATATGTCGAAAAATTTTATATATACTCGTTTGACAGTCAACGTGTTAATGTCATCGTGTCAGCAAGGTTCCCTGTGTAATTACGTGACCTCGTTACTGGATTATCTTCATTCACTGGCTCGGTTGCGCTCACGTTGAACCCTCCGGTACCCTCTGCAACCATGGAAGTTCCTAACACACTCGCTTCGTTTCCGATTGTCTGTACAATGCTTCTCGATGATTTTGAGTTGTTCGTAAACAGAATCATATTAAAACTATAGCGCTAGTTTGTCACGTGTAAATTAATTTGTAAGTATACCCTTGTAATATGCAAGTATATATAAACAATTAATTGTAATGGAATATCACTTGTACACATTACAAAAGGATGAACTTCATATGATCACCAGTGATCTATACAACTCACTGAGAGGCAGTACACACTGCTTTGTACCGCCTCTAATCAGTAAGTTGTTGTTTCTCTTCTTGCGCAAGTCTTTCAAAATAGGTTTACAAACTCATTGAATCCTCTGCAAGGTCCCCAACGTGGCTGCAATCAACGCGATCAAGTTTTCGGGTATTTGTACATTCCAACTCTGCCTCGATCCGAATCGTCTCATGAAAGAGATACGTTTGCATATAGATAATATACATACTTGCATAAAATGAGAAAGAGAGAGAGAGAGAGAGAGAGAGAGAGAATGCGCGCGTGCAAGAGAAAGAAAGAAAGGGAGAGAGAACAGTTTTACACGTGTGCACCACGGATAATTTATTGTTTTGTATTTTTAGAGTATAGAAAGAGATCAACTTACTAATTCATTATTAATTAAATATATTGTAATCATTCTTTTTTTACACAAACATATATATATGTATATACATATATATATGTGTGAATACAGCTTGTGTCTGTAATAATGTATGAAAAGCGTAACGAACAGAAGAACGGTATCTTGTTCTTAAGATATCGAGAATCATGGACAATTACTTTTCTCTTTTTTTTTATCAAAGAGTAATAGTCACTTTTGATACAGTGAATTGCACTAAGAATTCTTTTATTCAACGATAATAGTAACCCTTGGTACCATGTTTCTGCCCTTATGTCTGATTATACGCAGCCATGTGTGATAGTGATCAATTTATATTTCTCAATGGTCTTCTGTCCAGTGAAGAGATTTCACTTTCCTCTGATAACTGTAAGTGTTCTCGGGTTTTCAACGAGAAACAGTTACAAAATGTATATGTTTATGCTCTAAATTTAGATATGTAGAATTCAACCAATCAAGACATAACTATGAGGGAACCTTACTTTGTCGTTGTTAGCAATTTACAAAACTCTTTTATGATTTGAACTGAAGGACGTAAGAAAGTAATGGTAATTTTATATCTAAAATATATCCATTTTATTACTTATATCTTTAACTAAGTAAACAAAATTTACATTGATAGTTTTAATTGGGTGGAGACCAAAATTGGTTGCAATAAATTCCAAATTGAATACTTAGCCCTTGTGCTTTATCAATTAGTTTAAGGTCGCAAAATTGAGGTAGTGGAATATATATATATATATATATATATATATATATATTTTATAATCTTGTTGTACTGACTTATTCATTATCCTCAAAATTGAGCGAAATTTATTTATACCTTCTTTTGTAAAAAATATTTTTAATGAAATTAGCTTTATTATAATTGGGCTAGAAATTTTATAACGGGAAAAAAAGTTTTTCTTTGCATCCTTCAGTTTTAATCACTTACATAAATTAATATAGTATCCTAGGAAATGTAAGGAACCATCATACTTACTTGGATAATATAAATTATGATAATATTAAATATTATTAAACGTATTTCTATTTTTGCGTGAATGCTTACGATTGTTAGTTGTTGGTTATTGTTATCTATTTGATGAGAGTTTTTAATGTTATGCATACCATGAAAAGAACACAATATTAAATTTCCGACTTTCCTTCTGTAACATTACTACAGTTGTGCTGTTCATTTTAGATGCTTGTTGTGTTATTTATTACTATTCTCTACTAAATTACAAGATCAACCTTGGAAGTTATACGACTTCATTTTTACAATTTTAAATAATTTCTAGCAAAGTAATACAGTTTATAGATTTCATAAACCGATATTGCATCACAGGGAAAGTGTATAACAATTTTGTAATTTATCCCCTAGATAATATTTCAAAGATAATATTTTCTTTTCTTTATACTCAGTCTGAAATTACATCTTGACCAAAATTACCTCTGAACGAAGCGCATTTTGCGGACACCTCATCTAATTCCTCAATGTAATAATAAAACAAAACAAATAAGATGTCAAATAACATTTGGATTGGAGGGCGTGAATGCTTGCTACCTGTGAATGAAGTTTCATATAAAAATATATAAATGTTAAAACGATGATATCTATACATACATACATATAATATATGGATATATAAACAAAACTCTTTCACAAACAATAATGAAAACCTCAGTAGTAGTCAGTAGAATAACAAAGATAATGGCAGAGATAATTAAAATATGTGTCCTACAATCACATCATTTGATTAATGTAACAGGATTCAAGAGAATAAAATTTGGAATGTGCATTGAAAATATGTTAAATAACGGCACGCTTCTGTATACGAAGCGATTGTAAACTCGATGCTTTTGCCATACTTCTTTGAACTATCATAGAGATGGTACGATGCTCAAATTGTATGTAGTGATGTTTTACTTAGTAACAGTGTCCTAGAGTGGAAGAATGTGGTGCGTTGTAAACTTTCTGTACAGTGACGCAGTAGTAAAGTAAACGTGGAAAATAGTTTACTTTATATTTATTGCATTTGTTATTTGGTACTTAGAAAATCCTTTACCCTTGATGTATCTGTAACTATCGAACACAGCTTGTATGACTAACATTTTCTGTATTTTGTATCTGCATATTCTTTCAATGATTGAAAAAGAATATCATTGTTACATTAAAATTCTATGAGTGGTTTTCTTTTGATTAAAGTTCCAGAAAAAGTTTCACGCACCCCTTCTACATAGATCAGTACAAATAAGTTTAATATAAATAATAATAAAATAATTGTTTGATCTTACTAAACACGTAAGGTACATCCCACTTAAACAGTAGCTGGTGTCCTACTAAAACATTGTACCTTCAATGAATTAAGCTACAAGCCAGAGTACTAAATCCTTCTGTGTAATACTGTGTATATAAATGTCATAAACTTTATGTATTGATAAATGCTATATTTAACGTCAAATTGACTCACACAACTGCCGTTACAAGTAACTGTTTTTTTGATAATGGTATGGCCCAATAATCCATGTTTAAACATTTTCTTCATTTGCATCAAAAGGACAAAATTCTATACACATTTCATTAAGTAAATTTTTTATAATTTGATTGTACATTGATAAATTATCTGTACACAGGACTTGTAATTTATAAGAATGTTATTAGAAAAAGAAATTAAACATTGATGTTTGGAAACAAATATTACATTCTAGAAATAATTATTATATTGATAAAAATGTTCCACCATTTATACTTGTTGTTTTAAATTGTCATTGTTCATTCATTTGATAATCCATGTCGATATTATTTCAAACTGCCTTAGTTATCAATAACACTTTGTATGGTTGTGTTAAGTAGGTAAAGCAATGAGTGTACAGCTGTATATATGTACTTGTGTACTAAAGTGTACATTCTACATATGTACTTACAAAATTCAAAATGCATGGACATACACATGTTCAGTCCATCTACATATTACTGTCTCTAAGCTGCAACTGTCAGTTCATGATTTGTTAAAGGAATATAGCTCGCGTGTTTGTTGTAGTTCATTTTTGCTACATATAAATTGTTACTAGAATGATTAAGCTGCGCTTTTATATGTGTATACGCGATACTGTTTCAGGTAACGGTATGATGAAAAATAATATTGGAATACCAAGGATTCAGCATTGAGGTGGAAACTGTTTTATAAAGAATTAAGAGTAATATATTCACAAAAGGATGCGTAAAGAACGAAGAATATATAAATTATATAAACGTAAAAATGAAAGAGTGCAGGAGCGATAGTAAGAGAGAAAGAATGGATGTCAGTGGAAAAAGTGCTATAAGTCATATGAATGTACATGTAAAACAGTATGATTAGAAACAATCTTTGGTTAAAGAAATATGATGTACGGTCTTGCGCCAAGAGATAAATAGTCTATTCTGACTTATCTGAATATAATATTTTTATGAAGCGAATGAAATGTTATTTTCTGTTGTCCTATATTCACCTATAAATTTGTACAGAATTCCTTTCTTTTTTAAAGATATAAATCTATTTAAGATTCATTCTTTCTTATTACAATAATAAAATGTAGGTAATGGGCAGTATTTATGAAAACGCTGTTTTATTTCTGATGGACATGATACAGAGTATGTTTCTCATATATTTATTATTCACTGACAATTCTTGATGTTAACAGTAATTACAGACATACTTTAATGTTTCCACAGCTGCAAAGTTCTTTCCCCATCTTCCATTTTTTGTCTCATAAATAAAAAGTTCCAATAATATTGAATAAAAAAGTAGATAGAAAATAATATTACAAACACCACAGTGAATCAAATACAGTTACATTGAGTGATCACCATATATTATTTTTCCTTTCAGTCACGCCATATGTACAAATATTACTTTCTTTGATATTGTTGTTAATAGATCCTTTTTTTCGAAAAAAATAAGTTAACTGCATTGTATATGTGAGATTGGAAGTAAAATTGTTTCTCTTTAACTAAATTTCACAGCTTTCCAGCATGTGTACAGTCTTGGTTTAAGTTTATCTGAAAATAAACAAACAATCAGTATCTTTTTTGTTCAGCATTTATTATATTTAATCATTTAAATTTTGTACTAAAATGTCTGGCTAAAATAGACGCTGTGTTCAAATAATTCACCACAGCGTGAATCTGTTCACCAATTTCCTCTTACATGTTTGTGCAATGCCAAATACCATTAATCCAAATATAAGGCATGAATTAACATGTGTGTATTTAAGTTTGTATACCATACCAAAAGAATGCTAGTAATAGGTTTTAAACTTACAATATCTTTTTCCATAATTTATTGCATATCTAGAATTATTTAGAACTTTTCCTCTTCAAGACCATGTTTGAAAAACATGAGTACAGGCACAGATTCACCATCAATGTCACGATATTCCATTAACGCCACTAGACCATCAATATCCATAGATTCGCCGGTGAAGAATTGTAGGTCCTTGAAACGACTCAAAACATCTTTCATAACTTTGTTGGTATTTGTTTTAAATACATCCACCTGATCAGGTGCTTTCTCTTCCAACTTTGCAACTAATCTGATAAAACAATAATTATTAAATACATTACATAAAAACAAAAAAACCTATAATAATAGTGACAATTACTTTTTCATGTAATCTTTCAAATAAAGAGTATAAGATTTTTTATCGTTAAATGCAAATGTTTCTTGGAGTCGGTGGTTTAAAACCACATCAACACCACTTTCCACTGCTTCGTCTGTGCCCTCATCAGCTTCTTCTGCTGATGGATTGAATCCAGCAATTTCTATTTCTCCAGCTTTACGAGTGACAGTCTAGTTCCAAAAAGAAATAAATATAATTAATTAACAATCGTCTGCCTTAATTGTTCAATACAATACAATATTTAACATTATACCTTGCCATAGACTTCGTACATAACATCATCAATTAGTTTCATCTTGTAGGTGTCTGAGAACATCTCATCACCTGTGATACAAACATTTAATTAAATCAGTCAGACTGAGTATTGCAATCCAAAATATAATTATAAATTCATACATCAGTAACATTGAAATCGATTTAAATATTTATTTCTTCTCTTTTTGATTGTTGTGAGTCATTGTTCTCAATGAACTCGTGCTCAAAACGAGTTATTTCAGACATATGGAGAGGTTATAAATGAGAATGTTGAATATTTAAATAATGAGGTTTCACATCCTTGGTTACGTTAAATAGCGATAGTATACAATTTCATTTTAATCATTTATATACTTGTAAAAATATATTTCTAGAATATCATTGTCAAAACGTCGGCATTTGTAACAGAGACGTCATTACGAATACCACTTAAATGAAATTCAACTAACTTATAGTTTAACGTAATAAATAATTTAAAAAATATTAATTACATATGTTACTTTAGGATATTTTGAATGAACTTACCGGTGATAATATCCTTGTAGATCCTCATGGTGGAAGATGGAGAAAGATTTAATTACAGCTAAACTAAATAAGATACAGTCACCCCGACAGAGCGAACCGGAAGGGAGCGAAGCTACTTGGAGAAGCAACCAGCTTCACTACACACTCATACCAATGTCTAAGATTTAAACTTGTACGTAAGGATATATACACTAACTTGACAATTCTCTCATTTTCGTAATTTCTTTACATTTATTCATACATTATATCATGCTTTATTTATAAAATATAGATTAAATAATTTTACCTATTTTTGTTAAAATAATTAATAAATTCCAAATATATACATACATACGATATGTGACATGTACATATGTATATACATGTATACATACGTATACCTAGAAAGGAGTGACACCAATTTTATCTCCCTATTTTATATTTCAGTAGATTAAATGTACATAATCGAAAAATACTAATTAATTTTGTTAACATTTTTTTGTATTTTCTCACATTTTTTTGCACAATAAATGCTTTATATAATCCATAGTTAGTGTATAATCACAAGTATAACCAATATATTATAATAAAATACTAAAACATGATTTTACTAAATTCTGTATTAATAACAGATTCTGTATTAATAAAGTGTACAATTTTGTAGTTAAACTTTTCAATTTTTAAAATTAAAATCAGGTAAGAGTTGAATTCACTTCCGGTTCCTGGTTACAAATTCCAATGTACAATATTTCACTAATTCCTTGCCGTCCGAATCGTACCGTGTCTGTAAATAAGCGGCACGAATCAATTCAACTGCATGTTGTATGCGACAACTGCTAAAATAAATCAAAGCTGAATACAATAAAGGAAAAATTATATATTGTAAGTAATCACAAGAAAATTATATGATTAAAATCAATATTACGTTTCCAGTGTGCATTATAATTATATACATATTTTAATTTTATTTAGTGCTATGTATATATGTATGTACAGTTCTGATGCTGTAGGATATTCATTTGAATCATTTGTAACCTCTACTTCCGGTTCTCGTGAACGTACAGGCACGTGTGACTCATGCTGTTTTGCGTTTAATTGTTACAGATAAATAAGTTTGGCTTTTCATTTCATAAACAATAGATGCAATAAAATTGCTTTAAACGTGTGCTCGATAAAAAGACGGAAAAATGGAAAACGGAAAGAAAGAAGTTAACTCTGAAACCGTGAATGCCTCATGCGATGAGGTTAAATGTGAGAAGCCGGTTTCTAACGTTGAAGAAAATTCTATAAAGGATGAAAAAACTGAAGAACCTACCAGTGAACTCTTAACTAATATAAAGAATGAAGACGAGATTAAATGCGAGGAGCCTGTTCCTAACGTTGAAGAAAATTCTATAAAGGTTGAAAAAACTGAAGAACCTACCAGTGAACTCTTAACTAACATAAAGAATGAAGACGAGGTTAAATGCGAGGAGCCTGTTCCTAACGTTGAAGAAAATTCTATAACGGATGAAAAAACTGAAGAGCCTTCCAGTGAACTCTTAACTAAAATAAAGAGTCAAGTTGAGGTATTATTTATTAGTATAGTAGTAGATTCCCATTTATATGAACACTGAGAAACAACTAGGTCATATAACAGGGTATATTCATATAATAGAAGTCCACTGATTATAGGAGTTCACGTTCAGATAAATGGATTTAATCAAACACTTAATTCATTTCTCAGATGATAACAATAGGTGTTCGCATAAGTGGTCTAACGTTTGACATTAGTTCAGATAATAAGAGTTCAGCAGAAGTTAAGTACACATTGGATATTGCTCAAAACTTTGTTCCAATAAATGAAGTTCAGATAAGTGGAGTTCTACTGCGTATACAACAGTTAATTAAATTTGTGCATAGTAGGTTCATAATCATATTCTATGTATAGGGTATTCAGCTTTATTATGTATTATACTTTCAAGCTAAATATGTGATAATATTTAATTAGTTAGTTTATTAATTTTTATCAATAGACTGAGAAATGGATTTGATTAACATATAGGTCCTTGGTTAATATTTAAATTCTATAAATTAAGTATAAAGTATAATACAAAGCACTTCTACTTTTATTATACTTTAATTATAGTTTTTAACTGCCTGTTTTCACAGTTAATCTTGTTTTTTCAATCTCTTCCTATTTTATTTATTGACTTTATTTTATTTTGTTTACTTGAGCTAAACAGTAAGCTTACTTAAGAAATTTTTTCCAACCTCACTCACCAATTTTATTAGTATTGTATAAAGTGATGTCTTGATAACTATCATTTTTTTAGTCAACATATAACCCCTTGCCATACCATTTAGCTCAACGAAATTCGTGCCCAAGCAGTTGGGATGACGCACACTAAATGGGCAGCGTAATGCGCGAGACAATCATAGTAGAAGTCGACATGCGGATATCTGTTATATAGCTATAGACTTACTTATTTCCAAACGATACTGTTCTTGTGGACGTCAACTCTAATTTAATCCTTGTTCCTTTTTTCTATACATATTTTTAGTACAATATCTTAGTCAATACTTCAAAACATAAATATTAGTACTATAAATCCTGCAATCCTGAAACTCTCCACGAGTCTCACTCGTGATGTTTACGTTTGGCCTGCATTTCTTTTCACGAGTCTGACTCATAGTATTCATGTTTAGACCAAAATTGTTATCACAAGTCAGACTCGTCAAATTACGGCAAGAGGTTAAGTATGTTGTATTTTATCCTCAACCTCAATTAGGATTGACTGATTTCCTACAGGTTGACTCCATCCTCTAAAACTTATTTTTTGTTGATTTTTTATCTTATCCTCTCATAGTGTTCGTGATTTTATTTTCCAAAATCTTTGAAAAGTGTCAAGAACTCTAGTTTGTCCTAGATTCTTAAAGAGACATTTTTTGATACTTGCAACAATTATTAAGGCAAGGCTATTTCTATCCTTAAATATCTTCGAACTGGAAGGGTTGGGCTATCTTTTTCCTCCATCTAAAAAAATTTAATCATCAATTGTACATTAAAGTAGAAACTAGAACAATACAAAAATCAAGCCCAGGCTTAAGGGATTCAGATCGCCAATCGCATTAGTAAATAATAGTTTACCAGTGGAGGATTAAATATTTTGAATATGCTCTTGCTTGTTCACTAATCATACTTATTTTAACTACAACAATTGTATTCATTTGTAGTTCTACTTTGGAGATGTTAACATGCAGAAAGATAAGTTTCTCATTGACCAAACAAAATTGGATAACGGTTGGATACCAATGTCTATCATGTTAAATTTTAAAATGTTAACCTCTATGAGCAAGGATTCTGATACGATACTGAAGGCATTGGAGTCTAGTGAACTTATAGAAATATCAGAGGACAGAAAAAAAATTCGTCGCTCACCAAAACATCCTTTACCTGTTTATAATGAAGAATATAGGAAAGCACAGGAAGCCCGAACAGTTTATTTAAAAGGATTTCCATTAAATGACACAAATATTGAGAAACTTAAAAACTTCTTTAGTGATTTTGAACCATTTGAAAATATTATTGTAAGTGTTCTCATTTTAAATATTCCGTATCTAAACTTAGAGGAAACCGGCAAATTAGTGTTTAGATTTTCAGATGATTTTTTTATTTAATAGATGAGGAAATATTGCAGTGCAGATAAAAAGTTACGGTTTAAAGGATCTATCTTTGTACAGTTCAGGACACTGGAAGATGCAAAAGCTTTTATGGCTAGAGAATTGATTAAGTATGGAAATACTGAATTAATTAAAAAATGGTCGTAAGTATAAGTATTTTTAAATTACCATGTATTACATTTGATTAATTCCATATAATCAAATATATGTAATTTTAATGTTTAGAGTTGATTATGCCATAGGAAAGGCAAAAGAAAAGGAAGACAAAAGACAGAAAAGATCTGAACATAAAGCAAAGAAAAATGACACTGTTAGTACAAAAACAATTATTTGATATACCTAAAATAATAAATAATTAGATTGCACCGATAGTGATGTTGTAATACATAAGTTTATTGAAAAAGTTAATTTCTTCCAGGGGAAAGAAAAGATGGATGAAGATAGTGGAGAGGAAAATGAGAAAGAAACAACTTTACCTAAGGGTTGTGTAATTCACTTTTCCGATGTACCTGAAAAATGCAAAAGAGAAGATATCAAGGAACGTTTAGGCGAACTTCAAGCCAGCGTTGCGTTTGTCGATTTTAGAATGGGTGATAAACAGGGTTGGGTTCGCCTACAAGGAGAGAATTCTGCAAAGACTTTAGTTGATAAAATGAAAAATAATAGAGTAAGCAACTAAAACAATATCGATATATAAATTATTAATTCATAATATGTAAATATTCATTGAATATATTTGAAAAGGTATTGATCAACAAAAAAGAAGTTGTGTGCCGGATTCTTGAAGGTGAAGAAGAAGAGGAATACTTAGCAAAAGCAAAAGAAAAAATGACGATGCTAAGGCAACAAAAGTCTTATAATAAAGGAAAACGGGCAGGCAAGAAGGGTAAATTATTGAAATATCCAATAAAAACAGTAATAATAGATACAGTTTCTATTAATTATGTAATGATGATCTGCCATGCTAATACTGAGGGATCATCTGGATCTCGTTGAGTTGAACTCTAACATTTACTGAATAATTGACGATCGTATATTTATCGTTAGTCGTCAAAGTAGAAGTATTCAATTTACGAAATATGTATCTTAGGTCGTAATGCACAAAGGGGTCTAAGGAAGAGGCGTAATAGCGATACCAACGACGGAGTTCCCACTAAAAAAGCAGCTGTCGAGTAAATGAAAGAATATAATTAATAACAAGCCAAACAAATTCCACACTCTTAGCTATGTATATTAATCTTATTTTTGTTATGTGGACGTACACAGAGATATCTGTATAGATTTTAAAAGATAGATGTTACACAGCGACAAACTCAAAGTAGGCTTCTACTTTATGCGCATATTTTTTGTTATATGTGAGTAGTGTTTATATTATTTAAACGATGAAAATACGACATTCTTATATTTTTAAACTGTTCATTTTTTCACTATCGTGAGATCCCAATGAATAAATGTACCTGCGACGCAATAAGATATTACTGTACCACAAGAATCATAAAGTTCATATACTTTGTTGCGTATAGAACACAAATATTACTTACAGTTGTGTCGCTTGATTTGTAAACATATTCTGGTAGTTACTTTTCTAATATTTACGACATTCAATTGCTCTATGGAAGTCATGATTGAATTGACTGGCACATGATGAGAAACCTGTTCATAAATATTTGAAAATAGATTATAGTTAGTAATTATATATTCTATCTATTTTAATAATATAAACAGTTTTGGCAAAATTAGACTTGCATAGATTTAAAATTATTTTATCCCTTACATATATCGCAGTTCAAAACAATTTTTTAACAAAATGTTCATCGCTAAATATTTTATAATGTAAAGAAATATATGTATGTAATCATTTTTTATTTCTAATCACAAAATCAATTTCATCTCGTTATAATGCAAGCAATAGATATTATTAATTTTATTTACAAAATTCATTGTCAAAGTTTTTCTATCCTACTCAGTGTGCAGAATGATTGTAGAGACTGAGTACAGAAGGAATAAATGGAAGGATAAATAACACTAATAACCTTATTAACGTTAATTACACTTAAAATAACTATAGGTGCAACATATTAAAACTACGTTCATTTAAAAATTCTCATTTTTTTCTAATAACTTAATTAAATACATACTGATTGCAACTAATAAAAGCAATTCTGGAACGCAAACATTACACGAAGAGGAAAGAACAGTAAAATTTTCTTACATTATTTTTATAAAGAGTTTATTTAAACTCAATTGGTTAAGAATTCTTAGAATTAAATATCTTTTGATGTTTAGAGTTTATTTGCAATATGAAAATTATTTAAATTTAAAGTCTAATTTTATTGTTACTATTACATTGTGCCATATTTAGAACTCAAATTTATTCATGTGAAGTTTTAATTGACTTCTATGTATCATGATTTTATTTTTAAATATGATTTTTAAGAGTATGTATCACTTTTATAATTTGAAAATACGAATCTTTTACGTCTACGATAATAAATTACTGAATAATACTCTATAATTTATTCTTTTATTCATACAATGATTATCGTACTTTGAACAACTTATATATTAATTTTTTCGTAGTAGAACTCTTGAAAGGCAGTGCTTAATGAATCTGTACACTTAGACTGCAGTTTTACTTTATACAGAATGCAGGAAATAGGTATAAAAATGTATAACGAAAACAGTTTCAATAGAAGTAATAGTATATACAATAATTACAGCGTGTTTTAAGTGAATTGAAATTACTTAATGTTGACTCTATTAAATAGTACATCGGCATTCAGAAGACTTGAAAGTGTAGACATCTTGTTTTCTTGTGTCTTTGTATTACTGAAGTCAGTAGAATGAAAAGGGGAACTATCGTTATGATAGCGAGAAAAACCTGCAATATATAATAATTACGTAAGTCATCAAAATGCCTTATTTCCAACTTTCTATGAAAATATAGAAAACGTTGCATTTAAAAAATTTAAAAGCGATACTAATGTTTTACAAAGCTAATTATATTTAAAGCAAATAAAAATTATAGTAACAGTTAAATGAGGAGGAATATAAGAAATTAGCATAAAAAATTTTTATACAAAAAGCGTATTTTACAAGTGTCTATCAAAATATACATTTACAGTAAATTTTAAAATAACATTAACATTGTTTTGGTCATTCACACTTATACTGTAGTTTGCAGTCTTAGATTATCAAAATATTCCTATAATTAAAATAAAAGAAATGTAACATTTTTGCACTATATCCATCTAAGAAGGATACACAATGCATATGTCGTTACATTTTACAGTAGAAAAATTAATAGTTTCAAAATTATCGTATGTCCGGGAAATGGGGGTTTCCTGAGACCATTTGAAGTAACTTTTTCACTAGTGAAAATGCAATCCACGACTTTGTTTAAGAAATATTAACGAAAAACTGTGATCAGCTGTAAAGTGGTCGAACAAGCGAACAACACCGGCTCCGACTGCGGGAATCGATGGCTTCGGGTCTTGTTCTAAGTTTTCGAATTTTTTTTACTACTTGACAATGATATAAAAAAAAACGCGTTTCACCCTTATTTTAGAATGTCTGAAGAATATTTACTAATTTTTCGGAGTCAAAATAGTACGTAGTTTAACCGTGACAACCGTTTTAGTTATTAATTGAGCAGTTTACAGTGAAGATTAACAAAAAAAATCTCGTTAATCTTACGAAAAAAATATCTTTGTTTCAATAATTCCGCATTCAAATAGAATTCAACGAATGATTCGTAAAGCTAATTTAATAATAAATCGCGTTACAGAACATGAAAGATATGTTTGTTCAAGAATTGTGAAGAATATCATTAGTACTCAACTCTCTCACCCATTTAGTTGAGGATGCATTTCTTCAGTTGATCCCAGTTCGATGGGCATTCTGAGGAAGGGATACGGTCGGAGGTACCTCGGGTAGGGACGGTATGGAAAACACGGAGTTCTCATTTTCACAACACTGTCGCCAAACACTGACCACTTAATGAATCCTCGACTATAACGAAAGGTCCGTCGGATTCCTCTCGTTGATTCATTTTGCTCGAAGGAATTCACCGAGTTCACTTTCACGTAACTATCACCAAACTCTGGCTACTTAATAAATCCTCGGTAGTCAGGAAAGATGTGCAGATGACCTTTGGATTCCTTTCGTTGATTTCTGCATTAACTCTCGCCGTTTACATATTCGGAAATTCCTCCCGCAACTTCCACATTGTGAATAGGAACGTGAATGAAACAATGTAAAGGATGCGGGAGGAATTTCCGAATATGTAAACGACGAGAGTTAATGCAGAAATCAACAAAATCATCCAAAGGTCATGTGCACACCTTTTCCGACTGCTGAGGATTCATTAAGTGGTCAGTGTTTGGCGACAGTGTTGTGAAAATGAACTCCATACTTAAGGTCCCTCCGACCGTATTCCATTCTCGGTATGGCCATCGAACTGGGATCAGCTGAAGAAATGCATCCTTAACTAAATGGGTGAGTTTACTACTAACGATATTCTTCACAATTCTTAAACAAACATATCTTTCATATTCTGTAACGCGATTTGCTATTAAATTATCTTTACGAATCGTTCGTTGAATTCTATTTGGATACGGAATTATTGAAATAAAGATATTTTTTGCGTAAGTTTGACGAGATTTCTTATTGTTAATCTTCACTGTAAACTGCTCAATTAATAACTAAAACGACTGTCACAGTTAAACTACTTACTATTTTGACTCCGAAAAATTAGTAAATATTCTTCAGAAATTTTAAAATAAGGGTGAACAGTGTATTTTTTTTTTAAATATCACTGTCACGTGATAAAAAATATTCGAAAAGTTCGAACACGACCCAAAGCCATCGCTCTCCGCGGTCGGAGCCGGTGCTGCTCGCTCGTTCGACCACCTCGCAGCTGCTGAGCTCGTCTCACATTGATCACTGTTTTTCGTTAATATTTCATAAACAAAATTGCGGATTGCATTTTCGCTAGGGAAAAAGTTACTTCAAATGGCCTCAGGAAACCCCCATTTCCCGGAAATATGATAATTTTGGTACATCCTGTAGATTCGTACTGTAAAACAGATACTGTAAAACTGTAACAGTAAATTGCAGTCTTTTATACTAATTATGAGAAAACAGTCCTTTCGTATTATGAACAATAATATGAGAACTCTTTTCTTATTGATATCAACAAAATTGTTTTCTTACAGATATCAACAAATTCAGCTTTTCAAATACAAATATGTAACGTTCATTTTTTATACAATTATAAAATTACACTTCACAACGTTAAAAGTCATTCATTCTTCCTTAATTTGTAAAAATACAAAAAGATTGTTATTTTTATAAATATCTAAATTTTTGTTTAAGTGATCATATAAATTTTTAGACTAGAACTTACTAGTAAATAATGGTAATTTCACTTCTAATTTTTTCTAAATATCCTAGAAGTAAAATTAAATCATATATACTTTGTGCGTGTTAAAGCGCTCCCTCCTTTTGTTGGATCCATCATTCGATCCCAATTGGTGTGACCAACCACGAATCCCACAGCACGCATTTTTTCTTGCTCCTTTCGTTCTTCTAAATCTGCCCACCTTACCTAGAATTTATATAATATTGGGTTTGTCACACCATATTATTATTAAAAATTTGATCTACTTACGCGTTTTTTGCCAGAAGTGTCCTCCATGTTATAATAATCAGGAACTTGAAGGAAATCTTTCATTGTTTGAACTTTTCCCTCATTTTTCTTTTTTGCAAGACCATCCAAACGGTCTATGTAATATATTAATATAGAATGAAGTATTTTCTTTTCTTCCATATTATACAATACATTTATTTAAGCTTACCTAACTTATCTTCAGCTTCCATGCGTTCCCATTTACTTACTCCCTTAAAGTTATAATTCTAATTATATTCATTATATCTTTTTGTTATATTTGTTTAATATAAACGAAAACTTACCACACTATCCTGAATATCCTCTTGACTATCTTGACTATCTTCATTTTGTTGAGATACTTTCTCTTGTGTATCTTCACTATCTTCCATGTGAACCTATAAGATGTAAATATAAAATACGATTTCTCTATATAATTCATTAGTAAACCTACTTATGAAACTTACTTCTTCAATTGCCTGTTCTTGCAACATTGAATTAACATCCAGTTTTTGATGATAACTCGGCGTTGGCTCAAAATAGTCTATAATCCTATTTATTTCGTCTTCTGTGCGATTGTGAATGTTTCTTTTCAAACAGATTTGTAAATCCATTTCCATTTCACATACATATACCTAGAAAAAAAGTATTTACAAACGTACAGCATTACAAAACAAACCACTTCCACCACAATAGAACCGCCAGTTCCACCAATAAAACTTACTTTAAAACCTTTGGTTTTAGCAAAGCTCCACATTTCTTCATAGTCGGAGATCTTTTCGTTAATGCAGTCTAATATTATAAAATTGAAGAAACCATCGGTGATATTTTTCTTAAACGCCTTTACTAATGATGCCACATAACTTTGCTCCATTGCTTCTTCGTATTCATAGACCATTTCCTAAAACATTATTTCGTTGGTTACATTAGTCACAACAATTGGCATTCAATAGTTGTATAATAAGAAACTATACCTTGACAGTCACTTTCTTGCCATTATCGTCAGTAGATTCTATTTCTTTTTCCACTAAAAAGTAGTCATCAAGGCTCAAGATCCTTGGTGCAGAGCCTCCTTGCTCTACTTCCTTGTCCTGTAAAAATAAAAAAGAATGTACACTTGAATAAGTACAATGGATATTAAAATAAATTTTATTCAGAAAACTATAATATGAATTCACCTTGATAAGTTTTGCAACAAATGATTTTCCACTGCCTGGAGGACCCCTTAAGATAATAGCTATTTTTGGTGGTCTGTTCTGGCGACCAGGAGCACACAGTAAGTCATCCACCATTGTGCAGTTCGGTGTTTTCGCCAACTCCAAAGTCTTTGGTGCAGGTTCCACCACATTGTGTTGAACATCTGTAACACTGTAACACATAACTTTAATTTATCGTAAGTTCTCAACAAACTAGTCTGTAATTGCAAATGTATTATTCAACAAAATATAGTAAATCTCTTATATAACATAAAAAAACAAAATCGGTAATAAAATGTAAATGATTGCGGGTATATAATAATTTATACATTAAATGTACTTTTGATATTTGAAGTATACCTTCTAGTTCAGTCATAAATGAATACTTTGCACAAGGTATTAAGACGTTGAACGTATTTAAACCATAGTAGAGAAAAGGTAAATGCATTTGAAGCAATTGTTGATGATATATGAAATATGTAATAATATGAAACTCCTGAAAATGGTGTATATTTTTTCAGGGTACCCATAATTAGATAGAGAAAGCTTAAACTACAAGAAACACATTCACACATAATACAAATATATAAAAATAAAACATGTTTGTATTATATTTATTACTGCATGTTTCATGTGTTTAACTTTGAAATTCCGAATTGTTCAATGATGACAAAAATATCATCGATTTGTTAAAAAAATAAACTTGCACACATATGGAAACAAGCCCTTCGAGTACTTTAACTAGTATCATTAATTATATAACCATATACATAGACATGTAGATTGAATATATAATGAAAACCAGTGGTTTTCAAAATTCTTTATTGTGTGTCAACACTGACGCTGTAGACACAAACACAGTGCTTATGTATTTTAACAGTCTGAAGACAAAGCAAAATTTGCATAAACAAGTCTTCATACTTTATGCAAAATGCAACGTTTGTCTTAAATAATTTGTAAATGGATACCAATGTTATAACTCGAGTCCGTGTAAGAACACAAAAGTCATAAAAGCATTTATTTTACAATGTTTCGAAAGGACCAAAACCGTTAAGGCGGAGTTTAATAATTGGTGTCACATACCTGGTGTCTGGTGGCTTTGTCTCAACGATGTTCTTGTTTGTGTTCTCCTGCCAGTTTATATTTCCTTTCGATCTAAAGAAAGTTGTATACTTTTTCAAACGAATATAATTCATATATTCACATAATATCTTATATTTACACACATATATGAATATGCACAAAAGATATACTTATTCGTTGGTACTGTACCTGTCTTCATCTTTATTTTCTTTGTTTGTTTCCTTTTGAGTTTGCTCATTTCTTTCCCGTGTTCTTTCTATATTTCAGAAAAAAGAAAGTTAACATAAATGTAGATATTTCTGATCTCACAATTCTCATTAAATTTGGGCAATTTTTATTTATAATAAACTCTACTACGAAAATAACGTAATATTCAAGTTAGAAAATGTTGAGACTACACATTACCTTTATTAGCTTTTTTATTATAACGACTATCCTGATCTTTGTTGGATAAATGGTCAAATATCCTGTCTTCTTTTGCTTTATAATTTTCTTTCTCTCTGTAATCTCTTTCCAGTTTTTTATCATCTATATAGTCTTCACTATTCCTTCTGTGACCATAGTCACCCGTTCTCCTATTATCTGATTTTCCTGAATAATGTTCATATCTTCTTATTTTCTCTGTATATTCTTTTAAGTTTTGTTCACTTTCTTCCCAGTTCCTAAAATCTTTCGTTGGATGTACCTCGCCTTCTGGTATCAGTGGCTTTAAGTTACCATGTCCATAATCGAAGCATTGTACAGGAGTTAAGTGATCTTGGATTGATGACCGAGAAGTATGAGCATAGTCAATTACTTTAGCAGGTACATGATCAACGAATTTCTTATCAGCAGCAGTTCCACCGTGATTATAATTAAATTGCTTTTCTATGCAAAACTCTTTAACAGGTGTACATCTAACATGAGACTGGCGATTATCCATTGATCGTTTCGCATACATGTTAGAGCTGTTAAATTTCGAGTACTCAGATCCTGACGATTCTCCAATTGTCAATTCACTCATTGTTTTGTCTGTTCTCATGTCTGATATATTGAGTTTGGCTGCATCCAAAGGAGATCTTCTTTCTATATTATTTATTAAACTTTGATTAAATGATTCACTTTGAATTGGTTTTTCATTGTAGCCAAATTCTTGCACAGATCTTTGGTCAATATCACCTAAATTACCTTTAGTATATGATTGCTTCCATCCTGAACCTTGGACACTATTAGCATCAAACTTTCCCTGTTGCATACTTTGATCCATTTGAATTTGATCCTTACACTCAAAAACTCCGCCACTGCCACGAATATCAGAAATGCTTTCTGAATTTTCTCTATTTTTGGGACCCATATTGTTAAGACCTCTAACATCAAACTGTCTCTCTCGAGTTGTGAATAAATCATTTGGACCACTAGTTGGACCTCGTGAGACAAAGTATGCATCACTTCCACCCTGTGGTATTGAAGTTCCGTCAGTAGAAGCGTCACATAACTTTTCACTAAATCTACTTGGAAATTGTCCTTCATTCATTCCCTTTGATCCGCTCGGACTTCGTTGATAAGGTCCTTCATTGCGACGTGAACCAAACAGTGTGTCACTAGGACTCGAGAATTTAAACTGTCCATCATTCGGTCCCCTTGAAGCAAACTGCATATTATTAGGACCTCGATTATCAAAAGGTACGTCATTCGATCTACCAGGTACAAACGGTCTACTAGATCCTTGAGGTCCAAATTGTCCATCAGTTGGTCCTCTGAGACCAAACTGACCATCATTAGGAGGTCTTCTTTGTCCAAATTGTCCATCATATCTGGGGCCAAATTGTCCAATATTAGAACCTCTAGGTCCGAATTGTCCACTATTGGGACCTCTTGGTCCAAATGATCCATCAATAGGAGCTCTTGGTCCAAATGATCCATCACTAGGACCTCTTTGGCCAAAGTGTCCATCAGCCGGCCCTCTTGGACCAAATATTCCGTCATTCGGTCCTCTTGGTCCAAAGGATCCGTCGATAGACCCTCTTGGACCAAACTGACCATCATTTGGTCCTCTAGGACGGAATTGTGAGTCATTGGATCCTCTTGGATCGAACTGTCCATCGTTGGAACCCCGTGGATCAAATTGTCCATTGTTAGGTCCTCTTGGACCAAATTGACCATCACTGGGACCGCGAGGCCCCAATGAAAATGAATTTGGACCAACAGGATTGAACGGTATTGGACCTCGAGGTTCAAACATAGGAAATCTGTTATCACCAAGACCTCTTGGAGTAAGAAAAGGTGTATTTGGTCTGAATTGCATTCCTCTCGGACCAAATGTAGGATCAAAATTATCTCTGGGAGCAGGGCAATCTGGATTATTTAAGAATGGTTGCGAGGAAGACTCTTTTTCATCATGCATCTCATTAATTCGCCGTAGAGGATCATTATTTTCGATAGTCTCTGTGGTAACAGGTCCCAAATTTGGAAATTCAGGAGGAGGTTCCATATTTAAATCTTCTGGTTTTGGATCATTTTCTCCCATAAAAGGCAAAACATCCGTTTTCCTGATATCGTTTTCATTATTTGATAAATCTTGATTAGATTTTATTATTTCAGGTATTACTTTTTGAGTACTTTGTTCTGGAGCAACATAATTAATAGATGAATTGTCACCATCTATAACGGTAATAGCGTCTTTTTGTGAATTACCTTCAGGAAACTGATTATCAGACCATGGTGCTTTTTCCAATAATGGAATCTCGGTTTGTATTGAGTAATTATCAGGATCATCTTTGCGTGTACTATCAACATTATGTTCATTAAGTTGGGGATGTACTAGAGAAGATTGATCTTCTCCACTAAGAAGTTCTTTACTATCTTTAGCTATATTTGTGTCAGTCCCTAGATTTCCTATGTCTGATCTTGGTTCTATGATTATGTCTTGTACTTGCTGCGAACTAGTTCCCCTAAATTGTATACCATCTCTAGAATCAAATGAATTATTACGACCAAGACTTGTGGGGCATCGTGGACCAAAATCAGGATTTGGACCTTGCGGTTTGAAGTCTATAGGCATTCTAAAATTACCAGGACCAGGACCACGAGGACCGAAATTATTAATCCCAGAATTTTTCAGAAACAGAGAATCCCCAGTTATTTTCTTAAAGCTCTCGCTCAATGAACCAACGTTGCTACCCTTATCAGAGTCAAGATAACTAGGTCTAAATACATCCAACGCAGCTCGCCGCTTTTCCATAAGTTTTTTTAATTCTGGTGCTAATTTATCAGATGGTTCAAATTGATTATTCCTACCGAAAACACGAGGAACATTTGGAAAGCTATCGCGTCTATCGCCTATATCTTTTTGATCAAAACGATCCATACTGTTCCTACTGAATCTATCTCCTGTTGGACCGAACGATTCATTATTATTGGCACCAAATCTATCATTCCCTCCAAAACGGTCGTTCACAGATTCATTTCCTTGCCCAGTTCTTTCAGTCGATAGTCCAAATCGCTCACTTGCGAACCTATTATCACCAGGTCCGAATCTATCATTTCCAAGTCCAGGTCGATCACTTCCTAAATTGAATCGATCATTTCCAGGCCCGAATCTATCATTTGAATTAAACCGATTACTACCCGGTCCAAAACGATCACTTGCGGAAGTGAATCTATCATTGTTGAAATTCATTTTCTGCTGATTGAATTGATTGTTTCCATGCTCTTGATAATTTCTATCCTCTCTTCTAAACTGATCATTTTCAGGCGGTCGTTCGTCGTTAAATTTATAATTTTCGTTCCGTTGACCATATACATCGTTCGATCGAAATTGATTACCTTGTTGCTCAATAATTCCATCACAACCAAAACGATCTGGTGCTATACCATCCTTTTGCCGATTGGATTCACTAGTGTTGAAGTTATTTGGATTCATTGAGTCGAAATTATTCATAGGACCACCTTGTGTTAGACGCTCATTGGCAGCATGATTTCCATCAGGACCACTCACACTACTTGGACCATACGACGGAGGTCTTCCTTGCATGTTGGATGGAACCGGTGGACGTACATTAGAATTCTGTCTATCGTTAGCAAACCCAGGCGGCGGCTGAGAGAAATTTGGTGCATTGGGAAAATTTGGTGGTGGCTGTGTGAAATTCGGACGAGGCATTTGTGTGGGTGGTGCGCCGAAAGGTGGTGGAGGCACACCGCTTATGGATTGGAAATTGGAAATGCCTGATACGTTCATTCCTGCATTATACTGTTGTGCCCATTGCTGTGAATTCCAAGGCGACGAAGTCATCGCACTGGAAGACATTATATTCATGGCAGCTGGTAACTGAGATGTCGACAACTGTGAGGTTTCTTGAGTGGATGCCATGGTAGATGTTTGAACCGTGGATGTTACGGTCTCTGTAGCTGGTGGCGGCGGTGGTGGAGGAGGAACGTTAGCATTTTGTTTCGTAGTTAAACCAAGGGTTTTACCAATGCCTAACAAATTGTTAATCAAGCCTTGATTTTCTGTGCTTGATAGAATGTTCATTATTTTATCATCACCAGGTAAGCTTTTAGCCTTCTCTACTTCTGCCTTCGCAACAACTTGCTTTTGCTGTTCGCGTTTCTTACGCATCTGTTCTCGTCGTTCAATAAGCTTCTCCCGCCAAGATGTCCATTTCGCTTCGTACTGTTTGTATTGAGTCTACAATAAAATAATACTTCTTTTGGAAAAAATAGAACCAGCGCTATGGTACTTTTAGAATTCGTAATGAATACTTCAAGCTCTAGCGAATAATAGATAATCGTAATATCACTTACCTTGTCAGGATGATTTGCATTTTGCTCTTTCCACTTATTAAATTGTTCTTCCCACTGTTTAAACTGAGCGTCGAACGTTTTTTCAGCTTCGGTTAACTCGTCGTCTTCAACTTTCAACTTTTTAGCACTATTTGATTCACTAACGCTACTACTACCGCGTTTACCGGTTAATGTACTTTCCTTACTACTATTACTACTTTCGGGAGGCAATGGTGGTTGATTAGGGGGCAAGGGGGGATTCTGGGGACAGTTTTGTACACTAGTTTGCACTGTGGTGTTCGCATTTTGCTTAACAGGAAATAATGGAAGATTGTTTTGATGTGGTGGAGGCATGCTTGTAAACTGATATGTATTCATTGTGGTTGGGGGTAATGGTGGTTTTGTATCTTCTTTTGGAAGAGGCGGTGGAGGCTGTACAATTGGTAACTGGGTCACCTGTGTAGTTAAACCCATATTCTGGGCTGACATATGCTTCATAGTTTCCTGATACTGAAACAAAATTGAATGAATAAATCTACAAATCAACTTAATACAATTACATAGTCTTTTACATACAAAAAGAATTAATTTTTAAGTTTTAATATTAATGGTTATTATTCCTTCATTTTTCATCAAACACAAATCACAGTTTTAATTAGAAAATAATTACTCAAGTATGCTCCAACTTATAGTATATGACTATAGAAGAAGCTTTGACATACTTTTTCTCCATACTGAGCTTGCCATTGTTGGTACTGTTGTTGCCACTGCTGCCACTGAGTCCAATTTTGTTGTTGAGCTGCTGCCCATTGTTCTGCTGTATATCCACTAGGTGCCTGATAATAAAATGAAGTATATTTACAATCTACTATGCTATTGTTGTATCATTTAATAAAGGATGAATTAACGTAGTCACAATTATAGTTTTAATTTAATAAATTATATATTACAGAATTTATCACAATGTGATTAATTAAAAACTGAATGATCTTACTTAATTGGCAGAGTATTAGATTTAAAATTACAAATACATTATAAATAAAAATTTTAATGTAATACTTACTGGTTGACTATAATACTGCATGTATGCTTGCATCATAGCCATGGGATCTGCTCCTGGTGCAGCATAACCAACTGGTGGTTGTGGCATTGGAGTGGCAACAGCACCAGCTGACAATTGCCATTGGTTCCAATTTTGCATGTTTTAACCCTCTCTTCAGCAAATGATTTGCTAGTACATTCCAAACTGTTTTAAGGGCTGCAGTCCGTTTGGACGCTAGTTTGTGTTTAAAGAAAATTGTTATACATTTAATGCAATACATGCACATAATTTATAGTAAATAACCCTATCAGTTTATATATTTTACTTTCATGGTACAGCCACCAATCATACATACATTTGAATATAATTAATGTAAAAGTATCTGCAAAATTTATAAGTATGGAGGCCACTCTTTAAAGAAAAGATTGAAAAAGTATTTACCTGAAATATTTTATATATTATACATTAAATAATTTAGGTAATTTCAAGAAAATTCCTCTTGAATTTATAATAATTGGCAGACAACCAACTATTGTATTAATATAATAAAAAATATTATTAAAAGGTATTATATTCTTATTCTATGTATAATAGTTTCTAGAAAATTAAATACATATCATTAAACAAATCATTATTAAAACAGCTATTGTAGAATTACATTTAGATATACAATTAACATAAAATCTTGTAAGTTTGGGTCACCACTATGCATCAGTATCGAATATAACACATCAATTTATAAACTGTAGGTATTGACATAAATGTGTTTGTAGTTGATTACTACAGAAAAAGGAACCATTAATGTATCTTTTACTTATTCTCATAGAAAGAACAAAATAATGAATGTGCAATACATATTCTTGAAAGAAAGATTTAAATATGCATTAGAAATAAATACATATAAATCTTTTTCACAACATTGCAAGCTTTTAATATTCATTAAATTTTCTTTCTATCTTTACTTAAAACGAGTAAAGATATAAGTATAAAAATTAAAGATAAAAAAACTGTAATGATTGAGTTGTTAAAATATTTGTGAAAGTAACTATATCATTATCCAGCAAATTGATCTAGCCAGTTATAGCAAAAATTATCTATTAGACAAACATTATGTTTAATATATTATTAACATATTATGTTGTTCTAATAGATCAAGATGTTAATTTGCTGGAGAATAAAATAAAAACCTTTGTGATAAAATAATTATTTGCATGTAGCTTGTAAAAATTTGCATAAAGACGTAATAAAACAGCATAGACAAAAACCATTTTAAATAACTTCTCTAGAAGTATAAATATGTATAATTGGTATATGTGTACTACCATTAAACTTTGTAATGATAGACAAAACTTATAAAGAAGTTTAATTAGTTTATATTAATATACACAATATAGATTTTGTGCCATATTGAAAATTTATCCTATGTTTAACTGAAAAAGTGTTTCACTGATAAAAGATCAGACACTTTTTTCCAATGATAAACATTAACGTAGACGATAACTCATCTTAATTTTCTTAATTAAAATATTTAACATATAATTATGAACGCTTTACATTACATCTTTTCATTTAATTTTATTGCATCACAATGTAAGCATAGTAGAAAGGGTTGTTGCATGGTACGCACAAATTTTTAATTTATTTGGAGAAAGGAATTTCCTATAGCATCACTGCATTAAGAATAAAATTGGGTCAAGTAAATTTATTTGTCAATATGCAACATTTCAAGGACAACAAAATCAAGAATTGCACATATATCCGAAGCATGTACTATCAAAATTATGAAAACTCGTCGACTAATTACAATAAAGCAATACAATCCTATGAATATGCGGCGACGAGCCTCTCAACGCTATCGCCATGATTGTTAGCGAGAAATAACTTATTAATTTTGTGCAAATATAATTGCCGCTGTTACAAGATATAATAATCAAAATAACGTCTTCGTCAGTTTCTTCTATCGATAGAAGCAATTTTATACGAATTAAACAATTTAAGAAGTCACGACATCGTTAATTATTAAATGCGATATCCCGCATTCTTATAGAAGTGAATAAAACTGGGAAATATTGTAGTAAATAACTGGAATTTATCAATGCTACTCACGACTAGATCTCCAGAGAACAGCAACAATTTTGGCGTAAAATTCACGAACACCGCACGATACGTTTCACGGTAATTAATGAAAATTGATACGAAATCGTCAAAATTGACCAGAATGGCGGCTGGCGACGTTGGGTCAACTATAATTCAAGGTACCAACCGCACAGAAAAAGTTTCTTGAGTGCAGTCTATGAAGTCAAATCAAATACAAATCTCACGAATTTTGTATATTCTATAGAAAACAATTAGTATAATCAACAAGAAGTCAAATGGCCAAAATTTTTGAAAACTAATATCTAGTAAAAGTCAATAAAGAATCATATGAGCAAAATTTTTCAACGTCTAACTTTGCGTTGAATTGTACTATTTGCCAATCAGAGCACAGCAATTCGCTGCATTTTCTCAATTCAAGAGCCTCGTTGCCCCCGGATTTGGTTCTTGAATTGAAGGAGTACTGTAATACGTTTATGGTGGTACCTCTGTGCAGTTTGTGCAAATTCACATAATCGATAAAATAGAAAACTAATATATACATTGTCAGTGTTACAGGAATTTAACTTTGCCACATTCCTGTGGCGGTTTACATATTAAAATTAATATGAGAGAGAAGCATCCTGTATATGTCTGATTTTATTGTTAAATAACGTTCTAGAAAAGCTCAATAAAGAACACTGAATGTTTTTCTTATTTGAAATGTGTAATATTTTCAATAACTTCATCTTTGTATTTTATAGCTTGCGTATAATTAATTAAATATTAAATACATACGTTGGCGCCTACCATTGTTATCGTTATCATACAATATTATAATAAAATATTATGAAAAATAATTTCAAATCAATAAAATACACTTCTATTAACGCCATTTATACATTCATAATGATTTTAATTATGATGTATTAATTTAGAATTGTTATCACATTTTATTTCTTCAAAGAATTCTAATAAATGGTAAACAATTTTTAAACAAAATTGGATCAAATTTTCAAAAATAATTATTCTGTTATTGATCAAGTTTGCTGCTATGGAAATGTAAACAAAATGTAGTAACATATTGCAATATTTGTATATCTACATTTAATCTGTGTAAACCAGAATATCATAATTGTGTATTTAATTAGAATAGCTGTGAAAACTATTTAAAATGTCTGCTTTGCTGCAAGCCAAAGTATTTTACGGTTTAAAGACTGACATAATTTCGAACATACATTATCTTTCGGACGTAGAAGTCTTGTATCCTGTTGGTAATGTAATATCACTTCATCTTATTCCGCAACGTCGCCAACGATTTTTACGTTTATCTGATAAACAAGAGATAAATATTATTGCTGTTACCCATAATAAGTATGTTTCCCTATATTCCCAAAATGTATACACCATACAAAATTTATCAGTTATAATGCACCTATGTTTCTTTTCCATTCAAGGAAATATGTCGCAATCTGCGAAATTGGAGAGAAACCCACTATATCTATATACGATGTTCAAACTTTGAAGAGAAAAAAGTTGCTTGGAATACCTTATGATGCACCTGAAGTTACTAAATTTACCTGCATTGATTTTAGCTTTGATAATCAGTATTTAGCAGCAGTTACAGGGGAACCTGATCAAAAAATGCTTTTCTACAATTGGGAAAAGGGAAAATTGGAGTCAAAAATTAAAGTAGGCACTCAGCAAACACCACCAGCTATTGTTGAATTAATAGCTTGTAATCCATCCGATGTAGGAGTAATTGCTGTTGGTGGTTCACACAATTTCAAATTCTTAAGTCTTTCTGAGACTGTCTGGCGTCCATATGGATTCTCGAAAGCAGACAATATACTTGCATGTTCTATGGCTTGGTTGAATTCAGATAGATTATTACTTGGAACTGAAGATGGAAGAATTCTTTACTTAGAGAATGGTGACTTAAAAAATATTTATAAAATGAGTGATACAACTTCTATGAATCTTAGAATACGGGAAGAGTATGTCATACAAGCAGGTGGTTCACTAATTGATGTTAAAGAAAAAAATGATTGGGAAAATAATATTCGCTGTTTAGTTGCTTTTCCAAAAGGCTTCGCATACGCACATGGTTTTAGAACAATTGTACTGTTTGAGAGAGAAGGTCACCATAAATATGTGAAGAGAAACGTTTATATAATTCCAACACAGCCATCTAAAGACGAGAATCGCGATTTATACAGAATAAATACTATAGGCATTAATATAAGTTTGGATCATTTAGTAATTACGACAGGCTGGCCCCAATTATTTCATATAAGATTGTGGGGGCCAGATTTGAACGTAGATCCAGAGCCGCAGGAACTGCGGCTCTTAAGTCAAGCATTGCATTATGGACCTATAAGTAATCTCTCAATGTGTGCTTGGAAATCAATCTTTATGACTTGTGGAGAACTCGACCATAGTATAAAACTATGGGATTTTGAGACGGGAACGTTAATTTTATTTAAACAATATGCAGAGCACATTTGTGCAATTTCTTTGCATCCCACCGGACTGTTTTGCTTAATTGGTTTCAGTGATAAGTTACGCTTCATGTGTATATTAATAGATGATCTATTAACTATGGAAGAATTTCCTATAAGGTGCTGTAAGACTGTAACTTTCAGCCATGGTGGCCATTTATTTGCTGCTGTGAATGAAAATATCGTACAAATCTACACAACTGTTGATTTCGCTAGCTACTTTATTTTAAAAGGACACACTAGTAGAGTAAAAGCTTTGCTTTGGTCACAAACAGACACAAAATTGTTAACATTAGGCAGTGAGGGTGCCATATATCATTGGGACATGAATACTGGTACCCGTTTCGCAGAATTAATTATAAAAAACATAGATCTACACGATATTGCAATATCTATTGATGAACAGATTGCGTATTGCATCGGAAATGATAGTTTGATACGTGAGACCAAGGAAAATATGGTAATTCATTCATATGTATATATGTATACATATACATGTATGGTTCCCCCAATTTTCTTCTCGAAGATATCAAGGGCACTGTTTCTATTAGGTGACGCGAGAATATAATCTTCCAGGAGTAACTATGAATAATATGCTATTAGGGAAACTGGATCAAGTGCTATTTATTGTCTGTCCCGGCGGCAATATTTTGTCAGTAAACTATCCACTTCAAGAGCCAGTGTTATATTCGGAATTCAACATTCACGCTGTTGATATTACAAAGGTGAGGACGTAAAAATAATGCAAATACAAATAAAATTTGACAACTTACCAATATTCTATAAGATGCGCTTACTGATAACTAGAAATGCAGGAATTTATTGAATAGTATTAACAATATTTGTAATGGAAGTATTTCTGCGAATGATATACTAACATTAAATGGTGGTTTCATAGATTGCACTTTCCTTCAATCAACAATACTTAGTATCTACAGGAATCGACGGTAGTATATGTATTTGGAAGTTGCACTATACCGAAGGAAAGGGAAAAACAGGAAAAGAAATAAAATACACAAATGAGGTGTTAATTAGTAAAGGTGACCTGGTAGAGAAAATACAGACTATAGAAGACTTGAATGTCCGAATGAGAGAAAGAGAAAACGAGCTCGCATATAAAATGCGTCAAATAGAGGTGCTACACAACGATAAGGTTCGAGATCTTCATAAAGGATACTGCGAAGCTATCGAAGAACTGAGGGACAAGATAAGCAAGTTAAAGGAGGATCACAAGAGTGAACTAAATATAATAAATATAGAAATAGATAAAATGAAAGAGGATCACAATGAAACGATGAAACGAGTGGAAATGAACTACGATGCCAAACTTATCACAGAATATGATAAGTACATGAAATTGGAGGAACATATGACCTCCATGCGAAATGACTATGAGCAGCGTTTGCAAGAATTAGAAAAACAAGCAGCTGAAGAGTTGCAAAACACGACAGACAAATATGAAGCAATATTGCATCAGAATAAATTACAACTAGAGGAGACTCAAGATGAAATGGCACATCAAGCTCGGGTTCACGAAAAAATGGCGATACAAATAGAGGACGATGCTGACCAAGAAATTCTAGAATTAAGAACGAATTATGAAAATTTGTTACACGAGGAGAAAGAGTTGAATTTGAAGCTTAAAGGGGAAGCTGGAATGATAAGAAACAGATACTTGATTAGTCAGAAAGCTGTCGAGGAACTAAAGAGACAAGTGGAACGTGTTCAAAATGAATACACTTACTTTCAATCATCCATCCAAGAGTTGGAGAAAAGTAAGATGGATTTGAAGAAAGAGATAAAAGAGAGAGACGTCACAATCCAGGACAGGGAAAGCCAGATATACGAAATGAAACGTTCGAACCAGGAGCTGGAGAAGTTTAAATTTGTGTTAAATTATAAGATAACTGAATTGAAGAATCAGATAGAACCACGAGACCAAGAGATTAGGGAGTTAAAAGAGAAGATACAGGACATGGAAACAGAGTTGGTAAACCTCCATAAGACCAACGTTAGCTTAGAATTACAGCTACACGAGTTGAGGGAAAAGTTGAAATCGGCGAGACGCGAACTGCAGCACGAAGATCATCGAGGTAAAAAGTGTCAACAACTTCTGAAGAAAATTCGCGTAGACTTGCTGGATACGTCCGGACTTGTGCAAGAGCCACAGGCCTTGAAGAATGCCGTAACAAAACTATACCACAAGTACAGTGCTGGTGATGATTTCTTGCGTAGTCGTAAGGCAGACTTTGATGCTCAATGTGAATTCATGAAGCAGAGGGATCATCTGGAAAGAACGATAGGTTCTCTTAGGAAACAAGTACTGCAGGATAAGCCAGGTGTTGGAAAAGATGTGAATAAAACAATAGAAGAGAATATTGTGTTGATCACAGAATTGAACACACTGAGGGAAGAGTTGAAAGATGTCAGAAAACATATATTACATATGGAAGGCCTTCTTGGTTTAACTGGAAAAAATGTTACACCGTCTGAGGCGAAAAAGAAGTTGGAGAATGCATGTTATGGTTATGAAGAGCTGCAGAGCAAATGTAAAGTACAGATGCTAGAGTGTCAAGGTATCATAAGCGCGTTGAAGGACGATATGATCCATTTAATAGACAAATTACCATGCGAGGAGAAGATAATTAAATCGAATTTTTAGGTACTAGGCATATGTATTTTAAAAAATAAATTACTTAATTTATTAAGTATGGTATTACCGCGTAAATTGTTTATTTGAGGAATAAAAATATTGGTAACAAATTCCAGAAAACTAGAAACATGAAAGTAATAATTACCGTTACCATGTTCCTAAATTAAGAATTATTGTTATGCCTTTAAAGTACAAATGGAAAGATAGCTTTACGGCCTTTAGGATAGTTTGAAAATTCTTTCTTATATGCCTTCTGTTTTCCTAATGCCCACATGGCCATTTGGTATGCGCCGGCTAAGGTGAACAGAGCAGCTGAAATAAACAAGTGAGTATGAATTTGAATATTATATTTTTCTTAATAAAATAAGAACTTATATTCGTACCTGGAAGGCAAGAAGTCATAATGGTGAAACCAATCCAACTACCTATTTCATAAGTATAGTTTGGACATGAAACCAAATTAAAAAGTTGTGTGAATGGATTTGAAGTAGGTACAGGTATCTTCCGCACTGTGGAACCTGCTGGTCTGAGGTTTTTCAGAGCTAAATGAATGCTTAAATTACCGAGCTCACAAAGCCCAAATATTGCTAAACCCACTAATAATCTCAATGAACACGGACTTGTAAATAGTGGGTGATTTACATGATATGCTACATATGCAGTAAATAACCAATAATAGGAACAATTTTTGAAAAGATTACGCAGTGGCATTGTTGCATGACTGAACCGGTGAACAAATAGAGTTTCTAAAAGCCGCTTTGCATAATGTATCGACCAACAAATAGCTGCAACACTGAAATTAAGATTGATTAGAGATCCATTTCAATTATTTTTGATCATATAAGCATAAGATAAACTTACTGAACTGTTGTATCCATTCCAGATGTAGAAGTATCACCATAAAAGATCCAAGGACGCTGATATATCCATAAGTATAGAAATAATGGACCAGCATATTCCACAAGGAATACACCTTTCCAACTAATTTGTGGTCCAAGATCTTTCAAATACAATTTTCCATCAATGATAGACAAATCTTTCAGTGTATTTGAATCTGACAAAGCTTTTCCTTTAGGATCTAGTCTCAAGCTTTGCCTATTAATATTTGGTGCCTTTTTTAACTTATGTAACTCCTCCTTGACATCTTTTATAGTGGAAGTTGGCTTTACCTGTATATAAACATCAAAAAAGTGAGCAAAAATCAGTAAATATGGAAATTAATGTCATAAACTTGTCTCATGATAAATTCAAAGTGATTTTAGAAATAGAAGTACAATTTCTAAAAGCATTATTATCATAATTATTTCAATACGCATTACGCATATACATCACGAAATTATTTGAGTTAAACTTTCCAAGGATTTTCCGATTAAATTGTCATTATGAATGAATTATAATAAAAGTTGCATTTCATACACCTTTACCCTTTTCTGTTGGACTTTGACATTGTATGTTTACTACTTACGGACACATTAGCAACGAATGACGATTTTGCGGTATATACTTTTATCTAAAATGCGAAAGAAGTACATTATTCTAAGGATCATTTTTTATGGGATATAATTCGTTAAAATTAATTATATTTATTTCACTGATAAATACCTCCATTATCACTTGTAATTTTTCTGATATCTTGCAGTTTAGCGAAACCAAATCTTTTCACGATGCTCACTCACGCTTCCAGTAGACTAGAACGCTGAGTTGCTGAGCGCTGAGACAGTGGTTGTGGCAGAACAGGTCAGTACGCGGCGCTGTCATCGTTCGATCGTACGATTATACAAATAGCTTTGAATGACCAATGGAATTCTTTTGATGTTTTAGGTTCAACATTCAACTTCGATCACGAAGTGTCGTTTAATTAAACTGCTACATGAAATCTAAAAGGTAGACTTTGGACGTCATTATTAGACATCGGATGTTTCTGAAAATTTACATCTCTGTAGCCGGATACAAGTAAACAGTAATTTATATATTTTGTTCTTGTTTCATAGCTCTAGAAGGGGGAAAGGCGTACAAAACTACTTTTGAGTACACTATTTATTTTATTCTAAGTTTCTGTAAATATAATTTACTCAATATGTGTTCAATAACTTGTTTTATTCGACGACTTATATTTAAGGAAATTTCTGTTTAAGGATATGTGGTAACGTAATAATATCTTTTTTCTGATATATTCGTATTTCATAATTAAATCATAACTCAGGGTCATAGAGCCGTTATTTAACGGCTGTATGTAACGTTTTATAAACTTAGAGGCATCGGCAGAGTATCGACAATGACATAATTAAAAAACTGGCGTGTCATTCTTGCATAAATATTCATAATTACGATGTAAATACATTCGAAACATTTCGAAACAAGAAAGATTCAAAGGTGAGTTCAATAAGGTAAACTGATTTTCGTTTTGATTTCGTATAACGTTCGTAAACAAACGATACGAACAATGCAGTTTTGAAAAATAAAATGGAAAATATTCTGTTTATAATGTAGGAGTGCGCGACTGCAATGGCTGCAAAGTATAGCTACATTTATCACAAATATTATTATTCATGAACTGTACTTTCTGTTTTCAATTATGTAAAAAACGCATTCATCCTATATAAGATTGTAATTTGGATAATATCTTTTTCGAATGAAACAGAAAGATGTGAGTACGTAAGAAAAAATCACCGAAAACGTTAACGTCGGAATAGCAGATCACTTTCTTATCCATGAGTTCAATCGATAAAATCAAATCTTTCCAGAAAACCTACTGTAAAGTCTACATCGAACAGGTATAGATGTCGCAATCAATTCAAATCACGTGTACTGAAAGTAAATAATTTAATGAAATGTACTGTTACAATCTCTTAATCATAACAAAATATTTCCAACACAATTGTGTGCAAATTAAATTACTTCCAGCTTAAATCACACCCGTGGCTTTTCGGTACTGGCCGAAGTGTTCCAAATACTGTTGTATGGTATCCAAGGGCTGGTAGATATCATTCATTCGGTTCTACAAAGAAAAAGCAAATAATAATTGTAGAAATGTTATAAAACTATTATTTAATTCAGATTCTGAAATTCCCACCTGTAAATATTGTGGAGCTTGATTCGACACTGTTGGCCCAAGAAAACCTTGCAAAAACTCTCGCATCAACTCCCAAGCGCTTCCGGGGATCACACAGGGTCTGTATTCAACCTGCGGAAGACATTAACGACGATAATGTATTATTTTGAGTAAGCGTTAATAGGACTCTAATTAAAAAATGAATATGATAGCGGTAAAACGTTTCCTCCCTTTTATTTCGACTTAGGACATACGAATAATAGCGGGCGCAGAACGTGAACACTTGGTACAGTGCTAGGCACCGAATTGGCACTTTTGCCGGGTCATTGGTTGACCAGAATGAAACGGCAGAAAAAAATGAGAATAGGTGTATCGGTATGTTCCCTCGAGCGTTGCACTTTATTCTTCCTTTAGTAGAGGGTTTCGCCGGATATAAACTGTATACGGACAAATAATGAGACACTTCTACCATTACATACCCGTAAACTTTTAAAAGCTACTTTTCCTACGTACATACATAAGAAAATAACAATTTTGATCCGTTTGTTGGTTACCCAAAAATATCTCCTTCGAAAAAACAATTTAATCTTCTAAATCTATATAAATATAAGGTTCCTGCGTGAATGAATAATAAAGAGACGAATTTACTGAAGATTTTCGATTAACATTAAATAAAATTCTTATTGTCAACAGAGATGTGGAGTGTTTGTTCAATCTCAATTTTCATAAAATAGCCTATGGAGGCTCGATTATTACACGAGTAAATTATTATGCTTTGTAAATGCATATTCTGTTAACAGATTTCCTGTATACACTCAGCAGATGTGTTTTATTACTAAACTTATTACTTGCCGTTCAAATGAGAGGTACATATATTTGAATTCTTGGTATGGAACATTCGTAATTTGTTATACTGTCATTTATGTTAATGCCTGAGAGACATAGGTAGTTCTTTATTTAACAATACGACGATCTACAAATATTTGAGACTATAGTATAACGAATGCGTTCTACATTCCGACGATAACAAATCTACATCTACATCTACATCTGTACATCCAACGAAACGATATGCTGCTCTCTTAGTCGCTCGTCCCTCTTTCACCGCTGATCAAGATCTCCGACACTCTGTGCCAAAGGATCAGCTATCGCCTCGATCAAGATAGCCGGCTTTTCAACGGTAACCGTTGAAGAAAAGCCAGAGAAATCCTTGAGAAATCTTTCTCTTATCCTAACTTTTACAAAGTGATCTATAAAAGTAGGATCTCGAATAAATATTAGCTAGCTATTCATCAATTACCTCTTTGATGACTTTGCACCGCTTATTTTGACGGCATTCTTGCGGAACAAGTTCAATAAATTATCGTCAAAGCGCATTTAAAAAGATCCGCTTCTAAACTTTGTAGTAGAGGTCAGAAAAATAATAAAGTTACAGAGATAACCAATTAGAAATATGTTTAGATTTATAGAAAATTGCAATGGATGTTTTTACACAATTCTTTGATGTTTTGCCTAGGAAACTTCTGACTATGGTTCTACAAAGATTTACGTTTAATCTTATCAATTACAGATATCGAAAGATGTCCTTAATTGTTTGTATCACATAACAAACCTGCGGATTTGTAACAACAATGAACAAGTCAAAAACAAAAGCTTAAAAACATTACAAGGATTTAAGGATATTGTTACATTATTTTCAACTGACTGCTATTATTAAAAGAAAAGAGATACAGTCACCTAATTTGTGTTCCTCACAATTAATTATGACAATTTTTATGTTGCATAAAAATCCGTATTATTCAAGGCTAAGATCAAAAACTTGAAAAACGTAATTTTTCTTTATTGTGTTAAGCAATTTTCACAAAAATTTCTTTAAACATTGTCTAGTAAGACGCTTCTTCTAAGATTTTAAAAGAATTCACGTCTTTATAAGAGAAACGGGATTTTCATCCCCAGTCTAATCCTACCGGGTGACCGCGTACGAAGTGGTGCGTCCAGATATGAAAGAATGATCCTCGCGGTCATCGCAAAAGATTCGACCGGTTCGCTGTATCTTTTTCATGTGTACTTTGTGTCCCCTGCGACATTTTTCTTCCCCGAAGAAAAAACCGGACGCCGAGCGTAGACCGTGAGTTAGTGGCAGTCGGCGGACCCCGACGCCGTAGTATTTCTCCGGAGAAATTAATGGTGGAACCGGGGGGTTTATCGTAACGTATTCGACGTCGTGGGAGGGTACAAACAGCGCCGTTACCGATACGAATGGTCGGCGGATCGCTTAGAGGCCACGTAGTCCGACACATTCCTCCGCACGAACAGCTTCGAGCCTTGTAGAACGGAAGTCCCGCCATTGTCGCTATAATAGCCGCTGCTCTCCGGCTACATTTCGTGTTACGACGCTCTCGCTCATATCGTGACACCCGAACCGGGACCAGCAGCAAGAAATAGATGACCCGATGTAATCCGGAGAAATTCGGTAATCCAGCCGTTTTTTAATCTCGATTAAATTGCCTATGGTAACTAGGAAGTGGCACGAGGAATTTTACCGGCATGATCCAAGAAGATCGTAAAGATTTCGTGGGTGGAATAGTTACTTTTAGAGGACAAGATTGAGGACAGCGCAACGGTGCGGACAGGAGTACAGTAATTTCTCCCTAATTCGCGCTCAGAGTGCGCACAAAAATGGACAATTTTTGGGAAGAGATACGATTATTCGAGCCTTGCGGCTCGTTTTTACCGATTGTCAACTGTTGGAATTTCAACGATGACCCACCTAACAGCTTTATGGCCCCTTGCGAGGGTGAGCCGTTGCCTACAGAGGCCCAGGTGGGCCCAGACGTTCAGTTCAAGAGTAGACACCGAACCGTGAGGTTGCCACCTCGAGATTTTCACCAACACCAGATTTCTGTACCTCTGTAGTTTTGCAATACACCACCATCACTTATTTCACTGGATACGCGAATGTTCTGGAGTAGAATTTGTAACTCTAAATAAAGTGCTTTTGAGTAACCTTTCATTCTACAACATCAACAACTATAAAAAATGAGCCGCAAGGCTCGAATAACCGTATCTCCTCTTCCCAAATTGTCCATTTTTGTGCGCAATTTGAGCGAGAATTGTGGAGAAATTACTTTATTTACGTAATTTATTGTCCTTTGTTTTCGCACAACTATTCCGAGACAATGTGTTCTTATTCTTCTCGTTACCGAAGATGGCTACAGTCGCGTTCAGCGGTTCTCGTATATTAACAACTTTCTGTCAAAGTGGAATCTTGAAGACTCTATGAAATTTCAAAAACCAATAAGTGTCAAGTGTATTGATTGCGAACAGCATCTTAAATATCCTGCCATTTAAAGAATGTAGGGTTATCTTGTGAAGAAGAAAAGAATTGGGATAGTAAAAATGATATAAAACAGCCGAAGATCGGCAATGTTTTACTGTAGTTTTATTGATAGAACTAATAATTGGACTGCGAATTTTTATGCACAATAAAAATTGTTCGCGTTAATTATAAGGAGCAGGAGTTAAATTCCTGTCTTCTTTTAATGCATTTAATAAGCTGAGACTAATATATCGATACTGTCGAATCCTTCTGATACGTCTGCTGCTTGAAATTGCACTTATTCATTTGTTGTTATAAATATATAAAATTCGCAGTCTACTAATAATTACTACTATTACTACTATTAAGTACTTTTAATTTAGAGTTTTTTTCTTTTTTCTTTCTGCAATATACGTATACATATATCCATTATTAATTTTATAAATGGATGGAAACTTAATTTTATAAATTAATTTTATAAATGTATTTATGTAAATACGTATGTATACAGGGTGCCCTGTATACAAGGGTTCCTGAGATCATTTGAAGTAACTTTTTCCTTGGCGAAAATGCAATCCGGGGCTTCATTTACGAATTATTAACGAAAAATACTGACCGATAAGAGGCGAGCTTGGTTGGCGCGAGGCGGCCCAGCCAACGAGTGCACGAGGCCCGGTTCTACTCATTAGTTCGGCCGCCTAGCACTAGGCGAGCTGACCTCTCATTGGTCAGTATTTTTCGTTAATAACTCGCAAACAAATCCGCGGATTGCATTTTTGCTAAGGAAAAGATTGTTTCAAATGACCTCAGGAACCCCATATTTCCGGATTGCCAGACATTTTTGGGACTGATAAGTTTTGCTCATTCATTTTACCCAGCTTTTCGAATTAAATACAGTTCCTTATTTCATTTCACACGTTTTCTCGAGGAATGTATCTGCCGTGTAAAGCTGATGTTGCATTTGCAAACTTCAAACTGTACACCACGCATTCTTTCCTGATGTCGGTCCACGTACAAGTCGCCAGTCCATCGTAATATTCAAAACGTTCAAATACACGTGTTAAAGTGACCCAAATGATTAACCCCCGATACTCTCCCGAGGGACGAATCTCGGAAGACCAATTAAGGTCAACACCGACGCAAGATTCGGGAGAGTGAGGGGTGGGAGAGGAAGCGGCATCTGTTCCGTTTTAAATCGCAGTTTCGAGCTGGGTATTCGGAAGTTTTCAAACGCCTGGAAAACTTTTCTCTTCCCTGGGGGATAGGGGTGGGCGGGTAAAGGCCGGAGATAATCGGTTGAATGAATAATTGCGGCAGATGTCTGGCCCGGGTGATTTTCGCGAAACTCGTTACGAGGCAGCTCGTTCCCTCGGTGCGCGAACCGTGAGGAACGACCGCTATCTAATTAACCCGCGATCGAAACTTGGCAAAACACCGGCGTCGTTTACGGATGTTTTTGCCAGTCGCGTGACGACTCTTTGCGTTATCGATTGACAACACGGCGCGCGACGGAACCATTGATTGCGAGCACACGAAAGTCGATTTGTCCGAAATTGTCGACAAAATGAGAAAAAGTACTTCTGTCTATGGCAGCTAATAAACGTTAATAATAACTTGTTAATTTCTTAGTTTCTTTTAAACGTAACTTTTTCAACGATGCTACAATTAAAAGACGATCATCAGAGTTTAACCCCTCAAATGGAAATGACGAGCCTTGCTCGCAAACATTTTCTGTGTCAAACACGAATTTGACGATGTGTGACCTTCGTCGCACATTTAAATGTTTAAAAACCGTATAAACGTTTTTTTAACTGTTAAAAAAATATCATTATGATATTTACACATCCTCTTGCCTTTCTGTCTATTTGAAATCGTGTCATTATAGTTATAATGTATTATTAGAAAATGAACAATACTAAAAAGGAATTTAAATAGTTTTTAAATAGTTTAATTTACATTATGTTAAGAATCGTTCTCTTAATTTCATTGTAACTTTAAAAGGATATTTCTCTATTTATATTTAATATTTGCATTACTTTATTGATCTGTTCTATTACAAATAAAATAGTGTCCACATTTATATAAATATACTAAATAAAAACAGAAATATCTTAGTTTTATTTTGTGATGACTACTCATATGGAGGCGAACGTTTAAGAAGCTGTTTTGATGTACGAATTATCTTCGCTAATCATCGATATCTTGAAACATAAACTGCGAAGATCAAGGATTGGTTAAACGTCACTTCAGACATGAAATTATATTGACATTGAAATTATATTTCACTTAATTATTTTATGGATCTCGTGAACTCGTCGATGTAGTGGAAAGCTGAAAATAACCTTATCGAATAACATAACATGAAAATTAATTGAACTCGCCTCGACAAGGACGCCTTTGAAGTTCTGATTGATGGTAACGCTGCCGAGTTTCACGCAGAAATCGCCGATCTCGAACCTCGGCCCCTTCGACTCCATCTTCTGCATCTTGTTCGTGTAGATGCTGGTCATCTTGTACATGAGGAGGTCGAACAAGCCATCCGCTATCAACGGAACTACTTTATTTCCGGATTCAAGAATGGCGAACACCGAGGCCGGTTGCTCGGAGTTGTGCAGAACGTGAAGAGTTCTCTGGACACCTGCAACAAACAATCGTAAACGTAAGATTAATATTACTGTTTAACTATGTAACTTTACATCGGTGGTTGCAGGAGAGAACATCGCACGCAAACTTCTCACTTTCGAGATCGAATCTGTTTCCATGGCTTTTTTTTCTGATAAATGTGCAAATTCTATGTATATTCTTGTCGCTGTGTTCTCAATCGTAATTACACGACACATTTTTATGCCGATCTACTACTTATTAATTTTTCCGTTAATTGTCGCTAATTTGACTGTGGATTATTATCTTTAGATATTCAATACAATTATGTAGATTTGTATATTCGTTTCATTAAATAAAGTGTAGTATGTTTCTAAGGTACGACCACGTTAATTCCTATCAATTCTACAGCTCAATTAATGCAGTATTTTGAAGTTGTGACATGTGGCGTTTTTTTCTATCAGTTACAGTTATAACGGTTATAACTTTTTCGATGTTTAATTTAAACACAGTACAATTTGTAGTATTTATGGCTTTCATCTACTTATGTAATTGTGTGACTCATAATACGAATATGTAATGAAAATACAAGTACGTAATATGATCCGAATGGCATCCATATAATACAAGTATATTATAAAGTTATATAAATAATGCAAAAAATAAATATTCTTCTATTATATTTTTCCAGTTTTTAGCCAGAACACTGGGTGCAAAAAGGCTGAACATCCTACATCTAGCGAACGAACAAGTCAAGATCGCGACAAGTACCTTGGTTTCAATCTCAGTTCTAAAGACAAGGGCATCCTATTTGCGAAATTACTCATAGATTCGTAAAAAATGGGACCTCATGCATAGAGAGCCGCAATGGGAGCACGGAATCGCGCGCTTAGTATGCTCGAAGTTGTTGTCTGTTTACACCCCCGACGTGCACGTGCATATAACGCGCGGCGACCCAGCGAAACTTCGACGCAACTTGAAGTTCGGCCGCGTCCAACTTTCAGCCGGGTCGTAACGTTGTCAAGCTGCGCGTTGAATCCTCCGGACAGAACTATATCCGTATCGCGTGGTCACGTCTTCAGTCCGATCTCGTTGTATCAATAAACTCCGATTTCCTTGGACAACTAGTTTCTGGCAGATAATGTTCACCATTACATCGTTTCACCTTTTCTCCTAAATTCTGTACTCATAAAATTGAATCTGAGTTAAAATTGAAGTATTTCAGCGCCAGATTAGATTGTCATAAACACCAATTATCTTTCGTAAACCTCAGCTCGTCGCGTAGTTATTAATAGTCTGCGGATTTTTATGCGAGATAGAGAGAGAGAGAGAGAGAGAGAGAGAGAGAGAGAGAGAGAGAGAGAGAGAGAAATAAACATTGTCTGTATTGATTGTAAAATACCAGGAGCTATTAGTGGCAATTTGTTTCTTGTCCTAATAATTTTAAATGTCGTTGCTGTTTCGCAATTGATTTATTTATTTTCCAGCCGAAATATTTCCATTAGCACGAAAGTAAATGATTATTTCGAAGTACAGCAATTAAACCTCGTTTTTATAATCGATGACAATCGGTAATTATAAAAGCGAGCCGCGAGACTCGAACAATCGTATCTCCTCTTCCCAGATTGTCTATTTTTGTGTGCAATCAGGGAGAAATTGCTGTAATTAATGCCAGCACGTTTTCGCAAGTAATCATTGAAAATAGTTTTATCTTATATTTCTGTAATAATATACTGTGACGTGAAATGATCTGTTTCTCCGGTGAAACACAGGTCCAGCGACAAATATGGTTGTTTAATAATCGATCTCTTCGATAGCATTTTTCCGGCGAAATTGTTACGCGTCCGAGAGACCCGCTCGATTCCGGCCGGTGCCATTAATTACGCAAGCCCGTTCGTCGGTTCAGTTCAAACAGAAATCGCGTCGTTCGCAATACAGCGCGGCCGATGCATTAAAACGAAAATGCAAACTGAAGCAGATTACTGGCTGACGATTTATATCTCCGAGTCGCAGTTTTTTTTCTGGGCATGGATTTTGAAAGCGGACTTTGACGGTAGACGAACAGCAGCTTTCACCGAATATAACAATCCATCGTATTTAGTGCAGCAATGCTGTTGTTTCTGTAATCCAAATTATATCCGTACAAATAGAACTGAAGAAATGATGCTTTAACAAGTTCAAAGTTATATGAAGATTCGTTCCAGTAAACACAAAACATTTTGATTGTCTCGGAAACCAAGTTTTATAGAAGTATGAAAATACTAATGCGGTGGAATCTCGATTATTCGAATCTTTGGTGGCAGAATTTTGTATTTTCCAAATAAATTTCAAATATAAATAATTAAATCTGATGCGATCCATATACAGTACAATCTATGTATAAATTAATTAATTTTCTATTATACATACATATCTCCCCTATTAGCTTGCATAAAATAGATTCTAGTGTGTAGTGTTCACGTGAATATTCACCAAAAATTACTTAAAAAGCGGCAAAATGCACAATTTCGTAACATTGATTATGATTTCATAATTTTTGGGAATCTACAGTTTACACGTTCTTAAAAAAATGTTCAATGGCAGTAGCAACTTCATTCGAGCACCAATAAGTCTCAGCCCAGCAATATAAATAATTTCGTTTGAAATTATCAACGTATAGTTTCATATAAAATTACTGTCATTTTAGATTATTAGCTATAATAACAAACAAAAGAATAACGGAGCCAGTAGAAATAGCTTCCACGAATAAACGAAATCCGATATTTCACGCGAATCAAACAGGTATAAGTTGAATACCTGAAACTTGATCTGAAAGAAAAACGCGACTATTCGCGCGAACGTTGAACAGCGTAACTATCCCGGATCGATATTCAACTTCCTGTGATCATGCAGTCTGTTTCTGATTACGTTAGCCCCATTATCCATCCCGGAAGAAGGTGGTTCAGTTCCGATGGGATTCCACAAACCGCTTTCGGTCTCCCCGAGTGCATCGGAGGGATTAATGCCGGACAGTTCCGAAACATACGATGTGCGAACTACGCTTGAATATTCATAATTCATCGGTCTACCCCTCACCTGGTTCGTCCACATAATACTGGGGTATTGCTGCGTGCAACCTCCGCCGTATGAATTATTTATGGGGCGAATTATAACGCGGCACTCTGCCCGCCGTCAAATGACAAAATTCTTAATTGCAGATCACGGAAGCCGCGGACAGTTTTATGCCCGTTAATTGTACACCGATTACGCTATTATTTATTATCGTGCCGGGCATTTAGCGTCGGGGTGACGAACGGCGTTCGAACATACTTTACTCAATTATCCAAGCGAATAAATCGATCTTGAGTCCTTCATTCCCCGCAGCGGTCATCGGATGTATCACGAGAGATGATAAAGGAAAAATTGCAGAGTACACAAGACACGAACGTGATGAAATCGTATGTTGTCCTTGTAAAACTGTAACTCTTTCAGAACGAATTGTCGACATATTGATGACAATGATAATACATCTTATTCCAGATGTTGCAAGCGTGTAGTTTACTTATGTAAGTAAAAGATCATGACTCATTGTTCGGGATTTTCATTACTTACATGTTTAATATATGATCTAGTACTCTCAATAAATATTTCTTTATTCTCAACAAAAATATTTTCAGATCTTTACAAAAATTAGCGTCTGCGAAGAGTTAAATTCATGTTGCTACGTTTCACGTTACTAATGTAAGATATGAATAAGATGTCTATGTGTTATGTTATAAGATAAGATCATATGTTATTATAAATGAGATAATTATATTATAATATAATATAATTAATTATATATTATATAAATATAATATAATTATATTATATTATATTGTATTGTATTATATTATATTATATTGTATTGTATTATATTATATTATATTGTATTATATTATATTATATTGTATTGTATTATATTATATTATATTGTATTATATTATATTATATTGTATTGTATTATATTATATACAACTTCTATTAACGGAAAGGGTGGATGAATTAGAGACATAAGACACAATTAAATGTAAACCCGAGTCCACTTCCTGGCATTACATGCTGAAATAAGTAAATCCAATCTAGATCGTTGAAATTTTGATTTTGTAAATAATTTTGTAAGAAAGCTTGATACAACCCAATAGCTTCCTAATTCGTGGAATCGTTAAAATTACATTCACAATTTCCGGTTTCCGATATTCTGCCGAAAACGTGAAATCCGCTGGTTGAGAGTCGAGAACGTTGTTGAAGGTCGCCGCGCCGCGAAAAACTCGATGCGTTCGTCGATAGGACGCGTGTCTATCCACGGCTGCGTGCGGTTTCGACAGTGACCTATTTCCCCTTGTAATTCGTGGAAAACAATGCGAACGGCACGGGTCCGCGTTTCGGATTAACGAACAGGCTGATTAGAAACGTGTTCCCCACCCCAGTTGGCGCGCGTGCCCGCTTTCTGGGGTAATTCGCACCAGCGATCGTATACGGCCCTGTGACGCGCCGCATGCCGCATTCCGCATCGTCTGCATCGCACGTATGCACCGCTGCTACACGGATGCACAGGCGCCGCAGGAGCCGCAAATGTGCTCCGCCACCCCGTTGCACTCGCGCAAGGATCACCCGCCGATAACGTCTTATCGGTGTAACGACTCCGAAATAAATATCAATTGGATTAATAATCCTTGGTTCGCGCGCCACGCGAATTGCAAACCGCGTCCTTCGTGGATGCGCTTTCATTCGCGGAACAGAATCTCAGCGGCACCGAAAGATATTCGGACACCTTCTAAAACGAAACAACTTTGTTAAGATTGCACTGAATCGCTTGGAGTTTTTTGAGATGTTAGAGGTACTATCTATTTTAATAGATAATGTCTGGGAACTTCAATCGACTGGAATGACAAACAAATAAAGAAAATTGTATTCATTATTTAAATATAATAAATGTAAATAAATTCGAAATATAATACAATATGTATTATGTATCCGATTATAATTATATATTTCATTTGTTTACCTGATTATAATTATATATTTTATATATTTTTCCGAATGTCCTTGGCGGTTAAGTGTTGCGTCTGAGCCTAGTAAACGAGAAAAAATTTGTCTTATTTCTTCTTTTACTGTTATTGATATCATAAAACTGTTTCAATGTAAATCGTTTTTATAAAATTCTTTATGCAGACATATATTATGATAAAAATTGTACGATGTTTGAATAAATTCGATTTTGTTAAATAATGTTATTAAAACAAGATTAAAGAATGAATTTTGTACTATTGTGGTAGTATCTTTCTCATTAATCTTTACTTGCGTTAAATATTGTAAATCGTTTCCATTTCCGTTTACTGCGGTGATTAAAGTATCACGTTGTTATAGGAAGTCGTCTCTTTTCCGACCAAAGCGCACGGTGTATGAATTTAGAATAATCTTTTAAGCAAACAAATGCTGAGGCTAAATAAGCTCAGGAATTAATAAAATATTAACAGAAAGGTAATCGTGTCAGTAATATTGTGCAACAGCATCAAATGCTCACATTGCGAAAGGACCTCAATTGCTAACCTAATGAAAGAATATTATCTAGCATATCTCGACATATGTTATGTTTTTCCATAAGCTACACGTTTTATAGTCCGAGTTCTATAATTTATGCAATCGTGTACTTTACGGTTCGGGCGGTAGCATTTAATAAATAATGTTGTGATAATTATGAGATTAATGCGGCGTTCTTGATGCTACTTTCGTTCTGGGTGATTAACTGTCGCAAGCGGGAATACTTGGCGTTTTACGAGCACTGTGTCAATCTACAAGTAATGAAACTGTTCGACGCTAACTCCCAGCGAAAGTTATTAAAACTTCTGCGTCCTTATGATCACCCACGTATCGACTTTATTTGTCTTATGGATCATTTGTTAAGTAATCTTTCAGTTTGTTCTTCAACAAATCTCAAATACTGTGCACGAACGAATAGCATTAGATGATTGGCCAATTGTAATGTTACTTATCATTGAATTTTTTCATCGATAGAAATATGTACCACATATTAGAATGGTCAGCGTGGGTCGAATGTGGCGGTTGCGACGTCGCAAGAAACGTGAACACTGGACTGCGGATTTTTATGCATTCGCAGCAAGTGTAGATTTTAAAAATGCAAGAATACGTATAAATTGACAAGTTCCGAAAGCGTTTTTATTCTTCCTTTTTTTGCAACGAGCATTCTTTTAATCAACGAGGAGGGAACATTCCTTTAATTCTAATTTTTCTATTTTTTTGTATATTTTGTATTTTTGACGTATCAAAATGAGAATTAACAAAAATGGGCAAGTGCAATACAGAACAGAAAAGACATCGGAAGAATTGAAGGATGTTGTTACATTATTTTCAAGTTATTAAAACTATTAACAGAAGAGCTTTTATTTACTGGCTTGTACAATTGATGAAAATCATTACACGTACAGTGGATATTTGTGACAATTTCTGTATTGGAATAATTTTTCAGAAAACTGCAAACTACAATTGGAAACTTATACTGTATTCTGCCCCGAGATTTATGTCCACGCTTTATAATTTATGTTAGGGGGTAAGGATCGCCGTAACGAAGGTCAAAGGGGAGCTACGAGTGACCATCGACCATTAGAAGGCGACCGTAATCGAGGGTATCGGGTATTCGATCGGTGCTCGCGTTCGCAGCCAGTGCAGCTCGCAATTGCAGCTCGTTATCGAACTGCACACGTTCGACAGCCGTGGAACAGGCTTCATAAAAAACAGCAGTTAGCGACGAATTACGAGATAAAGCCCGGTCGCGAGATCGCCGACAGCCTTTCAATTTTTATCCGCGAGTTTATCCCATTGCGAAGTCTTGTCATGCTTATTCCATCTGTGCCCATGTTGCTTTTAGTAAAGAAATGTTGTCGATAAATCATGTCCGTGACATTCCGAACCAATGTGACAGTTTACATCGGTTTCAAGATGGAAACGGGTATTTTCGATACTTTGTTAATGTAACAATTGGATGTCGAATTCTGAAATTCGTGTATCAAAGAATTCGTGCTACTTGAAACGAGGGACTGGTACAAAAGTTAGGGCTACGTTTTGCAACCCTTTAATAGGTTAAATAAAATGGCGTACAGATCAAATAGTTTGTCCGCCATTTTATTTGATTTATTTCTTTACTTTTCATTCAATATAAAAGGTATAAAACAATCCTCGATTAGACTTACATTTAATGGTAAATAAATAATTCAGTTTAAAGTTCGTTCAGTTATTTGATAAACAAAGACTCCGCAGTATTAGAACGCAGCAATTTGTTACTTGTTTCTTCGTAGCCAGTATTACTGTATCAGTATTACTAAGCACATTTGAAGTTTTTACTTGAATTGTACATTTCCTTCAGCGAAAGGATTCGCATGCAAGCAGTAGAAATTGGTGTGTACAGTCCAGTTTGTCTCAGAGAGTGCATTTTAGAATAAAAATTCAAGCCTCGACTATGAATTAATTGGGTCGATTTCAGACACGGACTCCACCAAATTAATTTCTTCCTTTCAGTATTAATTCTGGAATATATTCAGGACTCGTACCTATATCATTAAATTCTTGTCTTGATAGAGTTTTCTGCTGGATCGATTATCTTTAAGGTTTGAATAGCTCCTGCAGACCTTATTTCTTTGACAGATGATAATATACTGCTAATAACAGTTTAAATTCTAAAGAGTTTCTATGTTTTCGCGGCTTCGACAAGTCTTTATCGCTCTTATTAATCTGATACGATGAAAACTACCATCCAGACTTACCAAAAGCGACTTCCAAAATTAAACCTAAACAAATATGCAAATCCAAATGGTCGATGCATAAAAATTAGCGAACCGGCCCCCCGGTCTCCCCAACTGTTACTTTCGTTCGCCACCCACGCCATTCTCGTTTCATCCCGATCCTTTCTCTTTCGTTCAGTTCCTTTCTCTTATCATTACGATGCAGGTCCGCGGCGCGGCCATTAATTATTGCTCTCATTGAGCGATCGCGGCGTCGGTACTGCACCTGTCTTTGTTCCGGGCTATCTGCCGCCGTTGATCCAATTTCGGCGGGCCCGGACCCACCTCGCAACGTGTATCACAGCCGTGAGAAATTATTAATGAAGCGTTACCGTACGAGAACAGGGGACCGGGCGAATTATTTGGCCGATAAATCAGCCGCGTTTTCGGTGCCCGGAGCCCGTTGCTCGCCACTGCAACGAATTAACACGCATCGCGGACCCACGATTGAATTTATCGTCCCGTGATAGCTCGCAAGCGCGCGAATCCCGCCGCTGCAGTTTGAGACGTCCATGATAAAATATCGACCACCCGTTCCCGCGCATCGTAGCCGGATTTTCGAACGAATTTCGCCGCCGAATTTCCGCTGGAAAAATATTTCGCAACGCCAGCGTCTTAACGCTTTGGTAAACTTGGAAATTCGTTCTGATTGGAATCCATTGGGTTATTTTTTAAAGAGAAGAATTGAAAAGAGAGGGAGAGGGAGATGGAGAGGGGAGAGAGAGAGAGAGAGAGAGAGAGAGAGAGAGAGAGAGAGATCTACAATTGCTATAGTACGTCTAGTGTTTCCTATTGTTGTATCATTGAACAAGGCGTTTTGATTGGGTGTCTTCTATGGGCGTTATGAGCGTCGCTACAGTAATTTTGAAATTGTCCTACATATCCTTACAAATCGATAATACATATGATGACACGAAATAACTGCATATTCGGCACTGCATGATTTTTATATTTAATTTTTATAAAACAATGTTTTGAACTAATCAAATAGCGTATGCTGTCTGTGTTACGGAAGCTGTGTTTATTTGCTTAATGTAGCACTATCTGAATACTAGATAAATTCTCATTTCTATACGTTACAAAAATTAGAATCAAAGAAAGATTTCTCTCGTCAACTAAAAGATGACACATTGTTTACAATCGATAAAAATGCAATTATTTTATTTTAGAAATCTGCACAAGCCATAAACGCATAAAGATCCGTCGCCTATTAATTACCAATTGTTTAGGTCACTGCTATATTATCTGACAAATCTTTTAAATCGGTTGACGATGCTCGAAAGCGGACGAAGACGACGCGCGCTAATCGGGATAGCGTAATGCGCGAAAACTGTTGCAATATGAACCGAAATGCGGATACCTAATAGCCATACGCATATTTGTTTCGCGCGATACAGCTCTTATGAACGTCAACACTATAATTTAATTCTTGTTTCTTTTATATACATATATATTTGATACCATGTACTAAAGAAAACAACGCTTGAGCAATCAGTATTTTAAAATATAAATTATATTACTGTAAATTCTACGTACTAAATAACAAATATTTGTATACATAAACAATATTTTAAACGAATCGTGACCGAGTCTCGCGGCGTAATTGTAAGAACTAAACCACGACCTGTACTCCCTGGGTCATACTCGTGATGTTTGTGTGGGAAAGTTCAAATGAAAAATAGCGAAGAAATTCAAAGAGTTAACAAATAATATTATACTCCCTTCGACTCATCAGAATTATTAAGAAGAAAAATTAATGTCTGCGCAACTCCTGCATCTTAAAATGAATGCAGACAGTTTTCATCTTTTCTTATTAATTCAAAAATTCTCTAAATAGATTGATGTATTCACGTGTACCGATCACACTTGTAATAATGTAATGAAGCGTAGATCGCTATTAATAAAAATAATAGAACAGCAAATAAGAACCGAGGTTGGAATTAATGTAAATTGATCATGTAAATTAAGGGAACGAGTGACACTCGTCGTTGGCATGCAAAGGGTTAATTCTGCTATATTTCTAGGCTATTTTGTAACGGTATTATACAGGGTGTCCCAAAATTATGATACTTCCTGGAAATAAGGGGTTCCGAAGGTCATTCGAAGTAACTTTTTCCTTTACGAAAATGTTCTCCGAGGCATCGTTAACGAGTTATTAACGAAAAACAGTGACCAATGAGAGGCCAGCTCGGCTGGCGCGAGACGACCCAGCCAACGAGTCAGTTCCGCTCATTAGCTCGGCCGCTTAGCGCCAGCCGAGTGCTCGTCTCCCATTGGTCACTGGTTTTCGTTAATAACTCGTAAACAGTTAGCGGATTGCATTTCCGCTAAGGAAAAAGTTACTTCAAATAACCTCAGGAATCTCTCATTTCCCGGAAGTACTATAATTTTGGAACACCCTGTATAATTCTTCGAGGTCGTTATGCTGATCGAATTCGTGAGCAGCAGCTGTCCGTTTTGGCAAAGATTTCCCTGGCGTATCGTTCAACAAGCAACACAAGGCGGGCATTTGTATCGACGAGCTCGTGACGCGAATGCAAACCTTCCGCGGATACGATGCGGAAGGATCGTCTTCTTCTTCTTCTTCTTCCTGCTGCTTTTGCCAAGAAATTCATAGATATCGAGTTTAGAAACTTTCACTAGGGGAATCGGCGATCGGCTGGTGGCAGCTGGAACTTTTAATAAAGCGATCGCAAATCTCTCTCGTACGGAGATGAGGCGGGCTCGAAGACAGAACTGACCCCTTCGACGTAACTTTCTCTTTCAATCGAGCCACCCTTCAACCTCCGACCGCGTTTCCTTCGATTATACGCCCCGTAGGGGTATTTGTTCGAATAGTTCGCCGAACTATTGACTTTGATAATAATGTTAGGGCTTAAGGAGGAAGTTCGAACGATGTCGGCGAAGTTGAACGAGTCGCTGATCGATAAAGAGCTGCTCGTACCCTCCCACCACCATGCCCCTTTGCGAATTTTAATTTTACGGTGTCTCCGCGACCCTCTTCAATGGCCCTCGTGCCCCACCAATTTCTTCCCTTAACCCCATGTACCACTGAACAGTTACACGATGATGCGGAAGAGTTGCATGATGGTGAGTTGGACGGATCGCTTGCCATAGTTTGACAAGTCTGACTCGCGATGGAAATTTCTACCAATAAACTGTTAAGTAGGAATGTTATTTTGTTGTTTTAAGTCGGAATGAAATTCTGTTGTTATCAGTATTGTGTCTTTAGAACGTGTTACGGTTGAAAACTGGACAAAATATGTCGAACATGTTGTTCAAGTTATCGAACATAAATTTCGGCAGTTGGGGCACAATATGGATACATTAACTGAATCGTTTATGATTAGGATAAATTCTGATAGTTCAAACGCAGGATCAGAATAAAATTTATGTTTATATGTAACAAGTAGATAAAGTAAATGTAGAAATGTACGTATCTTAATTTGTACTTTTATAATAATATTAATAATATTAATAATAAAATAATACTAATAATATTAATAATAAAATAGTACTGATATATTAGATTTATATTTCTTGCTAATTCTCATCGATTTTTGTTTCATTAATTAAGGGACTATGATATTATGAACATTTTGGAGCTGATATTCGACACTTAACGAGTTAAGTATTCAAGTAAATGTAAGTATACTCTATAAATATTTTTCTTTTCCTTCTAAGAAATGATTCCAAACGAAACGGTTCTAATTATTGTAACTGTGAAGATTAATGAAGATTAATACTAACTCATTCCATCAAGCAAGGATGAACTGTTTGAATGAAAAGGGCAACCTCTTGCGATTTTTTCACTTTTTGTTGGTTTTTAAGTTTTAGAGTGCGATGTGTATAAAAACTCGAAAATGATCTGTCCAATGAATTTTACGCATTATCTGAAAAAGTAATGTTCATAATATCTTTGACATATTAAAATTTATACAGTAGTTCTATTACGTATCTGCAGATGTATTGCAGATAGAATTTTGAAAAATTTCTCGATTTTCATTAACTCGAATAAAAATGCCAGAATTATGTTCAAAGATGTATGAATTTGCTAGCAAAATGACTCGCTTAGGATTGTATCATTCAGAAGAATAAGTAACGTTCGTTTTAACGAACATGCTCACCCCACTGTTTTACTTTCCACAGTATTTTCGATATCAATATTGTATTTTCTGGAATCGTTCAAATATTTAATTGAACCATTCAATTCTGCGATCCCACAGTTTTAATATGAACATTCTACCACTTCAAACGCGATATTAATTTTAGTACTATTTTCATTTTGCGTGTTTCTACACCGTTTAAATAATATCTTTGTCGAGTGTAAATACATTTTATATCAAATGCTATGCAACTATACACATGTAAATGTTTTCAATGAAGTTATCACGTGTGAAAGACGAACACATATGGGCCAAACACCGAATACGAACACAATACAAATCGACTTAATTTTATTTTCTAAATTAAATACCATAGGGGAGCTGATCAGTCAGCTTTTTCTGTTCCGATAACTTAGGGGACAAATACGCAATCCCCTAATACTCTCTTAGACGAAAAATCGTATTAATGTCTTTTTAAAATTCAGCCGCCTTTTGTTCAGTTGAACGATTCATATAAATGATTTACATTATACGATTTACATGTACTATAATTCTGTGACGTTCCAACAATTTGTAACACACCGAATGTTCACCTTCGAAGTTAGGAGATAAACATGATCGTAAGTCCTTTTTAAACGAAAAATCGTATTAATGTTTTCTTGAAATTCAGATTTGTAGCATACCAAACCTGTCGACTTTCCATATCTAATTCAATTAGACAAGCATAGAAAAAGTATTTAACAACACTTTATTTGGTCCTGCTTATATTCGTCCATCATTTGCATTCTTCAACTAAAAGTTCAAGTCAAGAGGAAACTACGTAACAACTATGCTTCTAATAGGGTAGTTCTTCGACTCGGAAGACGACGCAAATATTTTTTCGCATCAGTGTGTATGAAGATCGATGGTCCCGCTAAAATGATGATTATAGCAATCAACAGCAATCGTTCCGATCTGCTCCTCGAACGGTCCGAGACGGTGGAGCGCGTGCTCCTCGAAAACTCGTGACAAATTGGAGCCAGGGTTGAAGATTAATCGGGAAAAGTACTATGTCCGATGCTCCTCATTCGTTTCAGTGCACCAAATTCGTTCCGCCGAAGATCATCCTGCTTCGTCGACAATAACAGATCCGAGAGTCGTCCTGTACGCGCCACCTTTTCTCTTTTTTCTCTTTTCGTCTTTCTCATATTTTCTCCCCCCCTCTCTTTCTCTCCCTTTCTCTGTGGCCCTCATTTTCTACTCATCCTCTCTCTCTCTCTCTCTCTCTCTCTCTCTCATATTCACCCTCTTTTTTTCTTTTTCTCTCGCTCTCTCTCTCTTTTTCAGTTCCTCTCTCCCCCTCTTTTTCTGTTCCCCTGTGCTTTTTCTCTCTCATACTTTCTTCGTCTCTCTTTCTCTTTTCTCTTATTCTCCCTTTCTACCTCTCTCCTTCTCTCTCATTTTTATTCTCCCCTAGTTCGTGACGCAAACAGTCCGAACCGTGATTCCATTGTATTTTGTATCCCTCCGTGGCACGGGGTCACAAACAAAAAACCCCTGCGGGGGGGTCGAAGGATGCCTGGATGTGCTCATTGTCAAGCAATTTATCCTGCATTCAGGTTGCGACCGATACGTAGAATCCTTTCCTGGGGCGTGTTCAGTCTCGCGTTCTGGAATGGCTTTTTATTACGGTGTTTAATTCGCTATGGTTTCGTCGTTTGGTACTGTGGCCTCGTAATTCCGCTCCATCGAATGCGTTGAGGGTGATTCGGTGCTACGGTCACCGACATATGCTCGCTTTTCTTCCGATGCAATTTTCGTTTCATTCATCTCTAACGATAGATCTTCTTTATCGATGTAACAAGAATGCATCTATTCAGATTTTTAGCACCGCGGTTGCACAATTCTGGCGCAATCGGAATTAAATGTTTTGAGACTATCCGAATTGGTCGAGGGAACGTAAGTGTTTGGATAATAGATCACATAAAGGCTAAAATCAATCTTTATTGTACAAATCAATAAAGATTGGTTGGAGCTGGATTTATTTACGTTGGTCTATTTGCACGTAAAACGTGCTTGGATAATAAATAATTAGATATTGGAAGTATAATAATAATAAATTAGAAGTATAATAATTTAATATAATAAATTGGAAGTATAATAATTTATTAATGTACGTAAATCAAATAATAAATGCGCGATATACGTAAAATAAGTGAAAATAATAAATAATAATACATTTGCACTTATGATGTATTAACTCATCTTCTTAGAACTTGTACAAAATACTATGAAACTGCATACACATTAGAAGTTTACCTGTCACTAACTCAATCGTATGCTTGGTACTGCGGCAAAACCAAAGATCTCCGCGTAATGGAAACTGCAGAGTTGAATGCAAGAGATCCAGCTAATCGAATATTCTTCAGGTCTCGCAGTTAGTTAAGCTCCGCATCCTTTGAAGATTATGTTCCAAGCAATTGGCTTAAAAATCGCAAGCTCTCTGAGACGTACCTGAAGAGGTCAATCCGATCGATCCATGAATAACAATTTATGAAATTATTTCTCGTTACTTGCGCCTGACAATATATCGTAACAGAGTCGAGCGAATGATCCAGATAGCAGCTGTGAATGAAGCGGCTCGATCTAGATTCTGCTTTTCCAGTAACCGTAGGTGATACGATGGTCCAATGGGAATGCGAGTTCATCGAAAAGGAGAATATCGACGGAATTTTCAAGCTGCTCGGCTGCTTCGAACGTTGAAATTCAATCGGGTTTATTAGCGCAACTCGCAGCTGAGGAGCTTCCGTTCGCTAATTACTGCGTTAAGTCCATTGTACCGGGTCCACGGTAATTTTATCGCTGCACCCGGGAAACTTTGCACCAGACGTTGGCGGAAGGACTGCACACCGGTTTCCCGGGGTAACGCGTTTCGAGGATTCTTTGTTTCATTGTCGATAACTCCCCTTTCGAAGAACCATTGAAACATTGGACAATTTTTCATCGATTCGGAACAGAATTTTCCGTAGTCGCCGAAGAATTCGCAGAAAATTGTTCTCGTTTGAATCTCACTTTTGCAGAAATTAATTTCGTAATACCAGCTGTAGATCATTTTAGCTTTGGTTTCGTTGTATTTTGAACAGTTTGGTGCGTTCGCTATCAGCGACTGTTACGGTGGAATTTTTTTCTAATTATAACTTTCTATTCAATGCAACATATGGAATGTTGATTAAATTGTAAAAAGCAATCAAACTCAATTTTATATAAAACACGAGAGAAAATATTAACTCGGAACTGTACGTACACACATCCTAGAATCAACTGATACTGTTTCATTTATGGTAAAATATTCTCTATAAGGGTAGTTTTGACGATGCTTAAGAACCGGAATTGGAAACCGGTTCATTCTGGTTCCGTAAAATTCGAAAACCGGTTCTTCGATTCCGAATGAAAAATACCAGTTGTAGATTAAATCGTTCGAAAACGAGGCTGTTAATAAATTAGAAGAATTTGAGAGTATTTATATATTATGTACAACTTAGCGAAATTATTAAGAGAGGCAGTACATTTTTATTTGACTTACGTTCCTTACAATTAACTCAGTTATCAGACATTATTAGTACGTAACAATCGTGCAGCAATAAAAAACGAAACATTATGTAGCAACTGCTCGAAAAATCAATGAATGTTATATGTCTGTACTTTAAACATGTGTTCTTATTTTAATTTTATACAATCTAAGCAATATATAAAATATATAAACAATCTTACTATTGTATCCCTTGTTGTACTGTGTTAACTGGAAAACCAGTTTTTTTTCAACAATTATTAATCCACTAAAAAGCCACTAACAATAACAAATTCTAGCGACTAAAATCTTGTTTTATGAATAACAATTTCAAATCTTTTATGCGAATTCATTGAAACGAACTCTATGAAGTGTGAAACGAACTTTCCGAATAACCTAATAAATTGTTTTGTTTTAACTGTTGGGAAGAGGAGATACGATTGTTCGAGCCTTGCGGCTCGTTTTTATAGTTGTTGACAATCTCAGCGTCAATTAGGGAGAATTTACTGTACTCGGTTGTTCAGAAAGTTCGTTTCACATTTCATAGATTTCGTTCCATCGAATTCACATAAAAGATTTGAAACAAATTTTCCGAACAACCTAATACTACTTTATTAATTAATTATCTCAATAAGCTTTACAATTATCATAAAATTCTTCCATTTTTAATTTTACAGCTACTATCAATCCGGCTTCAATGATTACGCGGTTTTCGCTAAAAATCACAGGTATTTTGCTTTCCAACTCACATATCACATCTTCCGAACAAAAGTTAAAGATATTTCGATGAAATATTTATTGATTTCGATAAGTAATCTCCCTTATCACGGTACAGCAATAAGAAATTTGCTTTCTTAACATACAAAAAAGACTTTTCTCCTGCTTCGAAGCGTTGTGCAACGTACACGCGATGCCTGACAACCGCGAGCCAGGAACCAGGAACCACGATCCGCGAGCAAAGGGTTAAAGCTCGAAACTCATTTACAGATTCGAGCAGCTGGGTTCGGTGGTGGGTTGAAGGTTCTGATCGAAGACGGGTTGAATTCGTCGTCGTTTCGACGTCTCGACGTCGGCGTTCCGCGCCGACAGACGCGATCGCAGGATGGGGCGAGAGAGAGCAGAACGTTGCGCAGGGGGTTTCCGTGCGCGATGCCACAGCCAACCGACTGGTAGCTATCTAGGGGGCTGTTTTCTCCCTCTCAGTTGGCCGCGATTCAGCGCCGGGTGTATGTCCCGCTCGTCGCGGGCTTAGACCGACCGACGCGCGAAACAACGGGAACAGCCAGCGAGATTCGGCGCGTTCACCTCGCTCGAACCAGCCCACCGCGGGGTTATCGGCGTGCTATAGGGTTCACGCGTGTTCAGCCCTCCCGTGGAAACCGGATTCGGTACTGCACGGCAGTTTCGAGGCCCTCGGACCGGGTAACAAATCGATTCAGTGGCGTGAAAGATCCGAGCCGAGCCTCCTTTTCTATAATTCGACCGATCCGAAGCGGACGATCTTTCGTGGGACGCGTTGCCTATCGCGCGATAAGTGACTCGTGATGACAGGATTATTCCCTAAGAAAAGATGCTCGAACTCGAGGACGACGGGCCACCGATGCACGAGATAACCGAGGGACTCCGGCAGACTTCGGCCGCGAGAGACGCGGTCGTCATCGATTAATTAAGCGGCAGTCGAGTGGACAAAAATTACATCAAGGTTGGGAGAACGCAGGCTGTTTCCGGGTGACGCCGCGAGGAAGATTGATTGCGTTAAAGTGGAACTGGTGCACGATCCTCCTCGTTCCCGCAGCCGATCGGGCTGCGTTTCCAGCCCGCGAATCAATTCTCTGCGCGACACCGTTGTGTGCCGGTCGAGGGAGTAACAATTATCTCCCGGTGTCCCCGGGATGGAATTCCGCAGGATCTCTGCGAGTCCTGAGGGCCGGATCAGCAGATAACGGGTGCCCCGAGGAGCTTTCTCTTCCGGTGACCCTGCGGTCGGGAAAAAATCGATGGGAACCAGTTCCCTTTCTCTTCGTCAGCTGCGGGACCCAGTCGCTTGTCACGAAAATCGCCTCTCTCGCTCTCCGGGAGTCATCCGATGCCTCGGACACGGTTCGCCGAATAACAGAATCCTTTTAACGCGTTGAACCCAGGGATCGCTGTAACCTGGAGCAAGCAAGGCGGCCGAGACTTCAGCATGCGTCCGCAGCGAACAATCGATCGCAGCTTCGACAATAATTGGCAAAGCCGATGCGGCAGCCTCCTCCTCGGCGTCTAAACTGCTGCTCGCTCCTTGGTAATGCACCGTGAAACGGTCGCTGCGTGCTCCAAGATCCCGGCTGATTGTCTCGAGCATGAAAGGCACGCGTGACTCCTGAGCAAACCAGGTCGATGTTCCAGCTGCCCGGCTAATTAATACTTGCTAGACGCTGACATTCCGCGAGGAATGATCGGTGTCCCGACGTCGGCTCGCGCGATCTCTGTTCCCGGAAGCTCGTTCGCGAAACAGGAACCGGCCGTTCACCAGTCTTTTTTACGGGCGAGCCATGGTGTCCAGTGACGCGGTCGTTCATCAGTGTCGGCGGAAGGTAGCTCGAAGAGAGCAGAATGCCTGGTCCTAGGATCGAAGAAGTTGTAAATAGTTGTTATGGTCTATGGCGAGAGCTTGTCCCGATTCCTCGGAGAATAGGAAATCTGATTTAATCGTCTCTGGAAATTGACGCGATCCCTGCAAACGGATTTTTATACGTTCCACGGTGACAGCTACTCTCGGATCTACTTTGTTACGCGCGCCGACGAAACTCTGTCGTACCCGTTAAACGAAATTTCTTCGTCCAGCGTTACCTATGTTAGAAACATATAAACAAGGGGCAGGTGTTCTCCTCGCGGAAGGGAAGAATGGTTAACACGATCTGACAATACGGGGAGCCAGACGATCGTCGCCACAGAGCCGTCCGGGGTCGGAACGTGTGTCGAACATGCATGGTTTTAGTAGGTCACCTCGGGGGGAGAAGAAAGTTCATAACTCCGGAACTTGAGGAAGCTCTGCATCAGCGAGTGCGCCGGACGGAAAGCGTAAACAACATTTTGGAAATTCATTCGTTCCCATCGGAGCAGCGGGGAAACGTCGGCGGGAGATATTCGCTCGGATGGATGAAGTTTCCAGGGAGGACCGATTTAAAGAGGACGCCTTTGAACGACCCGGACAATAAGTATTGTGACGATGTTGGAATATCGACGACGCGATCGCGCCGGGATTTATAGAAGACAATTTTTCCCATCGCCTCGACTCGAGAATAAATGTTAAGAGAGCATGAGCGTTGGGAAATCGGCGATCAATTTGCTCGCGCCATCAGAGATATTGTGAATTGATAACGTCGAAGGGGATTCCGTTAATAAAGACGGATGAATAATACCGAGATGTCGGAGGACTGACGGATTTCATGGAGGTCGCATAAGTGGATTTCAGGATCCAGACAATAAAACGACGCTGCTTTCTTTTCGCCACCTCGCGAAGTAACATGTTCCATGACCGAAGAGATGACGGCGAACCGACAATACTGTAGTTTGCATATTTCTCTGCAAATGCAATGCGAGATTGTCTGTATGAACAGAGTATAATGGACGGGTAACGTAGTTTCTTTCGCGACTGAATGGAAAAATAAATCTCCTGAGAGAGCGAATGATGAAGCGGCGATAAATCAGTTCGCGCGCATTCTGGTGAAAGTTCGGAGTGGAATCAAGCATTCGTTGTGACAATAAAATCCTGAACTCCGAAACACAGCGATGAAAAGTCGAGTTGCGCGATTTCGAGCGTGATTGGATTAATCACATAGCAAGCTTCTGGGAAAGATTCTTTTCCGCTAATAAATCAGGAAATATTAACAAAATCGTACCTTGAAAAGACTGTTATAATTCTGTTAACTCTGAGTCTAAAATTATGAGTTTGCAACTGAATCTTGTAAAGATTGCACCATAAATCGGTTTATATCTATGTTCCCAGTGAAGGTTCGAAGTGGACTGAGAATTTAGTCGGACAAAAATATATATAAAATAATCTCGAGAATATCATATTTTGCAAATAAATATTCTGAAATCGTATCTTAAGAAATCGGCGATAGATCGGTGATAAATCGATGATAAATCGGTGATAGATCAGTGATAGATCGGTGATAAATCGGTGATAAATCGGACAATAAGTTCCAAGTGAAGATTTGAAGTGAAACGAAACATTGGTGACCCGCTTTCTCTAGCACCGATGGAAGCCAAAATGGAAAAATAAATATCGGAAAACGTTGTATTATACCTTGAAAAATCGGTGATAAATCGGTTCGTATGTTCCAAGCGTAATTGAAAATATCTCGAGAACGCGTCGAGATAAGGAAATGAACGGGCAAGTGCTTCGGGAGGGGAAGCGCTGAAAAACCGCTGCTGAATTAATTCGCAGGTTCTCGGTGAAGGTTCAAAGTGCAATGGAATCGTTGCGGCGTCACCTTCCGAGTGAACTCTGACGCGGATAGGAGGGTGGGTGGTGCGTCTTGTCGAAACCGGGGCGAGGTGATTAATCGGCACTGCGGATACGTCGGCGAGTCGACGCGACCGGAATCGTCCGCGTGATTCTCATCTGCTTAGACCTTCCTTCGCTGCAGACGAAGAGCTCGCACACGGCCGATGAGGTTCGTGGGCAAGAAAAGAACCCTGTGGAATCGTGGACGAGTTTGTACCGATCGAAACGCACACGTCGAAGCTCGCCATACGCGGCCTAGCTTACCAAGCAACCGCACGAAAGGGTTTTTAATTTTGAAAAAGATGATTTAAACGAAAACGCAGTCGGTCTTTTCTAATTTCAAAGAGTGTGATAGCTGTCGAAATTTTGGAATTATGAATAAATCCATAGAGATCGATACGATCGAAGCCGCAGTAGGGTAGATGTGCAAGTTACTGTGCCATTCAACTATTCGTTTTTTGCAATTTTCGCAATTTTTGTTAAATAAAGCAGTTTCTTTCACTTTCTTTGGGTATTAAACCTCTTTATTAAATTCATTTCTAAATTTCAATTACATATTTATTCATCAAATATATGCATTTTCTTCAAAATTTATCACGATTTTGTTAACATGTAAACAAAATGTTCATTTATCCAGTATTTCTTAATTTTCAACAAGCATTACAGTAAAATCACTCCATATTATATGCCACAAATCTCAAATATTGTCTTTCACATGTCAGGAGAGTAAATAAATTATATTTTTGATTATAATATCCATGATACGTACGATAAAAGTTGTACTTTGTCAAGAAAAAATGCATACTTTCAATGTCTTGAACCTGAATTTCGTTTGACTTAAAACTAATCCGAGTGTGCGCTGTGTGGTCAAGAGGCCCACGGTAACCGACACATCTGCTCTGGGTATGTAATTTTCCTTCGAATACCGGTTTCGCGCACTGTCCGGCATGATCGGGCCGAGTTTATCACGCGATTTAATGGTCTACGAGAAGGTTATTGATTCGCGTGAACCCGAACTATATCGACGAGACTACGGGAACTCGTAGTCATCTTCCATGCGGAGCACGGAGACATCCTCTCGTTTCGCGCTGCACGATCGATCGGCGGATTTAATCTGCGCAAACAGTGCACAGTTCGGCGTTATCAACATCGGCCACGGACCTTTGTTTTTCTTCTTCCGTCTGCCTGAATGGGAATGATCGCTTGGATCCTAATCTTGCGGCGCAATTTTTACCCGCGCTACCTCCAGCTTTGCCCCCCCCCCCTGCCTTCTAGATCCGCTTCGGTAGCTGATCGTTCTGATTCCTTTTGCTGATTGTCAGGGAAATCATTCGAATTCAATCTTTCGGGAACTGTCAGATTTGTTGGTATTCGATTTTGGAATCGTGATAGAAGTTCATTCGAATCTATGCGTTACGAGCGAAAAATAAATGGAATAGTAACCTTTCGTTGAATGGAGAATTCTGAAGCCAATTTTTATTCGGATTGATGATGTTCGATTTCGGAATTGCGAAGGAAGTTTATTGTTCGCGAAATGTTTGAATGGTTCATCCAATGCTATGTTTGACAAACAAAAAATAAATAAATAATATATAAATAAAATAAATAGAGTAGTATAGTAAATTCTCCCTAATTGACGCTCAGATTGTGCACAAAAATTGACAATTTTAAGTAACATTATTTTAATAAAAGCAATTTAAGCATCAATTAGGGAGAATTTACCGTTAATCTTTCGCCTAAAGAAAACTTCGAAGTAAATTTCTCTTGGGAAACTTTGTCAAATTTGTTGCCTTTTGGAATCGTCGAAGAAGTCTATTATCGATAAAATAATCACGTGCTCTATATTAAACCACATATTCAACGCGACAAATAAATAATAACCTTCTGTTGAAAAACTCTGAATTTAAATTTTATTCGAAAACTGTGCCAGACTTGTTGCTGTTAAATTTATTGTCGAAAAGTCTACTTTCTGTAAAAATGGTTGAGTTATTTCAAAGTGCAATTTCAAACGGGAAGCAAATAAAATGGCAACCTTCCGTGGAATGAAAATGAAGAATAATAAAACGCGGTTGTACGCGCGGAATACACCACGGTTTCTGTTTCTATTTCCAAGTGGCCGTCGTCTGTTCTTCTCGCCGGGGTGGTGTACATTTTCTCCTTGTATTTCCATATTATACTTGTATCCGGAAGAACAGTTTCAGTATTATTGTTGCTCGTCTTTAAAGTTGAGCCATGGAACTCGCTCGCGCGCGAAGACTATCACGGCTCCAGGCGTGCCTCGATTATTCAGATTACTTCGGGTCTTCTTAGGTGGTTGGCAGACCCGCGAGTTGTCAAGTCCCCCGACGATTCCTTAAAGTTCCAACAACTTTTCGTCCAAAGTCGATTTACGCGAGACAGACTACGAACTAATTTTAGTTGATCATGTATAATCGACTAAAGAGAGAGTTCACGACCTCTCCACCCCTCCGGTTACGTCTTCACCACGCCTCCCCGGCTCGAGTGCTAACACGGCGCGCCGGTCTGCGGCTGACAGTTAAATTGTTTAACAATTACGTGCGGTAGCAAATGACTATCATCTGTCCGAACTGTTAATCAGATCGTCGATCGATTGTAACCCGGTCCGAGGGTTCGGCGATCGTTGCGCTGCGGCGATCGTCCCCTGTCGAAACAGTGATTGATCTCGCGGCGAAATCTTGTAAGGGAACATTGAAAAATCTTCTCCGACCGATACGGTCCCCTTTAACTGTTTTTATCGGGTCACTGTTGTTTTGGAACGAACTGTAGCTAGAACCACTTCTTCATCGTAGCGGCAAGTTAATTGACGGTTTAATTTACATCTATCAACATATTCTTCTTCCCATATCTAGAATGCTGACTGCGGTCTTAACAGCTACGAACGGTGGTTTATGCTCCTGACCCAATTATTTTTCTAGCTCAAATAAAATATAGCTGACTAAACTGTGAATAACAGATTAACTATATTTCTGAATAATTGCAAGGCAAAAGAAGTTAAATAGAAATGAAGTTTTTCTCTTAATAGTTTTAATAGATTGTAAATAATGTACTAATAATGTCAAATTCTTCTGATGTTGTTCTTGCTCTGCATTTCATCTGATCGCTTCCGATATAAAGTACTTTGATCAAGAAATATTATTACATCTGCAAATCCGATCTTTCCTTTATTTACATGCCGAATGTGATTTTTAACTAACATTTAATTCAGTACTTAAAATATACACTGTTATCGCGCGAATTGGAATCATTTTGTTTCGTCGACTTGTAGTAAATTAATTCAAGAATGGTGACAGGAGAAATTGAGGAATCGAGATAACAATTTTATGAATTGCAATTTCTACTGTCATGACATTGACAAATGTGTTGATTACATTGGTGTTTGCTTTGCTTAATAAATTTTATTTGAATAAAAGTTATTATTGTTTCAAGTAAGCCTTATAAATCAGACATTACATATTTATTTAGTTAAATTCGTTCGAAACAAAAATATTAAAAATAACTTAATCCAAAAAAATCCACTTTTGCCTTGTGTTCATCTCGACGTGTAAAGAATTCGCAGAATTCAGTAGACCACGATAAACGATAAACAAATTCAATAACAACATCGAAAGGTATTAAGCAAAATTATGTCAGCATCTAAAAAAAAAAATAAAATAGCAGGGACGTCAGCGATCGAAGAATCGTGAGCACGAATATTCGATTGACCTCTTAACCCTTTTAGTTGCCGAACAACGATATATCGTTGCTGGTCACACATGAGAAAATATGGCTTTCATAATATTTCTAATAAATAACAATTGCATTTCTCAATTTGTGTTCTCTTTCAATTTTCTAATTATTAGGTTTTGCAACACACAGTTTTGTAATTTCTTTTCGAAACTTCAGCAAACTGCATCAAACACATTTGCTACGTTTTCGCTTAGGCACACACGACTCTTTTGGTCGGCATTAAAAGGGTTAACATCGTGATAGTACTACGCACTCTTTTTTTCTCATGCAAGATCTTTTCGGCGTTCCGGAGGCTGGCCACGAAATTCCGCTAGCGGCGAACAACAATAATTGAAATTAATCACTCGCGTAGATACAACTGATTTAATGCGCGGCTTAATCTAGGCGCTGACACGTTCAGCGTGCGTCTCGCGATGAGTTACGGCAATTCACGCGCAAGACAGGATCCATTTACAACGGAGACATTTACGGATTAGTGGTACACGGGGTGAGCACGCCGGTTGAACGGCATCGAGAGTGTCCCTTATAAATCGTCGAACTAGAAAATATATCGAGCATCGTTCTCGATTTCGCCCAATCGATGAACACGCTTCAGTCCTCGCTTCGAGATTTATAGATACGTCCGAGGCCATCCTTCTCCTCTTGAGTCAACACGTTTCGAACGGTCTCCAGCTGGACACCCGGTGGATACGGAAATTCGCGCGCGTTTCGGATCCATTCCCTTTAAAAGGGTCGTGGGCTCGTGCAAGCAGATGCGAGAGCGAAGAGGCAATAACGCATGATAATGCGCGTGCAAAGAGTCAACGCAAATTTCTGCTCATTGTTGTTAAGACGCTGTGGGCAGTCTATTGTTACAACGTGTTGTGCCCGAGGTACCTTGCTGTGTAAAATTGGTTTGTCAGCGCGGGAAAGTAAAAGAAGCTGTTTCATCCTTTCGTGTATAATAACGAGTTAGATTAGCGATAATACAACGAATTAGATTCAACGATGACGATTCCATACTAAATTTGGATGTTATTCATTTATTCAAAAACTATATTATTACATAACAATTCGCGTAGACAATTTGTATTATGTAAACATCCGCATGTTGTATAGTAACATCCGCAGTCTCATCATTATATTTTTATTCATCGCTAAAAGACTGCAGATTTTTATGCAAATTCTGATTTTACGGAAAACAGAATTAAAGAAAAGTTTCCTTCGTCAATCACAAGATCGCTTAATTAAAAAAGAAAATAAAAATGCTATTAGATCTCGTCGATTGATACGTTCTCTTTCATTTCAAAAATCGTCACACAAGATTGGAAATTTGATGTATTTATAACAAAATTAACGAAAAATAATATAATATGTAATATCATATAAAATATAATATATTATATAATATAATATTATAATAACACAAAATAGTGAAAATATCAGAAAATTGTGTGAAAGGTTAGTTTGAATTGAAATTATTAAACCTTTACCGGAAACCCGATGCGCGAAAATAGTTGCAATGTGAAATATAACCTCGTAGCTATGCGCATATTTGTTTCGCGCGATGCAACACTACTTTAATTCTTGTTCCTTTTACTTTTATTTTTTATATTTTATATATATCTTATACCATGTACTAAAGAAAACAACACATAAACAATCAATAATTCAAAATATAAATTATAATACTATAAATTCTACATAAAATAAAAATGAGAAATAACAGTTTCAAAACTGTTTTTATACATAAACAATAATTTAAACGAATCGTGACCGAATCTTGCGGCGTAATTGTAAGAACTAAACCACGACTTGTACTCCATGGGTCATACTCGTGATGCTTACGTTTGGCCAAATCTTCATCTCGCGAGTATAACTCGTGATCTTTATGCTTGGGCCAAGGTTGTTATTACGTGTCAGATTCGTTAACACTATATTTATGAAAATGACGGGTCACTAATTTTTTAATTTACGATTATTCATATCGTAAAGACACATTAATGAGTTACTTATTCAATTTATATGTTACTTACGGCAAATGTTACAATAACACTTGTTAAAAGTCAGAATAAATGTCTTAATGTTACTTTTATAAACTAATATAAAATAGCTGTTTTTTGTGCTCCGTAAATCTAGTGTTAAATATGTTAGGTTATTAAGTATGAAATGCATAAGTCTTGTAGTAAAATTATAGAGTAAAATATGCATTTCGTATTTAATGACCCAATACATTCTTGTGCAACTATCATTCCTTGACATTAGTGGAAACAATTTTTATTTTACTATTTTCAACACGTTGAATGCCACGAGGGTCACCGGTGACCGGCACTTAACTTGGCGGTGACGCCATGGGGGCCACCGGTGACCGGCGCGCCCAAATTGATAGAAATATATCTAATTTAAAACAAACGTCAATATCTAAAATTTTGTATTATTACCATCGTCAATTCAAACAGTGACCCCTGTCGCAATTAACATGTCAAACATGGTTAAACACTGTAACTTATCTATCGCAGATAATATCTCAACATTATATGTATCACATAAAAGAAAATTCATCGTGGCGCCACGGACAATTTCTGTAAAACCGGCGTGGCATCCAACGTGTTAAGTAATTGAAACTATTAAGAGCAGAAATACATTCTTGTTCAACTATCATTCCATGAAATTGACGGAGACAATTCTTATTTTGCACGAAGATCCGCAGTCCGTTTATAATCATATGCAGGACGTGTCTCAGCAGATTCGAGCGCATCAAACGGAGGACGTATTCGTGCGCGAGCGAAAATAAATTCCCGATTGCAACCACCGTGTCGATCCCTGCGATTCACGATGCGGGGGAGTATCCGAGTTCCAACGTACCGGAAGAAATGTGGGAACGATAAGAAGGCCGCCGCGTCGCGGGCCGAGACCGAAACCGCGCGTCGTTCGTTCTGCGTCGGTTTAGGGCGGGTCAAGATCATCGTGTCGCGGTCAGAAAATTTTTCGGCGCAACCCCTGTGACACAGTTTTCGTCAGGCGCAGGCTGTGTCAACCATCGACTCTCTGCCAATGACGCCGCGTCGATATCGGATCAATTATGACCCGCGCTGAACATTTTTTGTACTCCATTAGGCGGCACGATTTTGCTGTATTTAAAAGTCGTATTCGAAGCACTAATTACAAGTGTTATTGAAATGGGAAATACAGATCTCTAATGAATTACGAAATTTTATGTAATTTAGTAATATTTCTCAGTCCAATATTTCTAATTTTAATATTTACTTTAATATTTCTAATTTTAATATTCATTCTGAAACTTATAATTTTAATATGTACTCCAATCTTTATAATTGTAATATTTACTCTAATATTTCCAATTTTTTATATCTACTCCAATATTTCTAATTTTAATATTTACTTTAATATTTCTAATTTTAATATTCATTCTGAAACTTATAATTTTAATATGTACTCCAATCTTTATAATTGTAATATTTACTCTAATATTTCCAATTTTTTATATCTACTCCAATATTTCTAATTTTAATATTTACTTTAATATTTCTAATTTTAATATTCATTCTGAAACTTATAATTTTAATATGTACTCCAATCTTTATAATTGTAATATTTACTCTAATATTTCCAATTTATTATATCTACTCCAATATTTCTAATTTTAATATTTACTTTAATATTTCTAATTTTAATATTCATTCTGAAACTTATAATTTTAATATGTACTCCAATCTTTATAATTGTAATATTTACTCTAATATTTCCAATTTTTTATATCTACTCTAATATTTCTAATTTTAATATTTACTCTAATATTCCCATTTTTTATATTTACTCTAATATTTTTCTAATTCTGATGTTTAATCTAATATTTCTAATATTTCCAATTTTTGATATCTACTCTAATATTTTTAATTCTAATATTTATTCTAATACATTACAATGAAAATGGCCTTCATCTGTATTCACAGATGTTATGTTTGCTCAAACTTGTCGTTAAAAATTGGACATTTGCTATATAATGATGACAGTTAAAAAAATTGTTTCTTTAGTTTTTATGAAATTTGAAGTGCAAAAACTATAAAATAACTAAACTATAAAATAAATAAGTAAACTATAAAATATCGATTGCTATATGAATATCCTTTTACTGCATTAGCTTGCTTTGATGTTTATTTATTGTTGCTGCACCGAAGGTCACAAAGCGAGTCAAAAGTAACTTGCTACAGTTTGATGGTCGATTGAATTAAGGCGGCTTTATGTGACGAACATTTCTTAGAAAATTTTCAAAATATTACCATAAAAAATTCTGCGTAAAGCCCGAGTAACGAAGCAAATTGTACGACAATTGCGTACCAAATTCTAAAGCGAATGGAAATCGAAATCGATTACAAAAAGAGCCGATTCCATAATAAGCATCACGGAAGTCGATAGCCGTGCGCAACCCGAACGCGGTTCGCGTCATTTAGGAACAAAAAAAAAGCCTAACATTAGAGCGGGGCAGCGTATTAGCATCGATCAGGAAGCAATTTCTGACGCGTCTGGCAGATTTTTCACGCGTGCAAACGCCGCGGCGTTGAATAAACCGCCGCGTTATAGGTTCATTAAGCCCGTTTCCTGAACGTCGAAGCGCTCGCTTTTCCCGTGAATGGCCTTTAATTACAAATTTCTCGTTGTCTGTGGAATTTCAACGGGGCCAAAGAGTCAAAGACAGCTCCACGGGTTCCCGCAAACATCCGCGTCCCATAATCAACTTCGATCGGTTCCACCGTTTTCAGTTGATTCACAATTACCGATCCTGTATTACGATAACTCGTCTACGTTCGATCGCTTTTTGTTCTTCCCTTAAGGGAATATTCTCAAGGGATTACATGTTCTTTGACATTTAAAATGTTTACAGAAATAATAAATCTTGTTTTACACGATCATCGACGGTGACGCCCATTTTTCCTTTCGATCTAGAACAAAAAATGAATATAACTACGCGTTGTATGGACTTAAATCCTATTTTATAAAATGCAAAAAGAACGATATTACGTAGTGATCTGAAAAGAAAAAGAAGTGATTTTTATCAAAATAAGAATTTTTCGCAATTATATATTATATCATCCTTTTTGCATTTTTTAAAATAGGATCTAGGTCATACGACTCGTAATGAAAAAAAACACCGTTTTATTTTTTGTTCTAGATCGAAGGGAAAAAATATTCCGCTGTATGTCGATCAACACCTTCGAGGTTCATGGGGAATAAGTACATATTATTATTTCAGAAAACATCGATAAAATGTAAAAAAATGTATATACTTGAAATATTGAAGAGTACGTACGCGGAAAGTGACGAAAAGTTTTATCAATGTTTCACGTTATGAAAATATTGCCGAACATCATCCTTATTTTAACGATTTTCTTGAGGCTCCTCTTATCTCTTTATCCCGGCGATCGATCTTGTTGTTCCTACGCGGGTTCAGTTAATCCTACGTTGATAGTTGTGCTGTATGTTTTAACGGGCTACCGCTATTTGGCAAGCCTACGACGAAATTACGCTAAAAAGTTCCTTCGGGCTTTCTCCGAGCTGGTTTATCTAGGTTGCAGTTTACAGACGCTATTTCGGAGACTCGTTCTGGCGCTTCACTGCTGTAGCAATTAGCTTTAACTTCGAGACGAGAGTGCATAGTATGGCAGTACGACAGAACAGTAATATGATAGCTCGATGTTACGGGAGTAGGATAGTTTGGCGGTATGTAGGACGAAGCTGTACGTGGCGGCATGATAATGCACACTATTGTTCGACACAGTAGCACCCTGAGCTCAGTCTAACAAAAATTAAACAGAAGTAACCCTCGTACGACGCATGCTGGGTCATTGTGACCTGGCCGTCTAATTTCATATTTGGGGTCACGGAGAAAACATTTCGGATATACTATTTTAGATCATTCTTTACAAGTGAAATAAAGTATACTCGAAGTATTTCAAATAAGAGTAATGAAATTTCAGTCAATGAAATATTTTATTTTGATAATGAAAACATAAACTAAAATATTTTATCTTAATAATCTAAAACATTTATAAAACAAAATAAAATATTTTATATCGGTAATCTAAAAAAGAAATAAAATATTTTATGTCGGCAATCTAAAACAAAATAAAATATTTTATATCGGCAATCTAAAACAAAATAAAATAATTTATATCGGTAATCTAAAACAAAATAAACAATTTTATATCGGCAATCTAAAAGAAAAGAAAATATTTTATATTGATAAATTAAAACAGAATAAAACATGTTACGTTGGTCATGATCTTTGATGATGAGTTCACGTTATTCTGCAAATGCCTCTCGTAGAATACATACAAGCTACCTATCCCTATGTCTTGCAAATATTAATATCTCTTATGTTTGAACTTTATCTCCCTCCATAATTCATTTTACGAAGAACTGCATTGTATGTATATTTGTAATGCACAAGAAAAGTACCTCGCTAAATATCCAAAATTTTAACACAAATATCTTTACTAAATTTCAAATAATGCACCATTTTAAATACTATTTTAAACAATATTTGCTATAAATAAAATATTTTATCTTCCGAAGTATAGTTTTTCGAAAAAGTGAAATATGCATATTATTCTCAAAAGTATAACTTGTAAAATATTTTATTCCCTAAAATATTTCTCGAACAAGTAAAACATTTTATTGTGGAAAGTATAATTTCTCGAACAAGTAAAACATTTTTTTGTGGAAAGTATAATTTCTCGAACAAGTAAAACATTTTATTCTGGAAAGCATAATTTCTCTGACAAGCAGAACATGTTATCTTGAAAATTACATGTGAAATAAAATGGTTCTTTAGTATCCGCGATTTGAAATAGTATCTTACCCAGCTGTGGTCGCACCTGGACTGTAGAAAAAGGGATTTTCTGCTAGGAACGAGGCGGACGGAACGTGACAGCGATCGCATTAAATGTGGCCGATCTCGATGTCCGTTCCCGTTGATACGAGTTTATAATCAAGCAGGTATCCGAGATGCTAATTCAACGGGGGTTCCCTTGTCCTCTTAGCCCGTCGATCTCGCGGTGGGTCTCCGCTTGATCCGAGCGAGCGTGGCCGAGCGTGGGTGCGGCTTAGGGTTCTTGTCGCGGGAAAGAGGGATCAAAACTTTTTCGATGGCGGTCGCGACGCGTTTCATAACTTATTCCTGTTCGAGTGACGGCAACACTTCGCGGAGGCTGCCAGAGCACGCATAAAGACATGCGAGGGGACCGCGTGCCTTTTTTATTCGCGTTCCTTAGCGGTCGAGTCGGCCCACAAATCCCACAAACGAGCCGGGACAAATTATGTTCGCCCCTTTTTACCAGTGCCAGTCTCTTTCCCGCGACTGTTTCCTCTCCTTATTACCCATCGGAAGGAAACGCTCTTCCCGCGGCGACGCACGATTCCTCTCGGTAACGAGACGCTAGCGTTCTTCTTTCTTCTTCGCGTTTCGTCCTTCGGACAGTTTCCGACGCGCTTCAACGGGCATTTATCGCGTTAAATGATCAATCTCAATCTCAATAAACGTCACAAAATCAAAGCAGTATCAATCAAATCAAAATTAGAAAGTGAAAGTTTAACATGGTGGATGTTATCGTAACATGACATAACTCAGTTTTGCATAATAACTTCTTCAACATAACTCTTTCACATTCTAAAAATTCTGGTTAAGGTCAGCTGATTCTGTGGCTGTAATAATTATTCGATCAAACTAAAATTAGAAAGTGAAAGTTTAACATGGTGGATGTTACTGTAACAGTAACATTTCTTTCGCATGACTCAGTTTTATGTAATAACTTCTTTAACCCGAGAAAGATAACTTACGTCGCAGAGGCGCCTGCGAAGACTGTTGATTTTTGTTAATTTTTCATAGAGGTCTAGTGATTTAAGTTTAAAATTACTTAAAATATAAAAAAATATAATATAAATGCATTTTATTTTTACAATAATGCCAAACCTTTAAAATGACTAGATTAACTTAAATAAATATCCATTGTTAGTATAAAATTGACGCCTTAGAAAAGCATGCGCCTCTGAAGCGTATGGTTATCTTTTACGTACGTTGTCATATGGTTATCTTTCTAGGGTTAATATAACTCCTTCACAGTTTAAAAATTCTAGTTAAGCTTAGTCGATTCTGTGGCTGTAATAATTATCCGAGAAAACACTACTATTATGAAGAATTAGTGGTCAGAAATTTAGGCGATAATATTAGAATAAAATAGACACTCGTATATTAGAATAATAGTGATAACAGATATTAGAATAAAAATAAATCTTGGAACCTAGGGGTGATTATTTATACTATTATTATAAAGCTTTATAAGAATTTTCTGTAATTAAATAGATTTATTTAATCACGTTTAATTTATGTGACCAACGTAGCGCCTAAATGTGTCAACTCAGTTTTAAACTTATAGTTTATTGTTAGGCCAATTGCGACCTCTATCCGTTTTTTTGCTGGTTTTCTTAATTCAACTCACTTGCTCGATAATTTATACTGTACTGTGTCGGCAATTGTTATTTTACCCCCCGATTTTATTGTTTCGTTTCACTTTTAACACTTCCAATGCCACTTTACTGCTTTTAGTATCACGCATTACTTAAAAATGAATTTTTTGTTACAATTTATGAAGTAGGCCAAATGTTGCTAGGTTTGAGAAGGTCTAAGAGGGTTACAAAAACAATTGTTATAATATAATATATATTTTAATATATGTTATAATATAATATATATTGTATAATATAATTGTTATAATATTATTCAATAATTTGGTTCGACTTCGCGTGTCTTACGAGCACACGTGTTAAACAATTATGTGTGAAACGCAAACGTTATAATCTTATCTTTAAAAAATTTCACTGACGTATCTTTAAAACGTATCGGATCAATGGTGTGTATATTATTGCTTTTCGACGCGTTAGTAGGATTATTCATTTTTCCATGAACAGTCATCAATTTTTGCCTTTTATAACCGTAGATAAATCCGGGTTTCAATGGTTATATGTCAAGGTTATACAAACGAGTAATTGAACAAATAAACCGGTATTGCTCAATTTTTAAACGTTTTTTTTAGAAATTAACAACGGGAACTTGGCAGAATTTCCGCGTCGACGATGCGGAAAACACGCGTTGCTTCTGACAGGGTCACGTGCCTCGTGTAATTGATGGCTGATCGATGCAATTGCAGTTACGAAGACAACCGTGTTATCCTCGATGACATTCAGTCTTTTATTACGCAAATTCCTCTGCATTTCTGCGGGAATGTGAGTATCGGTGTCGATCGGTGACACATAATAATTGCTAAACTCGTAATTATTTGAAAATGATTATTGGCATTCAGTCACTACTGTATCTGCATTTATTTCTGCTTCATTCTTTCTAGTTTATTTACGTATTGTTAGTCACACGCACACACACACACACACACACACACACACACGACACGACACGACACGCGTGCGTCGTACTGTTCTGCATTAATTTGTTTCTTCTTATTAATTTCGTCTTTGTTCAAATCATCCTCTAAGAGTAAAATTTTATTTTGAAATGATTATTTAATACGTCTTCGTAGTATAGTACTGTCTGTCCTAATTATAATTAATAGTTTTTCTAACCGCCACATTCGAGCCCGTAATTATCTCGGAATTTGATCGAAATGTTGCGAATAGTATATGCTGGGGCATGCCATCATAGTAATTACGGTAAGTTCTCCCTAATTGAAACTCAGATTGCGTACAAAAATGGACAATTTGGAAAGAGGAGATACGATTATTCGAGCCTTGCGGCTCGTTTTTACAGTTGTTGACAATCGGTGACTTTAAAAACAAGCCGCGAGGCTCGAACAATCGTATCTCCTCTTCCCGAATTGTCCATTTTTGTGCACAATATGAGCGTCCATTTAGGAGAATTTGTTGTAGTTAGCGGAGTTTGTGCAACGAATGAAAACTTAAACACGAAGAAATTGAACTTTCGTTGTATTAAATTAACAAAGAGTTTTTCCACGAGACATTAACATTTACATGTTTATATATCAATCAAAATATGCTTCTGAATATTATACTGGTCACGGAAATAAACACGGCGATTTTGAAATTCAACTGATTTTAGCATCTCGGTCCATTAATTAGCGGAACTAACAGAGAGATATTGATCCCCTAAGCGTCATAATGAGCAAAGCGCAGATATATTCGCATCGTCCCAATACATACTGTCAGATATTTTGTACCATACTATATTATATATGAATATGTATAATTGGTGCATTTGTTCGATATCAATTCATGATATAGGTGTGACACTAATTTTTGCTAGCTCTCGAAATTTAGGTTTTATAATCCGTTTTCAGATCCATTTGAAATAATAGCAATCTCAAACAACGAATTATTTCGTTATGATTTTTATTTCATATACGACGAAAGAAATAATCCTCGAATTATTATGCAAGAAAAGATTTCCTTTTAAGGAACCTTCGCATCAATTTGCCTTAAGCCGAACTCTCTCTTCGTAAAGATCCTTGATATAATATTCAACAATTATTTTAAGAAATCTTTCCAGAAATTTATTTTCAGTAAAACTCTTTGCCCAAAAACTTAAACCGCCGGTGCCAAGGAGAATTGTTATCCCTCAGAAAAATGTTTCTTTATCGGATAATCTTTTAACACAGCCAGATCGGTCCTTTTATGTCAGTACAAACCAGACACAGAGCTGATATTTAAATCACCATGTAATATTCAAGAAGAATTTCACAATTATTTCAAATAACTCATACCATAAAATACCACGCCATTTAAAATAATATTTCAAGTAATTATAAAATGAAATATACCATATTATTTAAATCAATGTCTCAGATAATTATAAAACAAAATACCGTGTCATTTAAAATATTATTTCAAACGAGTATAAAATGAAATACCACGTTATTTAAAATAATATTTCAGATATTACTTCAAAAATCGTCGCAGGCATGGAAATAATTATGAAATAAATTAACATGTTATCTGAGATAACATTTCGAATAATGTGATTTTAAATTCGCTCAGATCTACCGTCATTCCCGTCTTTCAATTTCAAATCTAAACGATACGATACATTCAGGCCCCAGTTCCGTCCGCATTAATTCATCCGGGTTCAACGTCCACCCCCAAACCACCCCCGCCGCTGGTCTCGGTAACGACGCCGGGCATAACAATTTAGCTTGGAAGCGGCGAATCCCTTTCGCCAGTTAAATTTTATACCAGCCCCGTAACGACTTCTTTATGGGATCGATTCGCGAGCCGGGTACGTAACAAGGGTTGCGTTCCGGCGGGGTATTTAATCCGGCCGGTAATTACGGCGAATTCGATCGAATTGATGGCGGTGGGTGCGTCGGTTGAGTTATCACCCGACTGCCAGAAACAGGGCCGGACTTCGTGACCCGATATTGTGCCGGAACGTTCCGATATTGGCAGCGCCCCGGCCTCCCAGGAACGAAGAACAATAGGAGCAGAGCGGCGTGTGTGCTCCACCCGCTATCTCGAACCAGACGGTCCCCTTTTGCTTTCGCCTCGACTTTCCGTCGGGCTCCCCCTCCGCGGATCGTCCTGAGGCAACGCTGCGAACGTTCTCGCCCGCGTTTCGAGATACTAGGAGAACACTGTGACCTTCGCCCCGTGAAACGATCGCATCGCATCCCCGCGCGAAAATAGGCGACGCGAATCGAGCCGCTCCTCTTTGCAGCTCGCCGCCGCCATGATGGATGGCACTCGCTGTTCGCGTGTCGTAGAAAGCCTTTCCAGTGCACTGCCACGGATCAAACGAGAGCGAGATCAATTTTTTTTAGAATATTCTGCGTACACATCTTTTCGCGATTTTACGTAATACTCGAATAGAGAGGGCCTTTTCGACGAAAATGTAACCGAGTAGGCTTAGGATCATTTGCGATGTTATTTAGAAATTTCTTTTATACATAACTGTTTATTCTCTGTGAAGGAATGTTTTTATACGGGCTTGAAACAATGTATGCAACTTGGAACCAACGATTGTGTGGGAACGCAATTCATAGATATAAACTAATAACGAATTCACAATTTTTGAAGGAGATGAATTTGTGTAGCATATTTAAGGTAATTGTGTCAATTACTGCGACCCGCCTTTCTGGTTACCGCGTCCTTAAAATAATTTGATTTATGTTTGAAAACGACATGATTAAATTAAAGATATTGAATTTTTTCAATAAAATTTGGTCTGTAATTTTCATAGCTGAATCAAAATTTTAACTTCTTAAAACCAATAAAATGCGGAAATTAATTTTTTAGATCTCTAATAACGGTGTGATGTGTTTTTGACTTAATCTCGTTAAAAAATGGGGATAATTCTTCCAAAAGGACACCCTAAAGTCCCAGCAGTAAGAACTGTACATTGAAACTTCGTCAATTTTAACAATTCAACGAGGAAAACAAATTATGTATAAAGCAGAAGGTAGAATTAAGCATTTTATTTCAAAGGTACCCAACGGGACAATTTTCGCTAATAAATAAATAAAAATTAAGAAACAGCATAGTTTCAATTTTTAACTACAACTACATCTACAAGTAAACTTGGCTAGAATTGGCTGAAAGATTTCGAAAAAATGCGATGTAACTAGCAAACAGCTTCATCTATCGGCAATTTTCTAAAAGTTCTTTTAAAATCGAAGATCAACAGTTAGGAATTTAAAAAAAAATTGTATACAATATATAATACAATATATAAACAACAACAATAATCCATCAAATTATTTAGATTAACACATACAATGTAATAGGTTCTTTTTAATTATTATCTAACAATATTTCTACGAAGGTAGTCGAAAGATACTTTTTAATAATTTCAAATGAAAATTATATCCTATGTTCCACACGTTCCCTATATAATCGCTTCTCGACTTTCGCCGTAGTCATCGCAAAATTAATTCGGTAAATTGTATAATACAAAATATCGGTAGAAATAGTGTTGAAACAAAATTATCGAGTTCCTCTCGGACACAGTAAAATCACTGAAAAGCCTATTAAATAGGTCTCTGGTAAATAAAGCATTAAGTTAATTATGAAATGACGGAAAGTTAAATACATCGGCGTTGTTACACCACCATGGATCAGTTTTCACCATCTCCGGAAGCCGTTCCGATGCTCCCGAGGCGCAGCCCTTGATTATGCCGTCACCGCGGCTCTCGGATTAATTTTATCGCCGCGCCCCGAAACACAATACCCTTTGGGAGCTTGGTCCCTCTCGGAGGAACCACCCTAAACCGTCCTACTCCCTTATCGCATTCCGGCGGCGAGCATCTCTACGAAGGTCCCTTTTTCAGCCGATCCAGCGGCCGGGCATGGCACAAGCGTCGCGTTGTCGTGCCTCGTCGAAACGTCCACCCGAAGAAAAACGTTGTTAAGCAGTCTGCGGGAATTTTTGCGCGGCGTGACGCTCGTATCGCCGCCGGTGCTAATGGACCGCGACGTTTTTACAGGCGGGACTAAAAGCTCCGGGCCATAAAAGTGACGTTTCGCGTGCAAGCTATTTATTCGCGCTCGGCCTGTCGGCGGACGGCTGTTACTCTTCGCGGGGTGATAAGCGCGTGCGGCGGAGTCGCGGTTCAGGGACGCGGTTTCCGGTTCGGGCGAGTCGCGAGTCGCGAGCGTGTCTTTCAGAGCAGATAAAACCCGGGATTCGTACCTCTAACGAAGCGATAACAAATGTCTCCGCGTTCGCGAGTCTTTTTCTTTCTCTATCGGAGCGACTTGTTATCTAGGAAATTGTGAGATGATAAAGATGTTAGGGACTGGGACATGCTAGTCCTTTGCTCTCGACGCTCTAATTGTCATTCGTACGTACGGACGTGTACGTACGTATACGTACACACTTAATTTTCATGCTTGATATTCTCGCTGTCGTTGCTCGAAAAAGGCAGCGACCCGCGCGCGTTCATTCACGATCTACAACCTTTGGCAAAATGTATTTGAACACCTTTTGAAACGCACTAACATTTTTACTCTTTTACTTTTTTACTTTTATGATTTCTTGATCTCATTTAAACGTTAAAGGGACTAGTTTATTATACAACGACTAAAATATTTCTGTTTGATTTTTCTATTACTTGAAATAAAAATAAAAGAATAGAAAACTCTTCTTTCTCAATCTTTTTGTCTGGACCTGGAACGAAACATTTGAAAAGTGCGTTTTATAAATATCGTAAACATATATGCATATATTGAGAGTATCATTGAAAACAGTGGACGCATAGTCAAGCTACAACCACTGCAAGACGTGAAAATGATCCGTTTTTGGTCGGAATCCGTAAAAAATTGCGATTTTCACGAGCTTTAACTGTTTGTAACTGATAACAACGTTAAACGATTGTTATTCTCATTGCAACTTTGACGAAAACTAAAATTTGTTCGTAAATGTTAAGATGTTCTGAATATTTGGAGACCGGAGCGAAACAAAGGAAAACAGATGAAAAATATAAATATTTATATTTATTTAAAACAAAGAAATCTTGTTCGTTCTTTCTCCTTTGCGACACGTTTTGGGTGCACATTTTTTCAAGATGGTCGCAACAGCTGATTAAAATTTCATTGCTCAAATGATAGAAAAAAGTCATTGATACTGATGCTTGAAAGATCGAAAGGCGTGCGACGCGCGCGCGCGCGCGATTCGTAGCAAACGAACGGAAATAAACATCAAACCGAATTCCAAACCCAATGGGAATTAGAAGTCCCGTTTACCCAGGCAAATAACAACGCGCGCGTCGGCTCGTCCCATCGAAACGGTACTTCCGTTTTTGGTAGGCGCAGAATTTATCGCCCCTGCGTTGAAATCAGAGCAAATTGCTGAATTCCAGGCCGGAGCAAAAAGTCTGTCAGCTCTCCCGTGTGTCTCGCAAACGTGAAACTGCTTCCCTGTTCTTCGCCGTAGCAGGATCTCCACCTCTGTCCGCCATTTTGCAGCCGCCTTACCGCGCAAACCTTGATCTGCATTCCGCTCGGTACACGACTGTCCGTTTGTAGTAGCCTGGCGGCGTTACCACGCGAAAAAGAGGGCTTTTAAAAGCGGCGTTTCTCATCCGGGAACCTGACCGCGGCCCGGAATGCATATTCGCCGGTATTTTTGAAATTATGAATACGGTCGCCGATGCCAGACGGCGAACAAGTTCTCTCGAAAGCGGATCCGGCACGTACATATCTCGAAGCAGTCGCGTCAAATATGGAGAACAGTGTCGAACTCTCCGCTTTCCCCTCGTGTCCGGGTGTGAGATGGATTGATGGATTTATTTAAACTTCGTACGATTTCTATTATAACATACGTTCGAATGAAATAATTTTTATAAATAAACTTCTCATGGAACGGTTTCTATAATTTAAGTAATTGGAAATACAAAGTATCAGTTGAAGTTGTTTTAGTTTAAATTATGGTTACATTGTTTTATATTATATATATAATATATATATATAATAGTATATATATAATAGAACTAGTCAAAATTGCTAGTTCCTGATTTTTTCATTCACACATCCCAATATTATAAAAATGTCTCCACGAGTAATTTTTAGATAAACTCTTTTATTCAAGCATGTATTATATTTATAAAAAAGATCGTACAGAGTTTATATAAATCCAATCTTGTCATTATATAATATATAATATATATATATATTATATATATATAATATAAAACAATGTAACCATAATTTATATATATATTATATATTATATAATGACAAGATTGGATTTATATAAACTCTGTACGATCTTTTTTATAAATATAATACATGCTTGAATAAAAGAGTTTATCTAAAAATCGTGGAGACATTTTTATAATATTGGGATGTGTGAATGAAAAAATCAGGAACTGGTAATTTTGACTAGTTTGTTAGGTTCAGCGTTAAGGGCTGAAGATGTCATTAGCGCTAGAGACTAAAATTATGTGCGCATAAATATTCAGGTTTAGAATTGCGATCATCCGCGCTGAATTTTATCCACCTATTCGGCGTTACAAATTGTAACAGAAGAACCTTGATTGCACTAATTAACCCCATCTTATCAATTTTATTCTTGAAATCTGTTGTTATTATAGTCACTGTGCAACTTTTGTTCGAACAATTATTGCTAATGCTTGCAAAGTCGATCAAATAGCAGAATGAAAATAAATTACATCTCTCTGAAGTAAAATATTTTTGTAAACACGATTATACAAAAACAACAAATAACACTAGAAATATATTGACAAAGATTTCTTTATTTAATGAAGAGATTAAGATTCTTTAAACTCTTTTAAATAAAATTGTTATCATCCAAAAATCATCGATTAATATATCTTCGTATATATTATAAAAAAAGTATGTTAGATCGACGATGAATTTGTTCAGGGGTTATTAAGTTTCTCCTAAAATCTCCTATAGGATTGAACACCGGAACGCGACAGAAACCGCGTCGATTGTCTTGCGAATATTTATACAGAACCAATACTCGTTAAGAGGAACGCCGAGTTTGCATATGAAAGGACCGGGATTCTAGGCACGCGAGCCGCGAAAGTGTTACGACGCGGCTCGAGAATTTGAATGCCAGGAGTTTCTTTCGGAAGGACACTCGAGACGCACTTCTCCGTTAGAAAAACTGATCCTTATGTTTTCTTGAACTTTGTGCGAACCGGTTGATAGCTATTGATCGAATCTTTTCTCCTTGGACGAGGTCGTTCTTTCTTGCGAGGAGGTGCAGAATCTGCGCTGAATATGCATAGTTTGCAACATCCATAGGCTGTGTGTTGACTTCGAAGTATACAGGGTGCGCCGTAAATCGTGATAGAGAAGAGTAGGGTAACGACGAAAAATCAGAAGGCAAAGACAGCATGGGAAGTTATTTTGATATTCGCTTCAACATTCTACATAAAAAGAAACGATAGCAATTTTAAATCTCAAAAATACAAGTTTGATAAAAAGATAACTTTTTCGGTAAAATTATGCGCAGTAGAAATACTTTTATTTATCGAGATGGATGGAACATCATGCATGCGGTCTATTCATCAAATTGATTTATTATTAATTTAATTTATTTATTATTATAATAAATTTATTATGCTGGGAAACATTTCTATCAAATGCAACGAGTACATTTTTAACATCTTACATTACATAAATAAATAATCAATGCTAAAAGGCTTACCTCCAAATGGAACAGTTCTCTCTCTCTCTCTCTCTCTCTCTCTCTCTATACAATACTTAAATAGTAATAAATTATCTTTTATTTCACTGATCATAAACTCAGCTTGTTAGCCATATCGTAGAAAATATACAAATATAATTCACGCTGTACAAACTGCAATTTCGATAAGACTGTATCGATTTCATCCTCGTTCAGAATTCATGACTGCACCGCAAACTTTATGCGCATTTTATTGCGCGCGAACTAACAATTTCGATAAGACTATATTGACGTCATTCTTGTTTAGAATTTACAAGTGACCAATGTACGCTTTATGCGCGTTTGAAACTGTTCACGATAAAGTAAACCGTCTCTTCCTCGGTGAAAGAATGAACGTTAAACTCGCAGAAATGCTCGCGAACCAGATCCGCCGAAACAAAATTCTATACACCGTTCAACTCGCTGCAATTAATTCGTGCTTACTCTCACGTTAGTCCTAGGTAAATGAATTTTATTCCATAGCCCGGGGGATTAAGTATTCAGTTACTCGGGCGCTGGCCGGCGGGCATAGAAACTCGTTTAAAATTCCAATCAAGCCAAGTAGAATCGCGATCAATGGGGGGAAACAGAGAGTGGGCCGGTCGGTCCGCGATTCCACAGGATCGGTCAGCCGATCATGTCCGAACCTTTGTCAACGGGCATCCTCTCCGTTTTTCGCAGGAGGAGACCCGAGGCCGAGAAGAAAATCTAAAGTGGAACCGCGACGACGGGGAGGCGAGCCAGCAACGACCTAGATGCGCGACGCAAGAAAGAAGTAGGAAACGACAATAATTAGGAGAGATTAACTGCAGGCACGACAATAAACACGTAAGACTGACGGGAATCGATTAGTCGTCGGAGATAGAGAAGGAAACCGGCAAAAGTGCTGGAAAAGGAGGTCTGCTGAAACAAAACGAGCAACAAAGAGAGAGAAACTAGAGGAGTAGCGAAGAGCGTCGATGAAGAGGATCGTACAAAATATATTTTCGTCGAGCGTTTTCACGGCTTTTTTTTGTGAGACGGGAGTCATCGGCCCCTATCGAACGGATGTAAAGTAGATTGTGATGGGTCACGAGAAACGACAGATTCGTAAGGGAGCCTGGGAAAAAATGTTCGACCGCGTCTGAGAGAGGAAAGACGCTCAGGAGACCCTGCGCAGAGTTTTCAATCGAAAAAGGACGCCACCGCGGCCGGACCCATAGAAAAGGAGAGATGTCACTGAATCACAGATACTACGTGAGTATCATGCCACCCTTTTGAAGGATTTAGAGAGGCTCAGGAGAAGATTAAATTTTCAGATTTCTCTTGAGCTGGATAATAAACGTTTCCTTGATACTCCGTACAAATCATTCTTGATTTTTCCTTTTCAACCGGGTGAAATATAATGTCGATTCTTTTGTTCCGTCGATTTTTGTCATTTTTTTTTGTTAAACTGTGTTCCAGCTGGAGAGTAGTTAGTACCCGACTGCATTTTAATATGTGATGTATGCAATGTTTGTTTACAGGCTTCTATTGTTTAGGTGATATTGTATTGTCCTGGATATTGCAAATTCATTCTAAATAATTGATTGTACCAGTCTTTCAGAAGTTGTGAAAATATTTTACTATACTGTTGAAGTAATCCTCCTTTTAGTCAAAAACAGCACAACGAATCATTTTGCCATAGTGGCTTATGTATCAAAATCCGAAAATATTTTTCTTCCTTTGTCAGTATGGCCACTGCATGAGCTTATTTCGAAAAGAAGAACTTAAAAATTCAAGAAATGGCAGCACCAGGAAGAAGATGTTAATGTTTTGCTTGATAATAAATGACACCGTATAGTTTCAATATCCCGATTGGTATAAAATTTGAACCATCGGTAAACACGTCGATGATTAAAAATGTAATAGCCAAGTTATGCTTTCAAGTTTGGCAGGCTTATTGTATTATACAAAATGACTTGCCATTCTTTTCGCTACGTGACGGAGATATTCACTTTTTACTACTTGAAAGTCATTGCTACAAGATCTTCTCGGTAGAGAAACCGAGTTTCCTCTGCCTTAATATTTTTATAAGGCTCATACATGAGTAGAGCATTTTTTTTTATTAAAAAATAGATTTCAACTTATTTTTCATCCTTTGACTGAACTAGTAATTCCAATGTCGATAATACGAAAATGCGAATTTCTACTGAATCGTTCGGAAAGCTGTTTCGTTATTTCATGATTTTTTAATGTTCAGGGTAAAAACAGAACTTTATGATATTTTCCCAGTAACTTTGAAATCTTATGCTCGTAGAAGTCCTGTCTTTAATGGTAAAATACTGAATCTCAAGTCTTCTTCTAACATCCTTACGAAACGAAATTCTTTTGAAAAACGAAACATCTTTCAGAACGACCCGATAGTTTCTTCTTGGATCAGTAGTTTTGGTTGATTTGCTTGTTTTAATATTACGTGTCAGATAGATCCAATTTACAGTGGCCCACAAAAGTGTTCGTACATCTTTTAAATAATAACGTAATAACTTTCTTAAAACTCAACCAAACGACTTGAATTTTTTTTAGGTGATAGCAGGACTAGTCTACTAGACGATGACTAAAATGCCTTTTTTTAAATTTCGGTATTACTTAGAATGATAAAACACAAAAATTTAAAAAAAGGCCTTTCGTAGAATTTGATTGAAATCGGTTAACCGATTTAAAATTAAAATCGGCGATTTTTCTCGTCTTTAATTTGTTATGACTCGCAACAATGTAAACTGATTTCGATAAAACTTTCAATATGCGTATTAGTTACCGAGGTCTATGAGAGGCATTTTTTAAATTTCCGTTATAGGCTCAGATAAAAAAAAGTTAAGAAACGAGAGTTTTTAAATTTTCTTTTGTCATTCTAAGCAATACTAAAATTAAAAGAAGAGCATTTTAGTCATCGTCTAGTATAATAGATCAGCCCCGCTATCACCTGAAAAAATTCAAGTCACTTAGTCCAGTGTTAAAAAAGTTATTGCGATTTAAAAGGTGTATGATCACGTTTGTGGGCCACAGTATATACAAAGGCTAATGGAAGAAAACTACGAAACAGAACGAAGCGAAGAAGTGGGTTCCAGTTAGGGCTTACCAATACACTTTTGCAGGTTGCAGCCGGTCTTCCGCATTGTTCATTTGCGGAAACGGCGCACCGGAAATGTGGAAGCGACCGGCCGACGCGTGCGAAATTGTCACGGTCCGATTTCTCGGCGGATCTCGCGCGAGAATAGCGGAACCGTGGCCCGATAAACGTTATTCCGCTTCCGATAATATTTCTTTTCAAAGAGGAGCCGTGCTTAAGGTGTTTCCAGCGAGCCGCGGACTGATAGGACCGCTGTTATTCCCCTTCTTTCCCTCCAGGCGGAAACTTTTTCGGTCTTAAGAGCCCCGAAGGAGTTTCGCCGCGAACGGGAACGCCTCGGACGACGCGAAAGTCGGTTACTGGGTTGAAATCATCCCGACGACCGAAAGACAAACGTCCCAGCCACCCATTCTGCCTGGATACAATGATATATTTTGGTCTATGTGGATATTGACAAAAAATCGAGGAATAAACGGTGCCGGAGTTATACGTTTCGACAAGCCGCGACGCAACAACAAACTCCGAATAGCTTAAAATGTTTACATGGAACTCTCCTCGTGTTGAAAGGTCGGGTTTCTGTTACTGACGGCACGTATTCATTATTTACACTGTTTTTAGTTTTATCTTTGTTTTAGTCGGACAAATATTGGCTTTCAGTTTACTGACACCGTTGTTATATGTATATTATAGATATAAATTGGTGCAATTAAACTATAAACAACTCTTTCTTTATTTTATTTATTTTTCAATAAGAAAAATTTAATATTTCTTAATTGATAAATATAAAGTTAATTGGGCCCGAAAGCAATGGTACATCATCTATCAATAGACGAGATCTCCCCTACAGTAACTACAGTAAATTCTCCCTAGAATGCCAAATCTCGGGTTTCTATGAATTTCCCTGCGCTAGTCCCACGCCTATGTGATTTTTTGCTACTGACCAATGAGAGGCGATCTCGGCTGACGCGCGACGGCTGAGCCAACGAGCGCACGAAGCCCGGTTCAGCTCATTGGCTCGGCCGCCTAGCGCCAAACGAGCTTGACCCTCATTGGTCTTTGTTTTTCGTTAATAATTCGTTAACGACGTCTCGGAGAAAATTCTTGTAATGGAAAAAATTGCTTCAAATCACCTCAGGAATCATAATTTTGGGATACCCTGTATATATATACAGGGTATCCCAAAATTATGATGTATATATATTCCATGGGATCTTATAACGGCGGATCACCGAAACAGTAGAATCGACGATCCACCGAACAGGAATTTCGATAGCGATCGATACCAGAGGACTCTCTATCACTGGATCGAATAAAAGCTGACACGCAGCAAAGCTGGCACGTTCATTGAATAATATGTCGTGATTACTCGAGAAACCTTGAGACCACCCCTCGGCGATCCTATCCCCGGAGATAATCAGCATCTGGACACAGTCCTACCGTAACACAGAGCTGGACAGGTCCGCCGGATAAGGAAATCTTATCTCTCTGAATACCGTTCGTTCCACGTAAATCCGTCGAGGATGGTCCGCGCGCAATAAATGACTGGGGACCGCTACGGGTTTCTTGTCGTGTTCCGCGAATAATGCTTCCACGGCTTGAGAACCGTCCCGCGAGATTATGGTCGCTGCTTGTGATGGAACTGTGGCGTTTCACGGAACAAATTTCAGGCTACGACTGGCCGATGGCCGCACTGCTGGCCAGAAGCTAATAGATAAGCGTGCACGAACGGCCACGGGGGTTGCTGTCGCTGCTGGATATCGACCTGCTTCTATTCGAAGGGGATATGGTGTCTGTCTTCTTTCTTCCTCTCGGAACACACTCGGGGTAACACTGAATTTCGTTTAGCTCTCGATTCGTGGGTTGTGAGTTCATCGAACCTGCATATTATTAGCCTTTACAATATTATTATCCATTATTAACCTTTACAATATTATATACACTATTTACACTATTTATATTATATACAGGGTGTTACCGGACGGGTAGTACCATCGGGCAGGGGGTGATTCTACGTGCTAAAATAAGTCGAAAGAAAAGAATAACATTTTTCTGTTTGAAGCTTCGTTTACGAGAAAATTGAGTTTGATGATTGTTTAGCAATGTAGCATGATCATGTTCGTTTACACTTTCGTATTTGTTGTTCTCTGTAATGTTTACATTCCGTCTTCAGCAGTACGGCTACCGGCTACTCTTATTGTTAGTCTGTTGTATCAGTCGAATTGTAACAATGTCTCGCTACAGCAATCGTGAATACGTCGACATGGTGAAAGCATTAGGAGCTTGTAATGGGAGTGCAACAGCAGCAGTTAAGTACAGGCCGGAATTTTTCACAGCTAAGGGAAAGAATAATAAATGCTTTCGACCAAGTAAAGCGACGAAATGATGTCGCATCAGTCCATGATTCACTGATAAGAAGAGCGAGATTATGTACACGTCAGTAAGGTCGACACTTTCAACAGTTCACTTAATGTAATGTAACTAATAATAAAACTATTATCTACACATTATCAGACTCGATTTTCTTGTAAACGAAGCTTCAAACAGAAAAATGTTATTCCTTTTTCTCGACTTATTTTCGCACATAGTAAAAGTTAAGTTAATAATAATAATAACAATAATATATAATATAGTATATATATACTATATAATATAATATATAATATATATAATAAATAAATAAATATATATATATATATAATATAATATAATATTATATATAATATATATAATAAATAAATAAATATATATATATATAATATATATTTATAATATATAAATATATTATATATAATATATATAATAAATAAATAAATATATATATATATAATATATATTTATAATATATAAATATATTATATATATAATATAAATAGTGTAAAGGTCAATAACATAATTATAAATATATATATTTTTCATAAAGTGTATCATAATTGCGTAATTGTGTATCTCCATCGTTTTGTAGTTCATCTGTTCGCTCTTGTCATAAATGCATAAAATGCACGCAATCTAATTTTTCTAGACTAGGCTCTAACGACGATATGTTGGAACAATCGTTACTATTATTACAATTGTTACGTAACCAAGATAGTTAATCGATGGAAAATTGTGTTATTTCACCTCTTAACCATTTGCATTCGATGAATTTTCACTGATCATATACCAAAACTCGTATCTGTTCTGCAAGTAGTAAGAAACGCTTTAAAGAAAATATAAAATATGAAAACATTGGAAATGATTAGATTGTGTAAATGAAATTTGATGAAAGATCGTATTTGGTATAGATTTTATGAAATGAAAATTGTTCATTCTGAAAGTGTTATAATTGGCAACAGTTTTGTTCTGTTCTCTGAAAGGAGACATCCGAGTGCGAACAGTTAAAGCGTAGATTGTTAAATTGCAACCGCTAGATCAAGTAAAATCGAGGTAATTCAGTTAAAGGGATCAATCGTTCTATGTAATATTCTTCGATACATTCACGTACGACTAACGCGGCAATCAATGCATTAGAAGTTGTAAATAACCAATACGAATCTTTGCAATGTAAGAATTCTTCTCCGGTCACATTACACTAATTACATTGATTTCTGTGTCCAGAGCAAATTCCTGCGAGGAAATTACTAGCAAATTGACGCAGCGCACATTAGCGACCTCGCTGTAGCAAAATTCCTTGTAAGTTCCGCGCGACACGTTTTCCGGAACATTAATGTCTCGGCATTAGTGTTCAAAGCACAGTAGCTTGAGTGTCGGTGATGCTTCGGGACACTCGGTATCACGTAAGGGGCAATAAATTATGTGCCCCAAGGATTCCAGCTCCCCACACATCTTGTCGGAAGATCGGATCCTGGCACGAAGGAGTTTAAAGCAGAACGCGTCACGGTTTCCGGCTACGTTGCTTCCTCGTTTGCATCGTTTTGTCATACTTTCTTGTTTCGATCGTCCGAGAAACCCACGCGGAAACAAAAACGTATCTTTATCTCGTGCACACCATGCCGTCTCAAGAACTTCTTCGAGCAACACGATCTCATTTTTATTTAAACGAATAATGCAAGACCCCTCGTACTTGATAACAGAATCGAGCACAGTGGAACATCCATTATGCGAACTAAAATAATAATGGAGCAGTTGATTAGGTACAGCGTTAGATTAAATTGTTTGTCGATTTTTACGATTAACACTAGAACTGCTAAACCCTAAACGTGACTAATGTGTATCGTTTCATGACAATATCGAACATTTTTGGATTTATTTAAATTTCGTTCGATTTCTATTATAATTAGACTGCGCATCTTTACGCAAAATAAAACTTATTTTCGTAATGAAGATGAGTCAAATAAAAGTTTCTTCCTTTAATAATCACAGTGAGTTGATGTCCTTGCACGCTTTTAATATCTTCATTGTTCAAAATTGTATCTACACATTTTTATTATAAATGTATAAAATCCGCAGCCTGATTATCATATACGCTTGAATAAAAATGTTTATCAAAAAGTTCTCATAGGAATGTTTTCATAATATTTAAAAGAGTAAGCTTTCGATTGAAGTCGTCGTCTCTGTTCAAGTAACGGGTTAAACTAAATATTTAGAAATTGTAGAAACGTTTCTACAGGGTGTCCCAAAAGTCACTTGCAATCGGGAAATGAGGGGTTCCTGAGGTCATTCGAAGTAACTTTTTCCTTGACGCAAATGCAATCTGCGGCTTTGTTTACGAGTTATTAACGAAAAACAGTGACCAGTGAGAGGCAAGATCAGCAGGCGCGAGGCAGCCGAGCCAACGGGCGGCCGAAGCCCAGTTCCGCTCATTGGCTCGGCCGCTTCGCGCCGGCCGAGCTCGCTTCTTATTGGTCAATGTTTCTTGTTGATAACTCGTGAACGATGCCTCGGAGAAAATTTTTGTAAAGGAAAAAGTTACTTCGAATAACCTCAGGAACCCCTCATTCCCCGGAAATGACATGATTTTGTGGCACCTTATATAATATCAAGAACTGTGAAATGTGAAAAATCAGAAACCAGTCATTCTGACTGGTTTGGTAGTTCTACTGTTAGTAGTGTTGCAAATGGACTACACCAAATTAAATTATTTACATATGTTAACAACGAATTCGATTAAACTGACGATTGGTCAGCAGATTTTTATGCAAAATAAATAATTTCCGGCATTTATTGCAAGATCTAAGAGTTTTCTTCTTAATCATTTCAACGAGTTAAAATTCATGTAGCAGCATTCTTATTAAACTCTTTAAATGTATTTATTGTTTTGCATCGATCTATTCATTTTTATTATAAATGGAAAAAATTCGCTGCCTACTGATCGTACAGCAATAATTTTTCGAGACAGCGTAAGTCTAATGCATCGTAATCAAAGCGATCAATTTCACGTATTTCATTGTCTCGGGATTTTGAAAATGCAATTTTTCCCCGAGAGATCGAGATTTTCTTTCACGATATTTTTATTAAAGCCGCATAGTAAGACATTTTGAGGTTTATCTTGTGTGAAGGGAATAGGATGACGGCCCGCGAACGATTTAATCCTCCCAACATTGAAATTCGGAATCGATCGATGGTAAAACGACGGGGAAATGTGGCGTAACATGAAATATGTGCCTAGTGTGGCGGCAAAACTATTGCTGACGTGTTGGAAAAATCACTACCGTTTCGTGGGGAATAAATTATTGATATATGCGAGTCTCTTTCCGTTATGGCCGGGCTCGTAGCCGAATTTAAAACGTTAAAGGAGATCGAGAGGATTTTTCTTTGAAGACGTTGTGTCTGCAAGGAACCACTGTCACGTATTAAATTTTCTTTGAAAGGACAAAGTCAAAGTCTCGTTATGAAATACGTGTTTTTATTAACTATTTTTGAAAAATTGCGGACGAGTGACTTGTAATTGGACTGCGAATCTTCATGTATATATAAAAACTGTAAATTAGGCAAAATATATTTTCTCTCTTAACAATCGTTATAAGTTGAACACAATGTAACAATATCCTTAAATTTTTCTGATCCCTTTTTATATTTTCTGATCCCTACTCATTTTTTCCAAAAATGCATAAAATCCACAGTCTACTTAGAGTTCAAGGATCCTCCTCATAAGAGCCAAATCAAATAGAAATAATATAATAACTAAGTTTGTGATTGTTTAATGAAAAACGTTGTCGTTATAAATTCTACTAAGACAATAATTCATTTTTAAAATATGGGACAATTCAGCATTAATGAAATTGTTTCAAAAAAGCGATTTCATGTTGCAAATAATCTCCTCCTAAAAATGTAAAACCGCATTTGTAATACTATTACGAACTGATGAAGATTAAATTAACTATTAATACAGATATAGCGGGAAAATTATTGTCAATTTTAACTTTATCCGAGTAAAAATGCCGGGAAAATTTTTCAAACTATATTTTTCCTTCAATAAACACATAATTATTTAATTTCCGTACAAATGAATGATAGGAAATCGGCAAACTATTTTCTTCTCTGCTGAACTATATTTTTCCATTAATAAACGTTTAACCCCTTCACGACTAAGGGAAACATTTTTCCTCATATTAAAATTGGTAATTGTCGTATTTAATTATTGGTTATTTTTGGTACAAAATGCAATTTGCCAGCACAAACGTGCAAAAAGCGGAAACATTTAAAAGATGTGCAAATTGTGCTAAACGTTGCATGGAAGGACTCATAATATATGCACTATGTGCAATGTTCATCTTGGCTTCACAACCAAAAGAAATTGCTTCGCAGAATATCTCGTGATCAGCACATCATTTTGTATAGTAATTTTATTCCATAAAATTATTTTAGTTAACATTTTGTTATAATAAACCAATAAATAAAAGACATTGCATAATAAGCCTAACCATAATTTGTGTTACCTTTATAGTCCATTGGGAAAAATATATTCCATAGAATTCCAAAAAGACTACATATTTTTATGTATTTTTCTTATGATTTTTATTTATTTTACGTCTAAAAACGAACTAAAATAAACAGTTACATAGTAATATTTACTCTTAGCAACCTTATGGTCCTGTAAAGGTTAATTATTTAATTATTTCATTTCTTTGAACGACCAACACCTCATTGGTTCAAAAGAATGATAAGAAATCAGCAAATAGCAGGGTGGGTGGCTTTATGAACATTTCGGACGGTGTGTTTCAGCCGACGAAAAAAATCGGTACGAAAGGATTTTTAACTTCGGCGGGAGGGAGTGACTCTTCACAGATCGCTGCGACGGATGCAACGGCCGCGTTTATTCATAGACCCTCGGCACGTGCAATACAGACACGCGAATCGCAGATGCGTGCAATCACGGGTTCACGCGCTCCGCCGATCGTGTTATCCTTTTGCTCCTTGCGGAACCATCGCACCACCGACCGCACTGAATCACCACCTCTATTCGCGGAGAGAGAGAGGCACCTCGTGACGCGCCCACGCGGGCTGTTCCCCTGTCTGTACGGCGGATCGGCGGATTTTTGTTGCAACCGACGCAGCCGGATGCACTTTTTCCCCCGTTTTGCTCGTTTTACAAGGCACGCTAATCGACTCGCGTCTTCTGAGTTATGTTCTCCATTGTCGGCCGACGCGAAACATGATACCCGATGGTCCGTCGATCCGACGACAAATCGACGCCGCAACGCCGGTGTCTGATTAACCCTTGTCTTCTGAGTAGCCCTTGTGATGTCTGATTAATCATTGTTCCGTTAAACGTCGCCTGTACTGTTTGTGGATTAGAATTCGAGTAAGATGTTCATGGGAACACGCGGGCTACAATTGTGCAGAGCAATTTCGTATAAGAAAATGATACTTAATATTTTATGCTCTTATTGCGTTCAGGTTAATATGATCCTCTGATGTATGCTTTTCATATAATAACAAATGAATGATTGAATCGTTTGTTTACCTTGGATACAGTTTTATGAAAAGGATATACACGTGGCAATTAGGTGAACACATTAGAGCGCTTAATGCGAACGATACAATAAAATATATTAACGGTAATCCTATCGAGGAATTTATTTAGAATTTTCACAATTTTTATAACAGTGCCCGAATAAAGAAATATATTCAACAATTTCTAATGTAAGCAGCTTCGTGACTTCAATAATTATGAAATAAAAATAAATCCGGTCGTTTGACCAACACGGCGGTGGCACTATTTTGCCAACTGTATGGAAGTCGCCAGATTAACTTACTTTAAATAAATGTTAAGCTATAGCGAATGTTAACTTACATTGATTTATAACTCAAAAATACATTCATCCACACTTGGATACCCAGTAAGAGAAGATTAATTGGAATCGGGAGAATGAATAAATGTTTTTGTAATAATTTGTTGCATGTTTAAAATGTGACATTCTTCTAATATTAATTTATCTTGTCATCTTCGACATCACGTCGAGATCATTGTTTTATTGGCCTTCGAACTCGTCTTGACGCCAACTGTATCATAAAAGCATCGTAAAAAATAAATATTGACGTTATGTATATTTCTTATATAATCTTAAATGCATTAACCTCAATGTCTTTATAAATGCTACCTTTCGTATTTTCGGAAAACCGCGTCGACCGCCGACGAACGAATTTCGTGTCCATCAATGAAACTCATGCCACGTGGCCGTCCATCAAGTCGTCGAATAATTTACAATCGCCGCGGAGCAGGCCCGACTTATTGCGAACTTTTTCGACTTTGATAGAGTGGAATTCCCGAAAGCGAGCGAACTTTCGCGAAGGTTTCTGGGGAAGACGAACGAGAGGACGGTTGCAATCGTTCAAGCGCCATCGGGAAAGTGTACTCTTAACGAGACTTCTCTGTTCGACCGCGGACTTCCACGGGAATATGGCGAAGTTTCTCATCTCGGAGTCTCTATGGTCACCGTGGACAGTGTCTTCTCAATCTACGAGCATCGAGCTTCCAATTTTCCCTTCTGATAAAGGGAAATAAAATAAAAAATAAATAAAAAATAATAAAATAATAAAATCTAAATAAAAGAAAAAAATCTAAATAAAATAATAAAATCTAAATAAAACAATAAAATCTAATCTATTCGAATATACGAAGGGAATCTAAAAATAGTTTTTACATTCGATAATTCAGATTTAATAATTTGGATAATTTTAACATTTTTACATCTAATAATTTAGATTTGATAATTCGAATCTGTTTATATTTCTTTTTAAACTGTTGAAAATGTAACTGTTGTATGTGTTACAAGACTCAATGTCATGTGTATGAAATACACCGACAATGAGTCATATAAAATGAAAACACATATCGTTGGTTGGGAAAGCTATTTTGGCTTCAGAATTAAAATGGTTTTAGAATTAAGATTTGTTAAAAATCGTTGTGCAGAGAGGGATAACTGCAATAAAGTGCAAATCAATGTACTGTTGAAACAAATCATAGTGCAAGGGGTTCAAGAAAATGGGAACAATAAAGGGACCCGGGCTTATAGGACAACCTAATAAATAAAATCCCACGGCTACCAGCACGAAATCGAATTATCCTTTATCTTTATTTCGATCGGCCGAACCATGGTTTTTATCGGAGAAAGTTGTTCAGAAATTGGATAGAATCGCCTATCTCTTTCTTTCCCTTTTATTTTTTCGCGGCTTAGTTGGCCGACGCGACGGTAAAAAGTGCGAGCGAGTAATTTACGATCTCCGCCGGGCCATTTTATTGCGATTTCGAAGGAAACGCGCGAAGCGAACTTTCCAGCTTCTCGTAGTAAAACCTTCGGGGCGGGAGAAAGAGGGAGAGATCGTTCAGCCGGCGTCAGGGATATACCCTTTAACGAGATTTTTCAGCTCCCTCGCTGATTCTTTCGCGACGAGTGCTAAGACGCCGCACCGGAACCGTTCTCCCCGTTTGAGCCCCGACTGCAAACAGCTTTGATGTCCGTCAACATCCGAAAACCTTTCCCCGTAATAACGATTCTGAAATTCGATTTTCAAACGGGACAATTAGAACACAGTCGTTTCTGTTATTCTGCTTATAAGTTTGTTATGGCTGGAATGTGGAATCTGCGAATCTGTGAGAAAAATTAGTTGGAACGGTTTAAAACATGGGGTAAATTAAAATAGAAATTTGTAATGCAGTCCACTCGTTCCTGAAAAACTAGAAATCATCTGTTTGAAATATTGCCATTTCTTGATAACTTTTTGTACATGCGATTTAATGCAAAATAATGTCGAGAGACATTAAAATTGCTTGAAATCAAAAAAGAATAAATACATTGAAAAGTATCGATATGCACTATGTTCGATTTGCTCAAATGATTAAGACAGATTTAAATCTGTTACCTATGTATCTCTTGCAACTGTTACATACAATTTTTATTTTCTATAGAAGTCCGCAGTCTGAATGCGATTCTCGGACAAATATTTGTTAACCCTCTGCACCCGAGGAATTTTTTCAGACTACCTATTAGAAACATTTGCTATCGTTCAAAATGTGTTCGGACACTTCGAATTTAGTGAAAGACTGTATTATTGTTACGATCTTTATGCGAATGTATTATAAAAGAACTATGAGTCATAATTACTGAAAATTCTACTCGAGTATTTTGGTTGTAATATTCTAAAAATTTAATAAAAAGAAAATAATACAATTAAATGAACTAGTCTACAAGACGCACTGTTTACAGTTTTACTTAACGATGTTAAAAATTTTACATCCTCAATTGTCTTATCTTAATCATTGTTAATTTATTAAAATTTTAATTTAATTTCCAACTTCCAACTTCCAACTTCCAACTTCCAACTTCCAACTTTCAATTTTCAACTTTCAACTTTCAACTTTCAACTTTCAGCTTTCAATTTTCAACATTCAACATTCAACTTCCAATTTCCAATTTATAATTTATAATTTTAATTTAATGCATTATTGTATCAATTTATTACTGTTAAAGAGTTTATTTCAAGTAATTTAATACTCAAAGTGCAATATATTAACTAAATAAATCAGGAAAATAATTGAAGTAATTCTTTCGTGTTGAAAACATTTGATTTCATCTATCTGTAATTTTACAGGAGCTACCGTTTACATGTGTTAACATTAAATATCATTATCATTACCCAATATTAACTCTGTATGTTCCTGTCACATAAAAATATTGGTACAGTGTCACAGTTAAAAATAGTTATAAACAATGTCTTCAAACTTTTTGGGCACATATTGCCAAGGCACAAGATTACAACTGCAAAGCAGCGTATCCAACATAGTTCGCAAAAAATGAGCTTCGAAATTGAACGAATGATTGCAGTATCTTGAAATGAGCACCTCGGAGCGATCTGTTCGAGTTTCCTCTTAGGTTACGCGGCCCTACTCGCATTTGAAGACGAATCGAGCGCTGGATCGTCATCATCATGCATACGTTAACCTCGAAAGGCATCATGGTTGAGCAGTTAGGTTCTAGCAGAGTGAAGCCGTCTCGCGATAGGCTGCATTATCAATTTCGCGACGTGACCACGTAGATGATTCGTAGAACTCGGTCACAGGCGACGAGATTCGACCGAGATTCGGGACTTCCCTTTTCGATCTCGCTGATTTTCGATACCAGAAATAGGGCCATCTAATGCTCATCTGCGGTACGAAACCTATGACAAAGTTATCGCGAACACAAAGAAACCACAGATCCCATTAAAATATTGCGATCATTGTACCGTGATCAAAATATTCCACGATCGTAAGAAAAGAAAAACAATGGAGAAATTTATAACAAATATTACAGAACTTAAAATTTACAAAAATACTTCAGGCTCCACGAAAAGTCTGCAAAAACGTTTCCGGAGCTTACAGAAAAATTTGCGACTCACTGAAACAATTTAATGTTTTGCGAATAAAATTCTAAATGCGACGAAAACATTGCTCGACTCATTTGAATGAGATTCAACTCGGAAATAAATTTTTCGATCTAATAGCAATGTCTGTACACGAACACCATGACGCGGTCGTGACGATGAGAATCTCTTCGAAGATCCGAGTAACAGTCTCCCGCGATGGGACTTCCGCTTTCTTCATCCTCGGCTTGGAAACTTCGCAGTTTTCTAGTGCAGATTGAAAGCAATCATTTCTGTCGATAATTCTCGCCGGAAAATTTATTCGCGGCATTGAAATGCTCGACGTTCGTATTCCACTCGTTGAAAGGGTAATTTATTGCTCGATAGAGAAAGTGCTGTTTGTGTGTATGTGCGTGCGCGCGCGCGCGCGCGTGTGTGTGTGTGTATAGGCTCGTCTACGCTTGTGCTTCTTTCATCGGTGCCGGTGTGTATGAGAATAATGAAGGCTTTGAGACCGATGAATAATTCTGATTCGATGAGGTGAGCGACGTTGTCGAGGACCCCATCGGGATAAATTAATCAGCGCCGGTAAATAGATAAAAAAGAAAAGAAACATATACGCGCGGCAACGTTTAACACCCTGGATTCACGCAGCGGATCATTAATCTTGTTAAGAAGCCGCTCCTTTCGAACTTCGACACATGTTTGCGAAGCAATACCGCTATGGGGATCGACGGATCCTCCTTTGGGACGAACTGAAATTCGACAAGATTGTACAATATCATAAATTCGACGCATTTTTATTTCTCGCGAAATTTTGTTGCAGTGGATTAACGCTGGAACTACCGAGCCGTAAATGCAACTAATCCATATTGATTTATAACAATGACAAGGTTGAGTTAGATTAGCTGATTAAAGAATTTTATTTCAAAATTTATTGTAGAAACATTTTTATAATATTAGGAATTGTAAAAGAAAAAATCAGAGACCAGTCATTTTGACTGGTTTAGTAGTCTTAGTGTTAAAAAACACATTATTTTTAATCCTTCATGAGTGCATACTCATTCTTGGCTACAACAATCTATCATTACGACTAAAATTATTCATGCATTATTAAAGTCAATGCCTATTAATGAACGCTCATTAATTATTTCGCGATGAAGGTGCAATTCTCAGTTGCTTTTACAACGGATAGTCACGGTTGTGAACATAGAGATAGTCAAATTAATTTGATAACGACGTCTTTTAAAGTTGTAGCACGCATTTCATATTCAAGAAGATTATAACACTTCTTTGTTAAATTATTGCATTATTTCGTAAAAATACCGTGTCGAATTTTATAAAGTGATTTAACAGTGAAGGTAGGTAGCGAAAGAAATGCTGTTAGCGAACATGCTCATGTAGAGTGTTGATTCTTTCCGAATTATTTCTAAAAACTATTTCTACGTATAAATAATCACTACAAAATGTAGATTGTACCGGGTGGGCCGGCATTCGAAGTATAACCGAGAAGAGAATGGAAAAATAAGAAAAATATTTGGTATAACATTCTTTTTAGGGGGTTCTGTTTTCGAGAAAATCGACTTTAAAGTTTATTTATCTTTGTTGCGAATACGTAATAAACGGAATGTTTCCATAGTTGTTAATGTTTATAAATGTTATCTCGTACGGAGACACCTGCGGCAGAAGAATAGACGGCATCTAAATCCTTTGAAAAAATAAACAGACTCTAAAGTCGATTTTCTCGGAAACGGATCTCGGGATAAAAAACATTACACTAACTTTGTTACTTATTTGTTCGCGTAGAATCAGCCTCCTCGGTTGTGCTATGAATTCCGGCCCACCCAGTATAAGTTGGCTACTGTCCACCAGAAGTCTCTAACGACACAAGTCTCTACGTGCTAAGACTCTTCGATCTCGCTAAACGAATTCTCCCATACGCGTCTAAACAAAACTACAAATCGACGAAACACTGTCTCCGTTCTTAGGAAAAATGCCATCTGACCATCGTAAATTCGTTTTCAAACGGAACAGTGATTTCTCTGACAGCGTATTTCTGCAATATAGGAGAACCGCGTGCGCCACGTTCCGGCATCCGACACGTGGGATTAAACCGCAGTGGCAACGCATCGCTGGCTTCTTAGTAAACGTAGCTAAGCAAGCATAAAGCGTTACCGGAAAAGGTCGGGGTGGAGTTTGCCACGCGTGAAGAAAAATGGAAATAAAACCGTGCCATTCGGCGGGTGGACCCGATAATCTGGACCCGGCGACGATTCCCGGGCGAGTTTCGATTGTTTACCGAGATTAATCGATGGCCGGGCGCGCGGCACCGCAGAAAAGAAGCGAAATGAAACTCTCTGCGTAAATCCGCAGCGGATATAGCACAGCGTCGCGTCCTCAAGTGGAGGGATGATCGCGAGGGAGGGAGGGGGTTGGGCTCGCACTGCCAAAACCCGCGACCCAGATACCGATCGACCCACCGACACACATTATGGGGGAGGGTGCGGACCAGAATGCTCGGGAGGGGCGGACGAGAGAGTGGGAGAGAGAGAGAGAGAGAGAGAGAGAGAGAGAGAGAGAGGGGAAGAGAGAGGAAGATAGAGGAAGAGAGATGAAAGGAAGAGAGAGGGAGGAAGAGATTGAGAGTAAGAGAGAACGATAGAGCGAGAAGGAGAAATAGAGAGAAAGGAAGAGAGGGAGAGAGAGGGAGAGAGGAAGAGAGAGAGAGACGGCTCGAGAACTCACCCCCCTGCTAGGGTACGCTGCGTTATCGCGTGTCTTTGTCCTTCCCTCTCTCTCGATCTTACCACTCCTTTCATGGAGTTTCATCCCCCCCATTACCCCTTTTCATGTATTCGCTGTAATAACAAAGAATATACAGTTTCCTTGAATTCTCTGAGAACGTCTTCAATTATAAATACAACCAACCCTTATCCAACACGGTTAATTTGTTCAGTGTTGCATCGAAACTGTCTTAACCCTTAACCGGATTATAGTGTTCGCGGCGTACAGTGTGCAAGAATGTCCAAATATTGGTGATACTACATGAACACTATGGAAACATGGAATATGAAACAGTAACTGACAGTCCGGTTAAGTGTTAAACAAAACGTGGAAATATTATAAATCACGGGAATATGTTCCGCGTTGTAATGCGTGTAAGAGATATTAATTGCAATTTTAACCCCTTGCCGTACCATTTCCTTCATAGTTGCAACGAGTTATTTCGAGATATTTTCGATTGTAATAATTTCTAAGAAAAAAGAAGGCGACTTTTATCTATTGTATGCACGCATTTAGTTGAATGGTTTTAATTAATTATAATTAAATTAAATAATATTAATAAAATTAATTAAAATTATATTGCCACTTAAAACAATGGAATAATATTCATACTTAATGATGACAAGGGGTTAATTCTAAATATTCCTATATGCAATTTGTATATGATAATTGTATTTATACAATTTGTAATCAAATTAGTAAGTATAATTGAAAACAGCGAATATATTAAAAGGAATTAAAAATATTGTTATATCAGTTTGAACTTATTAAAGATTATTAAATAAGGGAAAAAACTTGTGCTTGGCGGTTATTGCTTGCAACTTAGACGGACAATTTTTATTTTCCATAAAGATTCGCTGTCTAATAATTAGATCATGTATAAATTATAAATATTGTCTCCGAAATTTCGCAACCCCTTTGATAGAGTTTCACCAGCCTTCATCTAATCACTGTTGCAATAATAATGTTACTTTCTCAAACCATATGAGAACGTGTTTCAAATCACAAACACGTATCCGACATCGTGCTGTTTGAAAACTGTGCGGGATGTCGGAATATTTCATTATTAATGTTAACGAAACCGGTCTTCCATTTCCGGAGATAAGAATACTTGTTTCCCGAAGAAACGCTGGACTACTTATTGACACACCTAATATTTAGATTCGTCCCGTTCTCTCATTTCTCGGCCTCCCGTTTCAAGCTTTACATCGTTACCTCGCCATCATTGTTTCTTTTCTGCAACTTTTCGCCAACTTCTGATTGGAATACCTCCTTTCTTTGTTGTCTACCGGGATGGGGTAGCTTCTTGTATCCTCTGTTCGTTCCAAGTTTTTCTCTTCCTTGTTACCAAGGCTTTTTTTTCTTCTGAAGATACCTACTTTTGCGTCAATTAGACGATGGTTCCTCTTGCTCTCTTTGTAGTCGTTATTGGCGGAATCCGCGGGAAGTTTCTGTCGTTGGAATTCGTCTCCGATATAAGAAACACTGTGCAATAATCTTTTAATGAAATATAAATTCGCGACATTCTAACGATGGCGCGAATGTTCGCGAAGCATCTTGGCTTCGCACGAGCGAATCTGTGCTCTGTAGCGTCGTATCAAAAATTTGAGGCATCCAGCGGGATTCGAATATTTGCCGAAAACTATGTTATAACAGTGCGTTCAATTTTAATTAACGCCGTTCCATTAATATTAGATCGACGATCGGCTTTCTAGTAATTCGAAACTTTATCATTGCAACGATCAAGAGGTACACACTTTTATTTACTACTTTATGATTGTCGATCTTTGTGCAAAATAAAAATTGCATGCGTAAATCGCACAAAACAAAAGTTAATAGTATAATTCTTACATTCTTCGAACGTCTTCGCTGTTATGCATTTAAATCATCCATTTTTGCCATAAATGCATAAAATCCGCAGTATAAGAATCGTAAGACCGAATTTGTTTAGACTTCTCGACGCGTTTGCATTATAATGTATGCTTGAATTAACGAACTACTTCTTCATTCATTTGTCACGAAACAGTCTGTTTTACAATGTCAACAAATTTGAAAGTAGCACCGCGAACGTGAATAAGAATCATTTCGACCGGCACACGATAGCGTTTAAGTTCCACGACTGCAATTTTCTGTGAAATTGATTCTTCTTCCTCTCCGCACGTCTGTCTCCGCCAATGCTTGCTCTAATTTCAGCGAAGTCAAAGTTTCTCTCTACGGTCGCAAGTCGAACCTCATCGAATCGACATTGCGCGCCCGCGAATACTACTCGCCGGGTCTCGGGCTGTCTCCGGTCCAAGGCACAGGGTCGCGTGTTCCTGTGCATCGTTCCGCCTTGATGCGTGGCACTCGGTGCACAGAGTGCACTTAAAGCCTCGCTGCATCAGCGGCTGCCTCCTCTCGCGGTAAACGCGGAAGCTCAGCGTAGAAGCTTCGGACGGTGCGCGCATTCCGCTCGGAATAGAATCGCGGCTACGCTGCGAGTACTACGCGCGTACATGCACGCCGATCGCAACACTGACTCATCAATGCGTTTATGTCGCGACGCGAACACGCCGAATGAAGTTGCATCGTGTTCATAATGCGACAGCGAGACGGCGCACAGTGGCAACTTTTCCCAAAATGTCGGCCGCAAATCGTAACCTCGAACGATTTTTACGAAAATCGGTGCACCCGTGTTTTCGACATTGCGGAATTGAATATGCTAGCAATAAACACCGGGTCTTTGTGCAAAATAAAAATTTCTTGCATCAATTTTAACAGATTCACTTCTTTCTTTCATAATTTTAATTGGCTGAAACTGGCGTAGCGATATTTCTCGCTCATCTCAGCTCTTTCACGGTTTTAAATTGCATCTCCTCGCTTTTGTCAGAAATACGTCAAATCCGCAGTCTAGTTATCAAACACGAAGGCATTATCTTGACTTATTTTTTGCGAATATCGATAGCAGGTCACGCGATACAAATATGTTGGCGAAAATGGGAATGAAGAATATGATCAATAGACTGCGGATTTTGTGCGTTTATCAAAAAAATGAGTAGATCCATCGAAAAACAGTAAAGAATTTCGAAAAATTATTGTATTATTTGCAATTCGTTAAAATTATTAAGAATAGAAATAAATGTTTCTGTATCTCCTGCATCTTGCGGTTAATGCAAACAATTTTCATTTTGCATAAAAATCCCCGATCCAATGATCAATTATAAGCAACATGGCCATGAACAATGTAATAATAAGATAAAGTGGACGAAATTGTATTCACAGTTAAAATGATTTTAAGTCATTGCATATTATGTTCACACAATTTTCGTCTGCTCTCCAATACTAATTTAATTTTTTTTGAGTTATTTTACATCACCATTAATCAAAATATTAATATTTATAGAAATCATGGACACACAAATAAAGATTTGTAATTAACTTTCAAATAAATAACTTATTCAATTTCCAATTTCTAGATAATTATCGATCGGAGATGCTGACACTTTATTACTTTATTTATTCATTAAATAAAAGTATTATTATAATTTAACGGATATGATTATCATTGTACTGATAAGTCAATTTAGTATACAGGGTGTCCCAAAGTTACGGTACTTCCGGGAAATGTGAGGTTCCTGAAGTCATTTGAAATAACTTTTTCTTTAGCGAAAATGCAATCCGAACTTTTATTTACGAGTTATTAACGAAAAACAGTGACCAATGAGAGGCGAGCTCGCCTAGCGCTACGCGGCCGAGCCAATGAGCGGAACTGGGTTCCGTCCGCTCGTTGGCTCGGCCAGATTGCGCCAGTCAAGCTCGCCTCTCATTGGTCAACGTTTTTCATTAATAACTCGTTAACAATGCCTCGGAGAAAATTTTTATAAAGGAAAAAGTTACTTCAAATGACCTCAGGAATCCCATATTTCCTGGAAGTACCATAATTTAAATAAATTAAAATAACCCTGTATAACTTTATATCACATCAATTTTAATGATATAAATAAATATTCAGCAAAGTTCTCTTTGCCCCAAGGCTCACTATACCCCGGTCTTGCCATTACAGGAAACTGATCGGACTCGGTCTCGGCCACCGAGATATTTAGTCTCGGGGTTGTTTTCGAGAATTCGGCGACGAGAGCTAGAATTTAGGGCGCGCCTTGGAAATTTAGGTTCTTATGCACGACATCGGCGCGGATACGTGACGCTTTAAACGGAACTCGGTAGGGAAGTTCCCGGCGTTATTCCGCCTTAACAATCTGTCGATAATAGGCCTGGAGTGTCATCGAGCGGGGAAAAAGGAAATCGAGGATTGGCCAGGGTGCCAAGATCCAGCGCAGCTGGGTCAGGACGTCGAGAGGGTTGCTCCCGTTAACGTTTCGATGATGGTATAAAGAGACGAAACGCGCTGGAGATCGGCGGGAAGGGCGCGGGGGAGCGGGGGACACTCGCATCGCGTTTTCTACGTGCCTCGAGTTTGTTCATAATTTCCGCGAGTTTGCACGACGCGAGACAGAATCTTCTGGAGGCGAACCGACGTGCCAGAAACAGTGTCTGGCATCGGACGTAGCGCGACTTCACGCGGCCGGGGTTAATGAATTTCATGAATTTATTTCAACGGGTCCGACGTAATCGAACGCTGTCGATGACCGCGCGGTGCCGGCGAGCTTTCAACCTCTAATTTCATTCGCGAGAATTGGTCCGCCAGAGAAGTGATTTATCGGGAAGTTCTTTCAAGTTTTTGAGAGGGGTTACATACCTTTGAGCTATCCGATAAGAGAGCAACAAATATTTTCGAGAGCAGAATTATTATTTATTAAGTATTTAACACGTTTCGTGCCGAGCTATTTTTACTCGACTCTTCACATTGGCCATTTGACATTTTACTAAAACTTGATATATTATTAGGTCATTAAATATGAAATGTCCGATTACCTAAAGCATCAAGTTTGATATCCGATGTTTCCGATATTTCACTTCGACCGGCTTCTGTTTTTTTTTTTGCATTGAGAAGGGATTGATAGCTTAGGCGCATATTTTGATTAATTATATTACTTCTTGCCCGAGATATAATAAACCAAACCTTCAGTCTCAAATCGGACATTGCATACTTGATGACCTAATATATGCAATTATTAATTATCGTATATATAACAACGAAACAAACTTATTATGACCCATTCGTGTGGCGGAAATTAAGTCTTCAGTTCTAAATTTGTTATGAACTATTTTTTCAGCGCGTTAAATAAACGTGTAAGCATGTACTGTCGGTGGTCCGTGTACCGCCACGGAACGTGTTAACGTGTATATTTTATTATATATTATTTAATAATATTACTTAACAATTTCTCTGGAATGTTAAATAGACGAAAATCGTATTTAACCCCTTTGCACTGTAATATCGTGCCAGACTCCAAGATTTGGAACGTGATCTACTAAATATGTGTATTATTCATATCTATTGAATTGAAAGATATTTCTGCACTTAAGAAAAAAAACATTTTCCGATTCCTCTTGTAGCAAATCACGATAATAGCGAGTTTGATCGGAAACGACTGCGACCTCTCCTTGTTAAATCGTGGCGTATCGCATATTGTTACGAAAAATTTCTTTCGCGAAATGATTGCATCGTTTTGAAGGTTAAAGCTTTCTCTTTCCAACGACTCATTCAGATGTAACGTACGATCATTTGCGACCGTTTCATTTGCGGTTTAAATAAGAGGTGTACCGCCGGAATTACACGCGCAAACGTTTCCCTCGTTTGTATATCGTGAAATAACAAAAGAAATCGAGATTCAGTTGTCACTAGTAATCAAGGTAACGTGATTCATTCTTGAATATGATAGCAATTGACCTCTTGACACACAATGACGAGTTAGAGTCGTAATTCATTTCATGCGTCATTCTAGACTTTGACGAGTTTGACTCGTCAAAAGCTGTTTTCTGCGGACGCCATGCAGTATATCATTAGATCACTCAGTTGCTTTATTCGTGCGTCGATTCTGGTTTGTTTGCAATGTTTGTTTGCAAGATGCCCCACCCTTCCGCCCCCTCGACAGTACCAATAACAAAGTTGCACCCACAAATCAGCAATCCAAATTCCAAAATAAAACATTCTCTTTCTCAGCTTGCACATAACTGCTCAGTCCAGCCAAATTAAATAGTATTTTTCACCAAATTAAATAGTCTTTCTACAAGTTCCGTTTTATTTGTATGTCAACGGATTAAGCTACTGGTTCGCGATGAGTTAAGCGCCGTCGTGAATTGGGTTCGTTTATTCTTGTAACGGACCCCGACCGGGTCCCGGTGTATGGGAATCGATTGCTACGGGGTGCGTTCGAGTCGAATTTCCAATTTCCTCGGTCGCAGAAACTTTACCATCCGGATTAAGAGGGTCGCCACGGTGCTCGACAAAATACACGATTTTATACGGCGCAACGAAGTTCGCCGAACTTTCGGTCGGAACGAGACTCGGTCCGATCCCGATGTTCGAGAAATTACAACGTACCGAAGAGAAAACGGGAGCCGGAAGAAAGGGAGGAAGAAAGGGAGAAAGAAAATCGCGGAGAGAATCGAGAAAAATTGAGGAAAATCCGGGAGAATCGATGGAAGAGACTCGTCTACGGTGGAGGATCGAGAGCGACGCGTGTCGCGCGAGATCCGCGGGAATCTTGAACTTCCCCGTAACCGCATTAAATTTGACGAGATACGAAGTCCTATAACCCACCGCCACATTTAGAGCAGTAATATGCATAAACGGATTGTCCCACAAACTTGTAAGGGTTAAGTTTACCATGACGGCTGATTAACCGCGGCCAGAGGGGACAGCCTCGCTTGCTGGACTCTGTCCAGTTCTCCCGTGCAAACGGCGAATTTACGATTATTTTCACGGCTGGTGGCCGGCGTTGCCCGCTAAACTGGCTCGCCGCAGACTTTCCAGCAAAACAAAAATCTTATGCTCGCTGAAACGCCGGCGAATTTATGTCGACGACACCGGACCACCTCTCCGGAATAATGTTAACACTTCAGCAACCGGCTGGAAAGCATACACCTTCTAAATGGTAACTTCGTAATAGCTCTGCGGAACGATTCACCGTTTATACCACGATTTTAACCTCCTCGGAGACGGAATCTTTAGAAACAGGTACATCAGACGATTTTCATTTCTTTGTGATTATACTGTAATTCCAATTGTGTATCGCAATCATAATTGTAATTATATCTCAATTACAATTGTGATTATATTGCAGTTATAATTGTAATTATATTGGTTTACAGTTGAAATTATACTATAATTATAATTGTAATTATATTGGTTTACAGTCGAAATTATGCTACAATTATAAATGTAATTATATTGGTTTACAATTGTAATTATAGCGCAATTTATAATTGTAATTATATTGGTTTACAGTTGTAATTGCACTTTAATTATAATGGTGATTATATTAGTTTACAATTGTAATTATAGTGCAGTTATAATTGTAATTATATTGGTTTACAATTGTAATTATAGTGCAGTTATAATTGTAATTATATTGGTTTACAATTGTAATTATAGTGCAGTTATAATTGTAATTATATTGGTTTACAATTGTAATTATAGTGCAGTTATAATTGTAATTATATTGGTTTACTGTTGTAATTGTACTTCAATTATAATTGTTATTATATTAATTTACAATTGTAATTATAATGCAGTTATAATTGTAATTATATTGGTTTACTGTTGTAATTGTACTTCAATTATAATTGTTATTATATTAGTTTACAATTGTAATTATAGTGCAGTTATAATTGTAATTATATTGGTTTACAATTGTAATTATAGTGCAGTTATAATTGTAATTATATTGGTTTACAATTGTAATTATAGTGCAGTTATAATTGTAATTATATTGGTTTACAATTGTAATTATAGTGCAGTTATAATTGTAATTATATTGGTTTACGGTTGTAATTGTACTTCAATTATAATTGTTATTATATTAGTTTACAATTGTAATTATAGTGCAGTTATAATTGTAATTATATTGGTTTACTGTTGTAATTGCACTTTAATTATAATGGTGATTATATTAGTTTACAATTGTAATTATAGTGCAGTTATAATTGTAATTATATTGGTTTACATTGTAATGCAATGTAACAATGTAAACCATGTAACCAAATTACCATGTAACAATTACATGGTAATTGTAGTGTAATTATAATTGTAATTGTAGTGCAGTTATAATTGTAATTATATTGGTTTACACAGTTGTAATTATAGTGCAATTACAATTGTAGTTATATAGAATATAGAAAGTATTAATGAGGAAGGTATCATAAAAAAGTTGTACCCTCTCAGAAAGTTTGAGAACTACATAATCGCTATGATAAACTTCGACTCTACATGATGACAAAATTATTTTATTTCCATGGAATTTTTCGTTTGTTCAACAACGTGTTAATCAGTACATCATACATATTCTTCTACGGTAAGCGTAAATTTAAAAAATGACAGGGAACGTTTGTATCGGTAATAATTTAGTTCAATCCCATTGTTATTGCAACAAACAATGTCTTAAAGAAATGTATGACTCAATGCTTGTTGATGCGCAAATTCATCTCAGTATCTTTCGTCTCAACTTCAAAGTAATAATAACTTCGCTCCAAATGGATAATAAGCTGAGCAAAAGTTTCAGTAAACCGTAGAATCGTTATTCTAAACCGAGGGAAATACTGTGTAAAATTATTGCAAGTTATGCGGACGGTATTAATAAACTCGGTAATGAGTAAGTTCAGCGCATGTTTGTCCCGAATTGAACATTCCAGTTAAAAGAAGCATCATTTACAGAGTTGCCGCATACATTTACCCGCAGTAAACAGTTTTAAATGACACTCTAAATCTCATTGTAAAAAAACAAAGAAAATTCTTTCTCTAATTTACAGATGCAGAGCAGATCGTTACTGTTGCATCGTTTGTTCATTTTAGAATCATTAACGACTTAAAATGCGAATGCGGTAATAAAGTTCAAAGCATTAATCACGTGATGTGACAGATTTGTCGTTATGATCCAGAATTCAAGGCCCATTTCTCACTCGCATAAATATAAATTTTACCTACTTCAATGTGTAGGAATGCTAATTCGTCGATGGAATATTACTGCCGTGTTCTAATGTCTTCAGCTTAAGTAAACAGTAACTTAAAAGCCCAATTTATAGAAATACCTATGTACAGGGTGTCCTAAAATTATCGTATGTCTGGGAAATGAGGAGTTCTTGAGGTCATTCGAAGTAATTTTCTTCTCAGCGAAATTGCAATCCGCGGTTTTGTTTACGAGTTATTAATCAAAAACAGTGACCAATGAGAGGCGAGATCTGCCGGCGCGAGGCGACCGAGCGGAACATCGGCTGCTCGTTGGCTCGGCCGCCTCGCGCCGAGCTCGCCTCTCATTGGTCAATGTTTTTTTGTTAATAACTTGTGCACGATGCCTCGGAGAAAACTTTTGTAAAGGAAAAAGTTACTTCGAATGACCTCAAGAACCCCTCATTTCCTGGACGTACCATAATTTTGAGACACCCTGTATTCACTTCGCACTTTCCAAAACGGTTTTATTAGAAAGAAGTGTAATTTGATAGATTCTTCGATCCCTTAAATTGTCTGATCGTTGTTAGGTACTTGCACTACGAATTCTTTCACAACTGCGTTGATTTGCACTTCTTTGTCTGTATGTCCGAATGCGTTCATCTAAGCACCTTCATTCATAAACTTGGACAACACAAGCATCAAGTTTTGTTTCCACATAAAAAAAGGCGAAAAACAGTCATATCCGAGCGAGTTAAAATCACAGCGGCATGGGTAAAATTTTCGAAAATTTTGACTTTGAAAATGTTAAAAAGACACAAGTGAAAGAAACGACATAGTTACTATAAATTAACTTAACTCGAAATTATCTTAACAATGAATTCGGTCAGTACGCGAGATACACACGTTAGTAAACGATAACAATCCTTGTTTCTTACAATAACGAAAATGTGACTTACGTCACTATGATTCGGATTATGTAGGAAATCTTGATCACGAGCCTGCCTCGTTGCATGTGATCAACAGACTGACCTATTATTCGCATGTTTTCTAAAATAACATCGCCAAGTCGGTGCAACATTTGAGTGTAATCGTGTCCAGTGCTTATCGAATAATCCCGGAATAGAGCGCGAAACTTCGAAAGAGCGGTTTTGTTTACCAGTGCTGAAATCCAGTCGCCGCGTGCGTCACTTTTATCGGCGTGTTTTGTAATTAAAAAGAGCGACGTGATACAGAGTATCGTTTCTAATTAAGATAAGCAACCTTCTACCACGATTTCTGATAAGCGGAGAAAGTATTGGCGGCCGGGTTGCCCGCGATTCTCTGGTTCAACGATTGAATAAGTGACTATTCCCGATGTCCTCTGTGCTAACTACATACACGCGCAGCCCGTGCATACAGTCACGCTATTCTATTTGGTCGATTCCCGTTCGGACGATTCAATGGATCGTACCAGAAATTCGAGGTATCGTTTACACGGTGAAAGCGGCAAGTTTTTTGCGACGACGATAAGGAGACAACTGGCATCGGGCAGCCGTAGAATCCTTTTTTTTTTATCGGGAACACACAGCGGGGAAAGTGCGATTTTTCGCGTTAATTGCCGGCAGTCACCGCGATTTGATTTACGAACGGAGATTGTCTCTGACATAACTGGGTTGATTAGTAGCCAGGGCGGATCCCCGTCTTGAAACAGTCCCCGAGACTGATCGTTCGCTTTCACGACAATCTTTAGTATGTACTCCGCGCTATCTATACGACTTTGCGTTCTAATTAATTTCTAGCGACGCTACACCGTGTCGTTCGATTCGACCGCGGCGACGAGAACCGATTCAGAATGCGCGACTGTTGCGTATCGCTGCTGGAATTTATGATGCTCAGCTAATTCCTCGTGTTACACGATACGTACAGGGTGGGACAAAAATCTCCGAATCAAATGAAATGGGTATTTCTTGTGGTGAGAATTTGGACAATGTTTCCTCGGCGGGTTTTGTTAATTAGTTGTTAATGAGAAACGCTGAGATTTCTTAGATGCAAGTACAGCCAAATAAAGCTGGACAATTTGGGAAGAGGATATACGATCGTTCGAGCCTTGCACCCCGTTTTTATGATTGTTGACAATTGGTAACTATAAAAATGAGCCGCGAAGCTCGAGTAATCGTACCTTCTCTTTCCAAATTGTCTATTTTTGTGCACAATCTGAGCATCAATTAGAGAGAATTTACTTTATTTTTCAGTTTACGAAGGTAGTTACGGAACTCCAATCTGTAAACAATTATGAAACGTTTTCTGCAAGAAGTGTAATCGGTCCAAAATAACATATCTTTTGTTCGTTGTATTCCATGATTTCGAAACGGGAAATCGTATATTAATCTATCATCGAAAAGGCAATAGAAGTAACGATCATTTTCAGAATACATGGCTTCTGTCTTGCTAAAACGACAACAATTTTATTTTTAGATTCCACAAATTTATGCAAAATATTCTTTTTACATATACGGATGATTTGTGTGCTACATATTTTTATAGAGAAATTATATTAAATTAGTTTCCCGAACTTCTTGGTTTGTCGTGTTCTAACTAGACTGTGGAATTTTCTGCAAAATAAAAATTGTCTTCACTATTTACGAGATACAGCAGCTACATGGTTATTTATTTCGTTTGATACTCATTTTAATAAGTTGGAATTAGTTGAACAGTGTTTTCAAATCCCTTAAATGTTTCAACTGTTCTGTATTGGATCAACTTATTTTTGTTATACATGCATAAAATCCACAGTCCAGTTATAACTATCTCCTCTATTTATTGCAGTTTTCAATCTTGCTGAACAGGATCGTCGTATTATACAAGGTGTGCCAAAATTATGGTATTTTCGGGAAATGCGAAGTTCCTGAGGTCATTTGAAGTAACTTCTTCCTTAGCGAAAATCCAATCCGTGGCTTCGTTAACGAGTTATTAACGAAAAACACTGACCAATGAGAGGCGAGCTCGGCTGGCGCGAGGCGGGCCAGCCAACGAGCGCGCGAAATTCAGTTCCGCTTATTAACTCGGCCGCCTTGCGTTACGCGATCTTGCCCCTCATTGGTCAGTGTTTTTCGTTAGTAACTCGTAAACAAAGCAGCCGATTGCAATTTCGCCGAGGAGAAAATTATTTCAAATGATTTCAGGAACCCCTCATTTCCCGGAAGTACCATAATTTTGGGACACCCTGCGACAATTTTACCATCGAAGCCATACTTTTATTTTTCATAGTATCCTTAGACGATTTCAAATACATCGTTCAAGATGAATACAAACAAATTCTTGGACAAATAAATCCAGAAACGATTTAGTTCGCAATGCGACGCTCGAAAATTTCCATGTGAAAGAGGAATTGTAATTAGTCGAGACAAAACAATAACCCATCGCGAAACTGTAGATTGCAGTTCGAAACAAACTCGCAGAATTCGTGTTCCGTTGGTCCACAGAAAAATCTGGCAACTAATTTACGAAAGGAAGTTCTCCCAGCGAGTAGACTTCGTTCATCGAAATTGAAAGGAAGTTAATTCCATTCGGAACTATCTGCTGGTTCGAGACTACTGTGGAAGAATTCGGGGAACCGCGACCAGTGAACAGAGAATTTCCCGGTTTTCGCGTTCTTTCTCCTCTTTTTTTTTTTGCTCGCAAGCGTCGAATCGCTCGAACCTCGATTTTACGTTCTATTATTTCGTTCGTGTTGAGTTTCGCCGAATGTTTGCCTCGCGTTCCAAAAACACGCGGCATACTGGCTGGAACAGAGAGAATGTTTCAGAAAAATAGCGGCGCGCCCGTGTTTTCCTGTTAATGCTCTTCGGACAAGAGCAAAAACGGAACGGTAGTTCATCGCGGAATAGTCGCCTCGCCGCTGTGAACAGGATTGGTCTCGTCTTCGCCTGTCAACGAAGTGGAATAACGAGCGTAGTAATAAATAATCCTGGTAATACATAATACATCATAGTTGTGACAAGTGAAGGGAACGGAACATCGGCTGAAATATTTTGTCCGAGTTGCAGCCGATTCCAGCTTTGATCGCATACTTTCCATAACAAACAAATGTAACAAATGAACCTATAAATGTGATTAGAAATATTTGTTTACTTCCCTTTGTCACTGTGTCCTTCTGTAGTTTATTTTTCGATATGAAATTTTAATTATTTTGACTCTTATATTATATTGACTATATTTACTATTATATAACCTTGACTATATTGACTATGATATTATACTGACTGCATTGATTATTAGATTATATTGACTCTATTGACTATGTATCTACTATTCTATCATATATTGACTATATTGACTATTATATTGTATTGTCTGTATTGACTATTAGATTATATTGACTGTATTGACTATTATATTATATTGACTATATTTACTATTATATCATATTGACTATTATATTGTATTGCCTGTATTGACTATTATATTGTATCGACTGTATTGACTATTATATTACATTAACTATATTGACTATATTGATTATTATATTATATTGACTGTACTGACTATTATATTATATTGATTATGTTGACTGTATTGACTATTATATTATATTGATTATATTGGCTGTATTGACTATTAAAATACATTGATTATATTGGCTGTATTGACTATTATATTGTATTGATTATATTGACTGTATTGACTATTACATATTTCAATATTTCAACTATTTGAACAGAATTGAAGTTATGGCTTGACTAGAGGAATCATTATCGCGCATTGTTGCATATGCTTGTATTTTTAACGTTTTATAGAAAATATATCAAATGTAAAACAGCAAAAAGATTTAAACAATTCGAAAATTTCGAAATTTTAAAAGAAACAAATGTCTACCGTAGTTCCTGCATCTTGCGATTAATGCAGACTGACACCTTCACATAAAAAATTGCTTTAGCACCGTATATTGTAGAACGTTGTATAGCACCAGATTCAACGAGCTATCAATGAGCTATAATACTAACAAGCGTGGCACCGGAGCAGTAAAATTAGCTTTTCGAATCGGTGTACTGTATTTTCAAAAAGCCGGCTATAGATGTGTGTTTTCGTTTTGGCAACGGCAAGCGCGCGCGCGATTCTTTCGGTAATAAATATTTCAAACAGATCTCTCCGAGCGTTCGCCCGAAGAGGGAAGCGTGGGTGGACAAGATCGCGCGATGCGACTGCCGAATAAATATTTCATCGTTTACGAGGAATCTCGGATTTCATACGGCGGCTTTGAACATGTTCACGGTCGATGTATGTAGTAGTTCCCCGGTGTGTCAACAACCTGCTATGTACTACATCGCCGAGAACTTTCTGCGGCCTATGAGCGGGGCGTGTGTACGCAGTTGCGAAAGACGATTTCCTTGTTTAAAGCTCGCGGAAAATCCTCGGAGAGATTCGACCAAACCAACTGGTCGAACTTCTTTGTCGTGCAGATCGATCCCAACGCAGACCGAAAGGGAACTCGACAAACAGCCATCGCCGCTGCGAATTTGTGGACTGCTCGCAAACTGCCAGCTCCCACAGCTTTTCTTTTGCAAACAGACCGCTTCCGTTCTTGTTTAATATATTCGCTTTGTTGGAACTGCGCTGGCACGTTTGCGCGTATATCCGAAGCGAATTCGTACGGCTGCGTTCATATTTTCATTGAAACAGACAGCTCTCACCAATCTTCACGGTGGTATTTAACTCTTTGTACGACAGAAAGAAAAGAGAGAGAGAAAAAAGAAATGGAAAAATAAAAATAATAACGAATAAATATAAATTAAATGGCAATATAAGAGAAAACAATAGTTGATAATAATAATAAAAGTAATAATAATAAAGAAAGGAGAAGAACGATAATAATAAATGATAATAATAATATCTCTAAACGGACGGAGAGAGAAATTATCAAATATATTTATTTTTTGCACAAAATTGTTCAAGCTCTGATCTGTATGTTGAAGATATATACATATAATATATATACATTTATTAAATTATTATTTATTATTAAATCAGCTTTGCGGATCATTCGTTGAATTCTGTTCGAACACGGAATTATTTAAATTAAAATATCATTTACAAACTTTGTTAACCCTTTCGCTACGGAGCGCTTGCGTCAAAACGTGATCGCTGTGAACGGAGCGTATTATTGAGTAGTTGGCACTGAAGTACGGAATGTATTTCTGGTTCCAAGTTTTCCGTAGTCCAAATATATTCAGTTTTTTGTGATCTTGAGCACGTTACTGTTTGTCTTGCATGGCAAACGCTTTCAGTATCGGTATTTTCACTTTCAGTATTTTCGCTATCACTCGTGAAAAATATTCTCCTAAATTTTCTTTTCCCCATGATTTGATAATGGGTCTAAAAAGATTAAATACTTTAAAACTCAACATATTATCACAAAGGCAGGAATTGAGTATTTACCCGTGAATGATTAAAATTAAGCCAACAAAATTATTTTAGAATTATAAATTCGTGTAAACCTTTTAATCACTACTATTATAAATTGTTGGTATATATCCGTCGCTGGCAATGTTCTAAAGAAGACTGAAACTGTGTATCGTTAGAATAAAACACAATATTGTCTTGTCAACAGTGTTATATTTCATGATAGTCAATTGTTTAAGGCATGCAGCGTTGCTAGATACTCGATTAATAAAAGTATCTCATGTAAAGTATGAAATTAAAGTATATATATGGTATGAACGTATATATACGCTCTTCGTACCCGTGCACCCACTTTCCCAGAGCGTACATATACGCTCTTCGTATATGAATCGTCATTCATCGAGGGCGTATAATATACGCCCATCGGAGCGAAAGGGTTAATCTTCACTGTACACCTTGCATAAAAATTTCATATGGTACACATGAGGTGTCATGCACACCAGAAAATTACAACGGTTGTCACGGTTAAACTACATATTATTTCGGGTCCGAAAAATTAGTAAATATTCTTCAAACGTTCTAAAGTAAAGGTGAACAGCGTTTTTCTTAAAAATATCACTGTTACATAGTAAAAAAAATCCGGAAAGTTCTCGCTTCGTGATTTGTTCAATACTTCGAACGCGGCTCGAGTCCGTCCCGACCATCTGTCAAAGCCTCGTGCTGCGGACTCTCGAACTTCGCGCCGTCACCTCTCATTGGTCTGTGTTTTTCGTTAATAACTCGAAAACAAAGCCGCAGATTGCATTTTCGCAAAGGAAAAAGTTACTTAGAATGACCTCAGCTACCCCACATTTCCGCATTGCGAGATATTTTTGGGACACCCTGTATAATAACATTATTATATTTATCAAAGTGATAGGAATGTATTTGTTATATGTATATATAATTTTGTTATATATATATAAATTTGATACATTCTTATCACTTTGATAAAGTAATGTAAAATAGTCACATTTAGTACTTCGCTCTAGCTTTAAATTTAATATAAAATTCTCTAAAAGATTTTTCGAAATCGAGTTCATATTATTTATGAGAATCGTTAACTGCACGAAGAAGGTATAGCAAGAAAAATGTCATAATTGTTCTACGTTTGTAAGGGACGTTGGTCTGCGCCAGAGGGCGGGAAATTCGAACGAGCGTTGCGGCCTTATCGAGAAATGACTTTCTCGGTCGTCGGATGACTCGGCAGGGGTCGGCAAATTTTCAACGTCGCCCCGCGAACTCCATTTTCCCTGGCGTAAATTTCGTTCCGCGCAGGAAATAACTTGACACTGAGCGATTTAGAAATAAATGGAGCCGCGAAAAAGTTGCGGCCTTCGGTCCGCTGGAAATAGAAACAGTTATTGGAAGAGAAACTCTTGTACATCTACTCCCGTTCCTGTTGCGACGGTGTTCGTAAAACTCGGGGCGCTCTAACATTATTATCGTTGCCGGCGAGTCCTGATAATTTCCTTTAGAATCGATTGCATTCAACGGCTCGAATGTGTCCGCCCAGTCCATTGGAAATAACCGCAATAACCGCTCGAACAAAAACTAGAATAAACTCTGCGACCCTTTGTTTGACTCGAGATTAACAAAAGGTAAACAACATCGACGTTGGTCCGCTGTTATATTCGAATGTACGCTAACAATAAGCTACATCAACGCAGAATATTGGTATTGGGTCAGTGAAACAGTTTGCGGCCTATTTCAATATCGCAAAATGATGTTGTTCCAACAATGTACCTTTATGCTCCGATGAATTTCCTCTAGTCGTGTGTGCGAAGGTTTTTAAAATAAATTATTCTATACTAATCTTATTCTAACCGTGAGGTTAGTTTCATTAAACTTGGTATAATTGAATAATAGAAAAATGCGAGAGAAGTCAAAGTCGATGTATTCTATGATCGAATGATGAATGAGCAGCGAGCGACGATGGAGATCGTTATTCATGTGCGTCGATATATCGTGTTTGAGATTTGTGTTAATGTTTTAATTTCAATTCGAGGAACTTCGATTTTTCCGTATTCAATAGAAACAGGTTTTATCTAAGCGCTTTCCAGACATTGCTTATGCATCCATTCGGATGCGAAAATAGTACTAAAAAAATTCAAACAGTTTTCTGCGGGAGAATTTCATTGCATGCGCATGCATGCAATCACGATGCACAGCTTGCGCCCGTAAATGTAAGTGTACGTACAATTTCAACGTGATTTGATGAGAATTAAAATCCAGGAAAAGATACGACAAAGCCCAGAGAATCCAATGACAAAGTCTGCGAACTCTGATCAAAGGACACCACAGAAGAGATTTTGAATCCGAGCTCTCTGGATCCAGCGCTGCATCCGAGTGCATACTCTGGTTCAGCGACGAGCTAAGAGCCTGACAAGTATAATAGAACACTGAGCACAGAGAGATCCTCGCGGTACACCGCAACGTCTCTGTAGCAAAAATCCGATCAAAGAGCGATACAGGAAATTTTTCCAATCTGGCCGCGTCCTCCCACTGCACATAGGTGGAACGGATAGTGCACTCGCCGGCATGCCGGAAGGACGTTCGCGTATTATGCGAGCCTATTGTCCAACACTTCGCCGGGTTGGTCGTTATCATCGTCCGTCGGCCGGGCAACGAAGAAGGATCCTTTGAAAGGTTCCGGAGAAAAGGCGGGGATGATGATGGGGCTGCGATGCGCCAGGATGCGCCAGGATGCATCGACGAAGTAACGAGGTCTATACAGAGCACGGGGGGCTAGGATGCGCGGAGGTAAGACGTGATTTATGAAACAATTTCCCGTATCCCGAGAGGCTCGACTCTGTCTAGCTCGAAACTTATCCGCTATGAGAACGAACAGGGGCTCTCAACGCTGGGTCTTCGGCGAACTGGAGAAAGGGAGAGAGAAGATAGTGACAAAGAAAAGGGAGAGAGAGAGAGAGAGAGAGAGAGAGAAAATAGGAGGACAAAGAACCGATGATGGTATACAGGGTGTCCCATAAATGTCTCGCAATTCGGGAACAGGAGGTTCCTGAGATCATTTGAAGTAACTTTTTCCTTAGCGAAAATGCAATCCGCGGCTTTGTTTACGAGTTATTAACGAAAAACAGCGACCAATGAGAGGCCAGATCAGCTGGCGCGAGACGGCCGAGCCAATGAGCGGAACTGGGTTTCGTGCGCTCGTTGGCTAGGCCGCCACGGGTCAGCCGAGCTCACCTCTCAGTGGTCGCAGTTTTTCCTCAATAACTCGTAAACGAAGCCGCGGATTACATTTTCGCTGAGGAAGAAGTTACTTCGAATGACCTCAGAAACACCCCGTTTCCAGATTGCGAGTCATTTTTGGGACATCCTGTACATCACAGGTGATCGGGTACCAGAGATTTCGGATTAAAATCGGGTCGGGACCCGAAACTTTTGGTCACCCGATAGTTCGGATGCACGAATTTGAGATCGAGTGCCGAGAATTTTCGGATTCCCGAAATCCTAAAAGCGGATTGGGGAGTGTTTGCAAAACTAGAAATTTGTTTAGAAACTATCACGTTAGATATATGTTCCCACACGAGACTTTTGCTCAGTATTGGACGAAATAAATTCGCAGTAATATTCTACGATGACATTTGTGACATTTTAGTAACTTAGCAACGCTTTATCGAGGGTTCCCTTGAAATCACGAACAATTATTTTACCGACAATGTTTTCATCGACACGATTTAGCGATACCGCACTTCAGCGGCATTGTTTATATGCCGACACGTTGAAATTATCGACAAATGTTTACATCGCTCTCGTGTTATTATTGACACGTTGTGTATAAGGAATATAGCCGTGCCGAGACACAATATATTAGAACATTGATTAAACGGTGAAACACCTCAAAGAAGAAGAAAGAGACGAAGAAGAAAAGGTGAAAGAAAGAAAGGAAGGAAGAATTAAAAAAATACTACAAAATCGTGAAACTTATACGGAAGTGAATTTCCTTAAAGCATTAATAAGTAATGTATGTTTATAATTCCATTTATAACTAATGAAATAGTTAATATGTACAAGTTCTTTCTCGCAAGTACAATTTATAATTATCAACTAATCAACGTTAAGATACTTATATTTTCTATGCATAAGTGTCAGTTTAAGTTGCTTTACCTTTGATAAAATCGACGTTTAATGTATAACAATTAATAGAAATGTTGGTTAATGAAGTACTAATGTAAACGTATCATAATTGTCTCTGTTTCTACATTTATTATGCAAGTAGTGTCGATAATAACATTTGTCGATGAAACGGGAGTCGATGTAAATATTTGTCGGTGATTTCAAGGTGTCGGTATATAAACAATATCGGTGAAATGCGGCATCGCTGAAATCGTGTCGATGAAAACATTGTCGGTGAAATAATTGTTCGTAATTTCAAGGTAACCCCTTTATTGATTCTCCCGTATTCACACTTGTACTTCACGTATATAAAATATGCACTGTACAACGACAATGTATAATACTTCGAAATATTGAAGAGAGAGAGACTGCAGATATCGTATTCTACTTCTCCAACGTAGATGTTTCTTGTCATTTGTCTCAATTTTCTTGAAAGTGAGTATACAAAGTTTCTTCAGTCTTCCTCTGAATTGAAAGGAAGGCTGTTTTCTTGCGACACGTTATGTGAACGCGATGCTAATGAAATGTTTAACACTAGATTTACGGAGCCGTCAAAATGGCGGGTCACTAATTTTTTAATTTACGATTGTTCATATCGTGAAGATACATTTATGAGTTATTTATTCAATTTATATGTTGCTTACAATAACACTTGCAAATGTTACAATAACACATGTTAAAATCAGAGTAAGCGTCTTATTGTTACTTTTATAAACTAACATAAAGCAGTTGTTTTTTCCTGCTCCGTAAATCTAATGTTAAATACGCTTCCCCGATGACATTTCAGAATTTCGGTTATCCAAAAGTTTTCGGGACCCGATACGATTTCGGGTACCCGAAAGTTCGGGTCCCGATCCGACCCGACCCGATCAATGGCAAACCCGACCCGAGGCTCGGGTACTCGAATTTTGTGTAATACGATGATCTCAATCATAATTGATTCTTCACTCATTTAGATGATCATCATTCGAATTGTTTCGAATAAATATTTGTCTAGGATAATTATCCGAATGGATTTTTGTTAGTCGATTATTTATTACTCGGCATAAATTGTTCCATCTATATTAATCATATAATTTTTTATTCGAATAGAGATTGTAAAATTATTCGAATAATAATGCGAATAATTGTTGACTGCGTTTCTTTTTAACCCGAGAAAGATAACCTACGTCGCAGAGGCGCCTGCGAAGACTGTTGATTTTTGTTAATTTTTTATAGAGGTCTAGTGATTTAAGTTTAAAATTACTTAAAATATAAAAAAATATAATATAAATGCATTTTATTTTTACAATAATGCCAAACCTTTAAAATGACTAGATTAACTTAAATAAATATCCATTGTTAGTATAAAATTGACGCCTTAGAAAAGCATGCGCCTCTGAAGCGTATGGTTATCTTTTACGTACGTTGTCACATGGTTATCTTTCTAGGGTTAATATATTCAGGATCAGTTTAATCTCAAGTACTGTAGGAAAAAGTGTGAAAGAAGTCGCCGATTATATACTATCGCCGGTACTATTGAACCGCGGATTTTCGTGCAAAATGCAGGAGATTAAGAAACGTTCATTTCATTCTTAACACTAGAACTACGAAACCGATCACAAGATGACCAGTTCCTTACTTTCTCTTTCACTACTGCTGATATTATAAAAACCTTTCTATCAAAAGTTTTGCGATGAAAACTTCTTTAATTGACCATGCATTATAACAGGAACCGTAAAAACTTCGAATAAATACGATCTTGTCGTTGTTATAAACCAATATAGATTAGTTGCATTTAGGGCTGGATAGTTTTAGTGTTAATAAGTTTAATGCGCCGAACGTGATACAATAGTATCTTTAAATTGTTTGAAATGTTTAAGAGTTCTCACTATATATATATATTGAATTTCATCGATCCATTTTTGTCGTAAATGCATCAAATACGCAGTCCAATTATTATACAGTGGACGGTTAAAACGACATGGCACGAGCTCCGTTTATCAAGGAACGCACAATAATTTCCCTGTGTGTAGGGTCGCACGGGCACAAACAATTTCAATTTATTTGCCGGGTAGGACGGAAATTAAAATCGATCATTGCCCGGCCGTATCTCCCCCCGGATCGTTTCTCCGGCGTTCCTCGTCTGGTCCGCCGCCCTCTGTCTTCATCTTCCATCCCGCCGAGATCCAGCGCACCACGCCGAAGAGATTGCTCGGTCGCCTAAATAAATAATCGCTGCTCAGATTCAATCGGCCGCGTGTTATTCGGGTCACTCGACCTCCGCCGATCGATCCCGGCCCGTTTTACAACCGGAAGTCCCCCGGAATCGCGCGTCCACTTCGACCCGAGGTCGTACGTCCGCCGTAGGACGCGTCTAATATCCTGGCTTTCTCGATGGCCGAGCAAAAATCGCTATCGGGATCGCGCCGAACACGTTATTTCGCCGCCAATGTCTCGCCCGAACTCGACGGCCGGCGTGTGGGTGGGTCGTCGGACCACTGGTTCCAGGTCGGGCCACTTTCGTGGTTGCGAGCGCCGATTTAACCCCTTAACCCAGTAGTTCCTTTTCCCAGACGCTGCGATCGTCTCCTCTGCCGATACTTCAACCGCGAGAACGATTTATTAACCCTTAACCGGTGTGCTGGGGTCACGGCTGACTCGCGCCCGCGCGAGCATTATATTTATTCTTCATTTTGGCGTAAACATAACTTTTTATGTTTTTACCATTTTATGCAGGAGCTAGGATTAACGTAGAGTGTTTATCTCGAAATAGATTAACACGATTTTTTAGTATTTTTAGTATTATATATTTGTTTATAATAATAATAATTTATATATTATATATATTTATTATTTATTATTTATATATCATGCCACGAATCCACTAATTGTTGATTTATTTATGTTTATTATTATATAGTTAAATAAATCAACAATTAGTGCAATTAGTGCCTAATTCCGTGCAAATCAGGGAATTAAAAAATCGAAAGCCGTCTAATCTACGCGCAGCAATTTATGTTTATTATTATATACTTAACCAACTAAATCTTTGTACCAGTCAAAAGTTAAATCGCTGCGCGTAAATTAGACAGCTTTCGATTTTTTAATTCCTCGATTTGCACGGGATTAGGTGATTTATTTCATCTCTGATTTAAAGAGAAAGCATGAACTTCTATATTTTATTTGAAAATATCTGTTAATAAAATAAGAAAATAACCGCCTCAATTTCGGACAGTTGCAAAATTAGTAGCAGACTGCGGATCTTCGTGCAAAATCAAAATTTTTAGTGTTGTTGTTATGACCACATAGATTTTTCGTTTTTCCATAACTTCTGTCGATTACCATCAGCACCGACATTTAACAATTTGGTACGGTTATTTCCATAACTTTTTCTATCACTGCTCATCAAGACTTTCTGCGCGACTATCGACAAATAAAAAGATTTCGGCATTGATCAAGTGAGAGGGTTAGAATGTGGATCACATTTCCCTTATTGTGAAAAACAAAGAGTGTTATTGTTTCTTAACGTGTGTATTGTTTACTGACGAAATTGATTGTTAAGACAATTTAGAATCAAGTTAAATTAAAGTAACTTTTCTAATTTAAGCAAGCATGGACTTTTATATTTTATTTGAGAATATGTTCCTTCAGAATATTTATCGATCGAACGCAGCATAACTGTTTAAATTGAACTTTTCTAATTAGAATGGAAACGTTAATGTAAAAAATTCACTTAAAACAGGACATGAAGTAATTCAGAAGCTAACAGTTTACCAAGTTTTAACCAGAAATAATCGAACACATCGATATTTATAAATTGGTGCATGCACGATTAAACAACTTTTCTTAATGCCGGAATGCATGTATATGCATGCCGCATCCCCGATAATCCACGCGAGTGTTTCGTCGGAAGACGAGGGAAACGGAGCGGGGGTGATTTTCATTCTAAAGAGGAACGATGAATAAAAATGATGGTCGGGGGCGGAATTGAACGGTCGGATCAAAGCGGATCGAGGGGCACAGATTTGGACTGGGTAACCGAAAAATCGATCCTGCACGCATCCACCGATAATACGATATTTTTGAAGCTCTCTCGAAACTGACGCGAATCCTTCAACGTTTTAACTCTTCCACGTTGGGCTGCTGGCCATTTTGTCGCAACGATCAATCATTCGACGCGCGAGAACTAGAAACCACAGAGGCGTTCAACTATTTTAAAAGACGAGTTTTATTTAACTATTTATTTGTATCCATCGTGTGCATTCACTGCAACCAAAAATGGCTTGACGTCATTTAATTCTACGATGCGTGATTTTTCATTTTTGAAAATAATACTCCTGGCACAGAATATGTCGGATAGCAAGGAAAAAGTAATAAAAGAATGTGTTTTCGCAGTTTTTCATATTTCTTTATCAGTGATTCCATACGAATCATGTTGGACGTTAACAGCACAGAGGAAGCTTCTTGGCTTTAACGAAATGTTTTATAAACTTTTATTAAAAAGTCCGTGATATTTACATTATTTGTAAATAATAAATCCATATTTTTTCAGTTTCAAACAAAGTGAAATTACGCATAGTTTTTGTTTTATGTGGATGGATGAATATTATTGAAAAATATATAATGAGTATTATTGAAAAATATATTCAAAAATAAATAATGAAATTTTTCATCGGCACTTTTGTAATCAAGATTTCTTCCGTAATAATCGTATCTCCTCAGCCCAAATTGTTCATTTTTGTTTACAAGCTGAGCGTCAATTAGGGAAAATTTGATTGTAGTTAGTACATTTACGTAAAAATATACAAAATATAAGAATATCCTGCCACTAAGTTTTAGAATACAGAGTTCTTTCATGTTGCACAAATTAGAACTACGTTATTTCCTCAACTTCGGACAGTTGTTAAAATTGCTATCAGACAAGGATTTTCGTGCAAAATCAAATTTTTTTGCATAGAATCGATGTTCCCGATGCTTTTAATGTTCTTGTTACAACCACATAGATTCCTCGTTTTTCCGTAACTTCTGTCGATTACCGTCAGAACCGACCTTCAATAGTTTAAAAATTTTTTTTTTTTTTCAATCGCTGCTCATCCAGACTTTCTGCTCAACTATCGGCAAATAAAAAAATTTCGGCAACGATCAAGGAAAATTTGAATGGATTAGAACGTGGGTCACATTTTCGTGTTATTGTTTATTAACGTGTGTATTGTTTACTGACGAAATTTATTGTTAAGACAATTTAGAGTCAAGTCAAATTAAAGTGACTTTATAATGTATTTCTCTTGCGTTGCTCTTGGCGTAGATTACACTTAAAATCTTCGAAAATGTGACTTGGACCACTTTCATCCAACCCTGTCCATCTACAGGGTGTCCTAAAAATGTTTCTTGAGATCATTTGAAGCAACTTTTTCCTTAGCGAGAATGCAATCTGCGGCTTTGTTTACGAGTTATTAACGAAAAATACTGACCAATGAGCGCACGAAGCCCAGTTCCGCTCATTGGCTCGGCAGTCTCGCGCCAGCTGGTCTGGCCTCTCATTGGTCGCTGTTTTTCGTTAATAACTCGTAAACAAAGCCGCGGATTGCATTTTCGCTAAGGAAAAAGTTACTTCGAAAGACTTCAGGAACGTCCCATTTTCGGATTACGAGGCATTTTTGGGACACCCTGTAGATTCGTAACACGGTGGAACGATGTGCCCCTAAACAGAGAGCAGGGTAACTCGAAATAATTAAAAATGGAGGGGTTACAGAGTTCTCGGGGGTATCGGATAGAATAAGAAATGAGAGCGGAGCAGCGGACAAAGCCGAGCTTCCTTTAGAAAACGCAATAAATTGTCTCGCCACCCTCGGCAACCCCGCAACCCTTTGTCCCAACGAGCGCCGGCTGAAAATTTGCAGCTTCTCACCGTGAAGTCAGCGGGGAGAAATCATTCCGGCCGTTCAACGACGGTTTGTTTTACAATTTACCAACTCCCCGGCCTCCCGGCAACACCTCTCGGCCCCGTTTCCGCAGTTGCCTCAGTTTCCTGGTCCCCTCGGCTCGCGAGGAATGAAAATTACCGCTTAGCGTCGCGATCCTGGGAGGACTCTACCGCAGTGGCCGTAAAAACGCCGCACTGCAGAGCGCGAAGGACTTTGGAAAACGGTCGGATAGCGTGACCCAGATGCACCCCCGTCGAACGATACGCGTTAAAACACGTGTCAGATACACGAGGGACGGTGCCTCGAATGCGAGAGCCGCCTCCACCCGCGCCCGGCCTCTGGCTCGGTTTCTTTTGTTCGCGCCGCTAGTTTTGTTCCTTCTCCCAAGCTCGCGGAATAAATCCTACCCTCCCCACCCCCACTTCTTGTTTCTCTTCGACCATTTTCGTCCCCTCGCGCGTTCACCCTCTTCGCTGTCGCGGAATCGACGCGCGGTGAAATAATCGTCATTGCCTGTAGATGGAATTACTTCGGGCGATTCAACGCTGGAATGTGCGGCATCGCACGATTTGGGTTACGTCGGTCTTTTCGAACGTTTATACGTTGAATGTTATTGGTTACTGAGCGTATTGTTTACTAAACAAGTTTATAGTCGAGCTTATGTCAGTGTTGCGTAACGTTACCTTTAATCAATTCTAACGTTAGATAGATTTAGGTTCTTCATAATTTTTGTTCTAGTAGCGAATAAATTCAGAACTTTATTCGATCGTTTTCTATGCAAGTTCCAACAATATTAAGGTAAAAAATGTGGAACTGCTATTTTGACCGGTGTGGTATGTTTAGTGTTAAATTAATTTATAGCAGAGTCAATTTATAGTAAGTCAATGTGTAATTAGGCCAACTTACAGACAAGTGAGCATAGAATTGAATCAATTTATAATTATGTCCATTTACAGTCAAGTCAATTGAACAGTGAAGTGAATTTGTAATTATGTCACAATTTATAATTAAGTTAATTTGCAGTCAAGTGAATTTATAACTACATCAAGTTATAATTATGTCAATTTACAGTCGGGTCAATTATAATTAAGTTAATCTACAGGGAAATCAATTTATAATTAAGTCAATGTATAGGTAACTTATACCTTATTTCACTTTGTTTTTTTCTAACATTTTGGCATCTGTATAGATCACGTTTCACCACTTAAGTCAGTATTTAAAAAAAAACGTGGCATCGAATCGATGCCTGCAGATGCAATCGTAGTGCACATTTGAATAATATTCTCTTTCGCATATAATTGTTTTCGGTAAATTTCTCAAAATAAAATGCTTTTTGTCATATTTGAAATGAAATACGATACATTGTCTGAGATTGCTGTGACTTCAAATGGATCGATATCAATTTTTTATTTTCGAGCAACAGCATCGCGAATAACGATTCGAAATTAGATCTTGCCTCGGTCTGATTCGAACGAAGGAAAATCGAAAGAAACGGAATCACCTTTGCTCGCGATTTGTATCGCTAAGACAAGAACCGTGTTAGATTTCATAGGCGCGGCGTAACGAGTAGTCAATTAATTAGTAACGGGTAGCGGAGTGGAAGGGGCTGGATCGAGGAGGCATAGAAGAAGAACGAACGCGTCGGGAAACACGACGGGACGGAATTAATTATCCGGGAACCGGGACGCGGTTCAGCTCGTGTTAAAGCCACGAGACAATTCCATAGACACGCGCTCGTCTCGCTATTGTTCGTCGTCGGATCGGATATCGTTGTTTCTGAGAGCTCGATACGGCTCCGGATTGATCGATGGCTCGCCTCCGCGTCTCCTCGCACGGACCACATGGCATCCATCATCATACCACTTGAGAAACGGATCGAAAAAGAGACCGTCGCAACAGTAATTTCATGATATTCCTGCTTCGCGAGAGCGATGTCGCGGTTACCAGATACACAGATGTTTAACGCCGGAGATGAACCCGTTGACCGCGTTACCAGCTAACGGGGACCGGAATAACTCTGCTAGACGGAGAGCTTGTATTATTTCGTGTATTGTTTGAAAGTAGGCTAGTTACACGTGGCTTACTGTTTCAGAAAATAAACCATTTTACGATTGTTACGATGAACGTAACCACTGGAATGTCGCTGCAAACACGCACGAAATCTTTTAATCATTTCCGCTCGAACGGCGATCTTTAGACGCCATGAAAAATTATCATGTAACAGTTTAACAAATAAACAACGGCGCAAGAGAATTATAGAATGATGTTAGAAAGCAACGAAGTAAATTACAATACATACAGGGAATGCATTTTTAATAATCTAAGATATAATTATAGAGCGATGTATATGCTTACAATGATCGTCAAACAACGAACGATTTGCTACACATGGTTTACTGTTTTAGAAAATACACTATTTAGCAATAAACAACGGTATGCAAAATCGATAGAATGTATTGTTGTCAAACAATGAACGGTTTGACAGGAGACCATTTACACATGGTTTACTGTTTCAGAAAATCAACTATTTTCACTGCGAAACTATGAAACCTTTTAACCTATCGTTGGTTAATTAAAATCATCGGATAATCATTTCATAATTATCATTGTACAATTTAGCAGTAAACAACGGTATAGAAAAGTTATAGGACGGTATTAAAAAAGCAATGGAGTAAATTACGATTTGCACAACGAATAAACTTTTAATGATATAATATGCAATTATAGGAAAACGTATGATTACACTGATGGTCTAGCAACGAATAGTGGGCACAAATGATTGCAATGTCTGTAAAGACATTCAACCGGATTTCCGGACAGCGCGGCTCTAAAAATATGATGGGGTCGCAGATTGCTTATTCCATTGAAAATAGCGAAAATTCTACCGAAATTCAGATATCCCTGGAGAAAAATGAATTTCTTCAGCCCTCCTTTCGGGCTGTAGGATAATTATCGAAACACTTTCCGCTTCGCTTCTAATTATTTCCGCGCGGATACTTTGGATGTCGTTCCCACTCCCGTTGCGACTCTGCGAATTTAATGAACCGAAAAGCGACGAGAGGATTCACGGGACGCGCACGTAAAACTTTCGAAACGAAAGCAATTATCCTTTCATTTATTTCCCGACACGTTCCCCCGAAGCTCTAAAACAAAATGTTTAGCGAAATACATATCCCGTATATCGTTCAGACGATTATTAGGAAATCTATTAATTTGTAGTGCAAATCGCTAAAAAAGATACCGGAGACCCAATGAACTGAATATGCAGCCAGAAATTAATTTTACGAAGCTTGATAACTGTGATACAGAGTTTGTACTTTCCGTTGTAATAGATAACATTCAATTATTTTACAATGTAAATGATTGTCGATGATTCGCATTTAGAGGAAAAATTTACAAATCGCGTCGATCATTACAGCTTTACGTAGACTTAATGCAAAAAACGAATACAATTAGTAACTGTTAATGTTTTTTCTTACAGTGTTTTATTGGTTAATACGAGATCTACCGAGCTCTAAAAGTGCCTAACGAGCATTGTTTTATAAAAATGTCAAGATTGAATTTATGTAGACTTTCCGCCATGTTTATTATAATGTAATTGTTTACAAAGGAATTTATTCAATCATTCATTTAATTGTAATATATTTTTTCGTATAAATTTAAATTGTAATCGATTTTTCATATAAATTTCCGTAGCAGTAGAATTTTGATAGAGATTTAAATTATAACAGATTTTTTAATAGAAACATAAATTACGATGGGATTTAATAGTAATTAAAATTAGAATAGATTTTTTGTAGGAATTATAATTTCCACAATTCGGAAATCAGAAAATGTGACACCATCATTTTGATTGCTATAGTACGTTTAGTGCTGATCGATGACTAGACTGCGGGCTTTACGCGTTCGTGACAAAATTGAGTCGATCGAATACAGAACAGCAAGAATATTTAAAGGATTTAAAAATACTGTCGCACCGACCCGAAAGAGTTAAACCGGTATCCGAAAGAGTAGATCACGATATTTCCGCATTTATCAATTGTTCTCTTTTTGGCTGCGCCACGAAATAAATAAAAGCACACGCAATCCCGTGACCCGGTTTTTAGTAATTCCGTGCGGACCCCTAGTGGCTCGATGGGACACGCCCGGAACTGCCTGAAAATGAATAAAAATGTATTCGCTGCAGAATCCCGCGATACACAAGGTGTATCGAAAATCGTGTTACGGACAGAGGCGATTCTTTATGCAAACATAAATCCAGAAACGTAGAATCAATATATTTATAATACAGTGACTCGCATTAATATTCGGACACGATATTGTTAGAAGAATTATTGCTCCTCTTTATTGTTTATGATAGTATTATTGAATCAATTGTGTTTTCTCACATAATAAAGCACTTCTTAAATTTGAAATGTTTAATTCTGTATTTATTTTACGCTACACCATTTTACTGACGGATCCGTAAAGATTAAATTTGCTTTCATCCGAAAATATTACATCATTCCACCACCAGTTGTCTTTGTAAAAATATTCTTTTGCAAATTTAAGACCGACAGTGAAACACGGTGATAGGACTGTAATAGTGTGGGGTTATAGTTATAGTGGGGCCTCGTCTGTAGGTGTAGGTGAGCTAGTTTTTATCGATGGTATTATGGACAAAATGAAGTATTTGGACATTTTTTTTTTTTAATTTAATTACAAGTGCTAATGGGTATACGCACAGTTTTAAGTTTTATCAGGACAATGATCCTAAACACAAGGCCAGGATTGTACAGGAATATTTATTATACAGTTGTCCAAAAGTACTACATTCTCCTCCTCAACTGATTTAAATCCGATTGAAAATTTATGGGATCAATTGGACCGCAAAATTCGTACAACACCTACAAGGACAACAACAGAGATAAAACAACGTTTGTTAGACGAATGGGAACGGATTTCGACGGAGTATTTAAAAAAAATCATCTATAACATGCCCAAGCGATTACATGAAGTAATAAAACAAAAGGATCAACCAACAAAATATTAATATTATTTTTATATAAAATTAATGTAATTCATTCACTGTCCGAATATTTTTGCGACGTTAAATTTTGTCACAATCTTGTTTATCGCTTATTATACAAAAAAACATGTGCAATAAATAAACAAAATTTATGTTTCTACTTACTTTAAGTAGTACTTTATTATATGACAAAACAATTGATTCAATAATACTATCATAAACAATAAAGAGGAGCAATAATTCTTCTAACAATATCGTGTCCGAATATTAATGCGAGTCACTGTATGTGTTTCGTGTAACAAGAGGAACATTTTCGTGTGACAAAACGTGCAACACGGGTCAAGAGACGAACCACAATATTGTTTACAAACAGGAACAAGGTATCCAAGTAGAAAGTTATCCGTTCAACCGACTTTCGTTATCTTTTGCTTGATGGATCTCCAGGCGAATTTCTAGAAAAAAAAAACGAGGCCAATATAACATTCTACATTGTTGGTATATTTTACTATACTTCAGTCGTGGCTAGATCCCCACCCTCTTCCAGATTCATCAATAAGTGCAAACTCCGTGATTATTACGCATCGTTTGCAGCCCTCTCCCGTTAATTTATTCCGGTCTGATTTTCGATTACGCAGCAAAGAACGTTTCCTGTGTTTTAATATGCGCGAGCTGAAATTATACGTTAATCCGGAGGATCCATTATTAAAACGTTGGCGAGCTTCTCTCGCTCCTGGGAGACACTGGCTGAAGAATTAATTATTTAGGGGATGAAATTGCGGCCCGTAGAGGGAACATCGGATTTTGTTGATGGAAGTTTCTATGCTTATGGATATCGAATACGGCAGAGGCTCTCTTTTCCAAAGGTTTATTTTTGTAATATCCCGATATCAAAACATTCTGTTATCGAAAAATTTCATCAATCTATTTAAATAATACAATGATTAAATAATGGATCGTTTGGATAGCTGAATATCGCAAAAATAAATATTCGGATAAGGAATGAAACAGTTGAATGAATGATTTAAATACTGCGGGTCAAAATTGACTCGGTCACCGTCTTGCGGCGGTTAACAAGGACTGATTGAAAAGGAAGAGCGTCTGTACTGTGAAAATAAAGTAGTTGGGATTATGCAATATTTGAAAAAATAGCGAGCGAATTATTGTGAAAAAATGAATGTTACATTTCTATCGAATTTTCTGTTGTGGAAATTCAATTGTTATTAATTAACTAGTAATATTCAGTTATAAAATAATACACTGATTAAGCATAAATATGATCGATGAAAATCGATGAAACGTAAGTGCATTCTGGTAATTATTCTACTGATTTGTGTTACATTTATTATCTGTTATGTTTTAAGTATGAATGCAAGTTTTCGAATTTAAGTACTTTAATCTCTAATTTAATTGCATAACGGAACAAATCTTCTGGACAATGCGAAACTTTCTCAAATTTGTTTTTTTTCGTAAATAATTACGATATATGAATATTACAATATTGGTGATTAATTCACGTGGCATTGCAGTCACTGTCAATTTGAGATATTACATTTAGAATTATATTTTGATATTATTCAATCGATTGACTTTATATAGTTATCAATATATCGAATAATTAAATTATTAAATAATAATCTTATATTAAACGTCACTATTAAATCAATTTTAGCGGAAGCTGCTCTTGTTAAGTTAGGCCCTTGTCATTGCAATAATACCATTTGTAATTTTGTAATCACCGATACTATAAAAGAATTAAAGAAACAATACTACAAAAAGATAATCATCATCAAAAATCTCATCTTTGTTTTATCCAATAAATCGCTTTGATTTTACCCAGTTGTTACGATCGCTAACAGATCAACGTGTCAAAGAATCAATCCCTTGAACATTCAACAATAATTAATAACGATGACCACAAAAATAGCCAAACATTGTCGCAGAGTATACACGAACCCATCCCAAATATTTTCAATCTCTATAAAAGACAATACCAAGAGCCAGGGCACCCAAGGTTTCGATAACCTTCCACGTGGTCTAGAATTTCGAATTCGATCTTTTCTGGAACCCATCCAATCGGGTTATCTAGGACCTAGATTCCTACCAGTTGATGTTTCGACCGGCGATGTTACGTAAATTATTTTCGAAGATTCCCGAAACGGTGTCGCTCGAATTCGGGGTCAACGGATTGAACACATGATTCGGGGAGAATGATTTCTTACGGTAAGACGGGTGACCGAAGAAAATCAAATTTCGGCCGACGTAGCACGACGACAGTAGCGGGTCAAGCGGAGACTCATGGCGCAGGATGCCGGCTACCAAAAGAGGGTTGCGTTACAAAAGGAAACGGTAAATCACCGGTGGAAATGGGTAGCTCATTAATAAGGAGATCGCGGGGTGAGGCCGTGGCACCGGCTTCTGTGCCGAGAACTCCGCGACTGGCAAGCTACCAAGTCACGAACAATACACCCTGAAATTCCGACACGTTCCCCCATTGGTACCGATCGAGAGGGGTGGCCCACCGAAGAATATACCCTTCCGACCGATACCGTTGTTTCGCTCGCTCGCGATTCCATCGGGAACCGGAAACGGCACTTTGCGACACACTTCTTTTTCAATTAGCCCTTGTTAACTGTCGCAAGACGGTGGCCGGGTCAATTTTGACTCGCAGCATCGAAGTCATTCGCTGAATCGTCGTCCAAATTTTCGGCAACTAAATCAAATAAATTGCCAGGCCGCAAGAAATACTACCAATAGTGTGTTTTCAAAAATTGCCGAATAAAGCTCAGAATTTTGTTCGAAACATCGTCAAATGGTACAGTTATGAAAGCGATCAGCTGTCCGAGTGTTAATTATTGACACTCTAATAATACTACTGACAGCTTTCAAACGGTTATTTTATTATTCGCTCCACTTAGACTCAGATTATAAATATTGTTATTTGGATATTATATAGTTTCTGACAATTAATTAAAACGTTCGCATGTTTATACTAAACGCAATACACTAAAGATTATTTTTATTATTTAGAACGACGAAACTGAATTTATTTAAACTTTTCGCCGTTTTTACTGTAATATACATTCGACTTAAGAAATCTACTCAATTAGTTTCTTCGAAAGTGTCTCTATAATATATTGCAACAATTTTAAAACAAAATATGAAACCGCTTATTTCGACCGGCATAATAGGTTCTGTATTAAATCTGTAAAAAGGTAACATACCTAGAACGAGTTTTTTAACCAGTTAGCTGTTGCAATCTCTTCGAGAAGTGTGTATGTTACTGTACATTATAATCGGCGGGCCTTTTTAACAAAAATATTACTGGTTATTGTTATGATCATTTATGAAATGTCTACCGTTCGAGTATTAACACGTTCACAGATGTGTCACTCGTATCAGGATTTCAGCATCTGCAAAATATTTTGAATTCATCTATTTTGCACGCGGAAAAATCACAATTTCGACGAATAAATAATTACAGTAAATTCTCTCCGATTATTAAATTCATGTTACACGTTATACGGGACTGTACGAGCACTAGTCGCAATTTTTTCGCCGCGTTGTACGAACTCGCGTTTTACAGGAGCGCGTTATACTGGAAGTCCGCTGTACATAATAATCTGATTCTTCGAAAAAACGCGATACGATGTTGCAAAAGCGATCCTCAAGAACTCGAGCCCGCAGATAGATCGGCGAACGTTCGATAAATATTGCCGACCGCGGTATCTCGCTGGAGGTGGTATAATAGCACATTAATAAACCGGCCGCGCATCTAGACAACGAATCGCTATCGTTAAACCGTGCTCCACCTTCTCCACTTCCCACTCTCCGCGGCATAGGATATCGTTTGAAATTAATAGAAGGCGTGAAGGATTTATTAACACGTCGTAGACGCGGCCCGCACCCTTAGGACCGTCTCAATTCCGAGCACCGGGGAGGCAACGTTTAAGGCAGTCGTTCGCGGGATCGATACACGCTACAACGTTGGCGAACGCGGCCAGATCAAAGCGGGCTATGCGTCTTCTAATACGACGTAGCTCGCGGCTATAATCGCGCGCGATGTGTTCATATAAACGGTTTCGCGTGTGCACTTGGACACGCTCGTGTCTGGGCGCTGGCGGACGAATGTATTACATTGCCTACTACATATCATCCAGCGCCGGGCTGTTTTAGCAACTTTGCTGGAAGAGGCCTTTTTGCCGGCGTAATTTCGCTTCCGACTTCGTTTCGCTTTTACTCCATGCTGGAAAAGAGAATTTTTCTGCTCTTCTGTCTGCTAACCGGCGAAGTCACTCCGGGATATTAACGTTAACGTTGTTACATTAATTATGGCGCGGGCTTGAACGAATTATGCTTTGTGGATGTGCCTCGGATTTTATAATAGTCCTTTTTATCTCGTTTCTCATTTGCCAGAGGATGAATTCGTTTAATCCTCTGACCGTCGACCGTGTATAAATTACTCGTGACGCAATAGATTAGTGGCCTTTTGTTATAGCGAGCCGTAATGTTGATAGAATTTGAACTCCTTTCGTGATATTTGTGACTTTTTCTTCATGTTAAGAGTACATATCTGACTTCCTAAGACTGCGGATCTCCGTGTCACACGTGTGTAATTTGTAAGTACTAAAGGTAGAGGTAACCTTTGTACATATAAGCGGTGTACATCGCTTATTTTCGCACATTTTTATTGACACGACTTAAAAATCACATTTTATGTTCGTTTCCGTGACTGCTCGTATAACAGGTATAATTGCAGCGATTCAAATAAAAGGAAATTTGGAAAGATTCACTTGTCATCACTGTCATTACTGCCACGTTGTAAGAACAAAAATAACACTGTTAACAAAACCTTTAACTAATACTAACATTAATTAAAATTTGGGGTGAAATACTTCTCTTAATCTTTCTAATATGTTTCTATCAAATGTCATTGTTGTTTTTATGCTTAAAAAGAACATCATGAAACATGGTCTCACGATTTGGATAAAAGCTTAACCTACGTTCAGTGTGCAAACTTGCACTCGCATATTGTACGTATAATATACAGGGTGCCCCATAATTATGTCAACAGCCGGAAAGGGGCGATTCCTAGGATCATTTGAAGAAACTTTTTCCTTGGCGAAAATGCAATCCGCGGCTTCGTTTACGAGTTATTAACGAAAAATACTGACCAATTAGAGGCGAGCTCGCGTAGCGTTTGGCGGCCGAGCCAATCAGCGGAACTGGACTTCGACCGCTCGTTGGTTCGGCCGCCACGCGCCAGCCGAGCTCGCCTCTAATTGGTCAGTATTTTTCGTTAATAACTCGTAAACAAAGCAGCGAATTGAGTTTTCGCTAAGGAAAAAGTTACTTCGAATGACCTCAGGAACCCCTCATTTCCCGGAAATGCCACAATTTTGAAATTCGCTCTATATGTACGTTCTTATCCCCGGCATTTAAATTTCAATGAACAGATAAAAACGACAAATCTATTGCATTACAAATACGATGATTTCAGTTTTAGAGATTCGAGCTAACAACATTTCCTTGCATAATGAAAAATGAATTTGTATACAATTAGGATAAAGAATGTAATCGGGGAAACACGACACCACCAATATCTAACCGCCAGCTTCAAAGATCTTTTTCACTCGCAGAAGACGAGCTTTGACGCGGTAACGAACTTGGTAACGAAACAGCCAGTGGCTACGTAACAGTGCGAATGCACGGGACGCCATTGAACAGTGACACGGCAGTGAGCTTTGTGGCAACCGGAAATGGAGCGGTGCTTTGAGCAGCGAAAACTTTCTTATGCCTCTGTCGCGTTTTCTCATTGTACGCGGGCCGGGGCTATCGTAACCGGAAGACGAAAAGAGGTCGAAATTTCTCGTGAAGAATGAAACGTTGGATTGCGGGCTCGGGAATCAAATTTTTTAGACTGCAAAGGCTTTTCACGGGGTCAGCCGTCCCACAGAGGGCTCACGATCCTCGAGGAATTTCAAAAGCGCGCTCAGATACGGAATCTTAACGACCCAGGAGCAAAGTTCGATTTTCATTGTCGCCGCGCCCCCGTGCGCATTGCATTTCCAAGTTTTTATCTGAGAAACACGAACACAATGTTGCATTAACTCTTTGAATACCGTTGCGGGGTCCTTTCGATCTAACAATAAGCCGTGATCGTTTATGGGAGTCTACTGTTAGATGTCGTAAGCAAATAAGCGTTGTAATGTCACGCAAATATGAGTGTCATATATCAAAATTATGATGAAGGATAATAAATGGTGCGCGAATAATTCTATGTAACTAATTTTATATAAGAGAATATCGCATAATAATGTATTATGTTTGCCATTGTGCTTGAAAAAGATTCGAGGATTAAACGTATGGAAATAAACTGTCATCAACATTAGATTTACAGAGTACAAAAAAAAACAGCTGTTTATATTCGTTTATAAAAATAACAATAAAACGATTGTTCTGATTTTTAACAAGTATTATTGTAACATTTGCAAGTGTTATTGTAAGTGATACATAAATTGAACAAATAACTTATAAATGTATCTTTACGATATGAATAATCGTAAATTAAAGAATTGGTGACCCGTCGTTTTGACAGGTTCTGTAAATCTAGTGTTAAATCTATTTAATTTACGGTTGTTGGGAACTATGTAGATTATGTGTAGAATGTGTGAACAACGCGATTACTCGCGAAATCTTGCTGTGTTACACGAACCTTGTATGGAAATGTAGATTTTCGAATGGAAAGTGAATGCGAAGTAAATGAAAATGAAATGAAAATATATTTTTAATGAAACTATTAAGTTATTTTATTATAAGTTATACGTCAAATAAACTAATTTCTTTGAAATGAATTTATAATCGATCAAAATTAGCTAGCACACGAAGCCAACTTGAAGCAGTGCATTTTTAATTAGACCTCAAAGTTTCGCGTATAAAATGTCGTTTATCCAGTGTTAATATCTACAATATATCTGGGGATACGACTTTCTTGAAACGAGTGGATTCGGAACTTCAGACATTCTAAATCGCGATGAAAAATTCTCGATAAAATCAAGGCATTCAAAATCGTGACTTTGATGTGAATAAAGTGTGGTCACCTGGCGTCCGATCAGTTGTAATAAACATTTGCAATACAACTTTCAAATCGTTTGCAAACATTAGAGGCTGTTTTACACGCCGGACGAACCTCAATCTTGGACTTTATAGTTATTTGCCACGGTAGAGTACAGCTACAGATTTCAACTAAAGAACAAGTATACGGTAAAATATATGTATAAATTCTGTTTTGAACTTTCTCTCCAGGAAATATGGATATAACATTCCTGAGAACCACTTCTATTAGATGAACATAAAGATAATAAAGATATAAACACTACTACTATACTTTACTACATACAGTAGTAAATTAGAGATTTATTCGTGTTGTTTCGTGTTGTTCATGTCGGGTCTCCTTGCGCTCTCCGGGAGAACTTGAATCCTCGATTTTATGATCATCGCGATCCATAGACAAATATACTTTATACCCCGAATTTATGTTCAAAAAATTTAAGTACCAACACCTTAATAACCACTCCCAGCAGGGGAACGTACGAGTATAAAAAACACGTGTTGGATGCTGTTATTCGAAGCATATAGAAATTCGTGTCTCATCTTTTTCCAGGTGAATATAAAATTATATTCAGATAAGGACGCGTTAGGAACGAACCACTGTCGACTTTAAACTCGCATGAGAGATCTGGTAAGGGGTTCGAAAAAGACGAAGTTTAATCCTTTGCACTCGAGTGGCGACTCTACGGCACCGTTAAAAACTGCTGTATCGCGTTTCAAAATAATTTCAACGTTATCAAATCGGTTTACATATAAAATCTGCTAAAAGTGTAACTGTTGCACGAGTCGCAAAATGCAATTTCATATGTATAAAGTGCATTAAGTTATATAAAATGGAAATACTATAGGCCGAAGAAACTACTTTGAATTTCGAGTTCAAATGTCTCCGATTGCAAAGGGTTAAACTTGAAGACATAAAGTAATCATTAGCCTGTTAGGAGTTTTATGCAACATAAAAATTGTCTGCACAAGACACAGGAGCTCTGTAGATATTTATTTCGTGTCTCGATCATTTTAATAAATTGAGAACAGTGCAACACAGTATTTTTAAATTTCTTAAATACTTTCGCTGTTTTCTATTCAATCGACTCGTTTTTGTTGTAACTGCATAAAATTCCCAGCTTAGTAATCATGATTATGATCATCAAATGCCCCGATCGTTGCAAGATTATCGGCATGTTTACGTACATTTTTCTGTTTCCTACGATTCGAAGTTGTCGTCGGCATCGAGACAGGTTGAAAGATCTGTAAAACCTAGAAACCGGCTCGGAGATGGAAAAATAAATTGAAATTGTCAGCTTTGTAGCATTTCGAACATCGAATAAAATTAGTTATACCGTTTCTACGTTATCGTAACCTGTATGAAAAGTATCAGCGAGAACCACTGGCATCGGAAGAGAGCTCGAAGATCCAAATCTAATCTGTCCCCGGGAGCAGTAAATTAGGAATTTAATCAGGCGCTGCGATACGGCGAAAGTGATTCGAACGACCGGAAAAATCTACCTCGGCGCTCCGATGCCGACTAATTGGAATCAATCACCGCGTCGATTGGACCGCCGACCGACTCGGACGTTCGACTGTATCTCCGTAGATCTCGGGGGAGGATAACGCGAGGAAAGGAAAACAGACACACACCCGGGACGGAAAATCCGGGGGAGAAGTTTGGAAACGCGCGCGCTGAGTAGAATCGGCGCTTTGATTTAGTATGAAAGTTTGCGGATACCAGGAATTGGGAATCGGGGCGCGCACCTGCGGAAATTCCGTGAGATCGAACGGATCGGCGGTTTCGCGGCTCGCTGGCTGCAGCCGCGTTTCCATCAAAGATTCTGCCGTGTGTTTCGGACCGGGCAGATTTCGGCGAAGTGTAATCCGATTTGCGCATTACCGATAACGATTAAAATGTAATCGTTGGTCCGATTGCGAGCCACTTTCTGCGATCGTAATTCACCACTGATTTGCAATCGCAATTGAACCAATTACAGCTAGCAATTAACAGGCTCGCTAATGGCGTTTATTTTAGCAGCGGTCTTCGTGCGTGTAACATTTTAATCTATGCATGCCATTGTTATCGATTACAAACAAATATATATTGTTGAACGGATTTTATTTAGTCGGACTGCGCAGTGACTCGCATCAATATTCAAACACCATTTAAAGCGGAATAACTTTTTTCAAATTTAACGATATTACTTCAATTTTGTTTAGATCACAATACTGGTCTAGTAGAAATTGGCTAAAAAATTGGTTTCTGAAAATTGCAATTGGTCGGGATGATAAATAAATTGAAATATGATGCTTTTTATGATGGATTTTCCAGCGTGCAACTAGCAAGCATTACACAATGCATTGTTCAAAATTTCCAATCAAATGCAATTTTTAAAAAATCTTGTAGACAATGCTTAATAGACTAGTCGCTCTAGCATCTAAATAAAAATATCATTGATATTTGTTAACACGCACATCTTCTGTCAGTATAAAAATATGTAAATACCATAAATACATAAAGATTTAATAATGACAATTAGTATGATATAAGTTTTAATTTAAGAATTATTCAACCATATTATAAAATGAAGTGTTTATATTTTCAGTAATTTCGTCCAACAAATATTTAAGAATATAAAATGTTTAGGTTCTTATAGAATTGCGATGCTTTTTGCAATATTTCTATAATATCATTATTATTGATCTGGGAAAAGAATTTTAGATTAACGCAGTGTCTCGAAAAGTGACACTGTCATCGTGGGTTTGAACAATTATCCGCATTGTAGTCATCGGATTACGTTTTGTTCAGCCCTAGGAACAGGACACGCTGAATTCCTGTGCACTCGGGCAACGAGTGGCTTTCCGAGGGCATAACGAGCCCAACCGGCACCATTATTCTTGGCTAATTAAATTCTTCGTTAATGAATGAGATAACACTGTTTGGGGAACCAAAGAACGATGCGTCGTTCCCAGCATCTAATCTCTTTCCCTTCCTTCTCGCTATTGGGTCTGCGGAGAATTGAATACTTTTTGTGCTCAAAAGGGTGAAACTGAAGGTAAAGGTGTCTTTTTTTACAACTAAATTACTACTTCATTATATATACTTGTTAAAAGAACCATATATTTTGTTAAAAGAACTCTACTATGATTTACTTCACTGCATTATAATGCCATTTTATGGCATTTGGAAATTCGTCAAATTACAAAAAAGAATTTCATAAACCTTAACCGTGTGCGGTGGGTTCGTGTAAAAGCAATGAATCAATTCTTACCTTTTCATTACTAACTGATAATAAATGCTCTGGTTTTAGCAAGGCTAAAAATTGAAATTATTTACCATGGAAATGTTATGTGTATGTTACGTTGTATCCTATTTGGAACGTGTTCAATAAAATCATTTGCGCCCTTGTATCTTCACATTATTCGCCAAAATCTATATCCGTCAAATCATTTAATACGTTCAGTGCCGCGTGAGTCACGTATGAGTGATACTAATTTTTAACTAGGTTTCTGAAATACATTTTTATTGTAATATATTGAACAAATTGAATGTTACTAGGATTTGTAGAATACAAAATACCTGAACTAATATTTCCTATGGAAAATTTTCACTTTCTAGTTTCGGTTTCGTTAATTAACACGTTGACTGCCACGCGTATTTACAACAAAATCTCCTACAGGCCACCCGTGCCGCTATAGGAAGCGTGCGCTGTTAATTCATATCTGTTTCTGTTCCTGCATGAACAGTTGGAATCTTTGCCGAGTACCGAATGGTATAACTTAAAATCTCTGCCCTTATTTTTTTTCAATAATGAAAAGAGATCGGATTGCCCGGAAGGAGAAGCATAAATAAAATTACATCGTCAGATTCTGATTTGGATACTGATAAATATAATCTTAGTGGTAATGAATGTTATGAAGATACTATTGACGAGATTTTACGAGAATTGGTCATGGAAGAAGAAAGAAATGTTGATGATACTGAGGAAGCTACAGTTCAAATAAAAGATACGAAATGGACCGATCAGAGGCACGAGCATATCTGAAGAAACAAACAACTTTTTGTCCAAGCTGTCCTGATCAACCTCAACTTTGCAGAGAATGTTTTAATGTTATACACTGCGAATAATTTTTTTAATAAACCATTTTTATAAGAATTCAATAGTTTCATTACCTTACCTCCTGTAGAATATTTGTCGAAATATTTTCGGAAATCCTTTGTAAGTAGTCAAATCAGCGTCACCCGAATTACGGGTGACGTGGCCTGATGAGAACTTTTGCTGTCACCCGAATACGGGTGACGCAGCAGTCAACGTGTTAAATGATTTTGATATTGTGTGAATTTTTCGAGTTGATATTCGGCATTTAGCGCGTTAATTACAGGTGATCTTCGATTAAGAACGGTTGTGCCATCGTCACGCGCAACGGGAGAAATTCAATCGTCAACGTTTGACACATAAGAGTCGCGCAACGGTGCGTCGGAAGTGATTAAGCTGCCAAAAGCTCCGATACAGAGCGCATATTCGATTGCCTCATAAATATCGAGCAAATTCGATAATTGCAACGCGTTGCCGGATAAAGGGTGCTGTAAGGCGCATCCGCGATTGGCCAATTTGTTCGAATAGGGCACCCATCGGTCTTTCGGGCATTTTGCTCGTCGAGCCGGAGCTCGCCACGAGAAGCATCGAAACAGCCGCAATTAGAATTGTCGGGCTCTTTTTCGGGGAAGACCGCACCGCCAACGGCGCTGACCGGATCTATCGTCGAGGCGGCGTTTAGGGGAATCTGGCAACGGGCCTGCGTGAGAAAGCGTTCGTAAAACTCTGCAAATCGAATTGTTAGCATTGTTGCAGATGCTCGATGATAGCCTAGAGTCTAGATTGACGCTTTGATGTTAATTACACTTATCACATTACTTCTTGATCTCTTTAGGATCTTAGATCCTAAATCATCCTAGCGCTGCATCATCGTCCCTTCTCCAGTCACTTATACGTCACTCCCGAAACACATATACATATATTATATACATATAGACATAATATTATATGTATATTATATACAATTTTATACACAAATGTATGTATATTATTTTCGGTTATTTTGAAAAAAAGAGTTTCTCCTATCTATCTCTTAATTTTTAAATGCCTTTACTATACCAATTACCAAATAAGGAAGGAGATTATATTCTGATATTCTGATTATCTGATTACGCTCACTGAGTTCAACATTCTCGTTAAATAAATTTTAAATTTTGAATTCTAAATTTTAAATCGATTTTAAAACGTGTTGTTTTTCTTCATCATTTGGTGCAATACTTATACGTAACAATTCCATAAACGAACCTAAATGTAAATGTTCCTACGAAAGTAATTAATTATATATTATCGCGATGTAAACTCTGCTCTAATTATTCAAAGACTTTTATAACCCCAGCCTAAAGAAAAACTCGGAATCTCTTTGTTCTAGTGTCAAGCATAAAAATGTTAATTGCGAAACTGAACATTACAGCCTGTCTACACATTTTCTATAAAAACTTTGTTTTCAATCAAAGGATCGTAAAACCTGAAAATAGCTTCACCATTCACGCAAATAATCCGAAATGCCGCGACTGAGATGTGACTTGATTATTTGGTCGCCAAGGTGAGAGTAAAAATAAGTAAAAGAAAAAAACGGGTAAAAATGGACTGCAGCAGCGCCGCAAGCGCGCGAATAAATTTCGAATTTTCTTCTGGCGTAGGAGAAGGAATTCTTCGGGCAGAAAAATGGGTTGTATAGTTTTTCATCGCGCGCCACCGGCGACGGAAGCAGGCAAATAGTTTTCTCGCGACGGAAACTCCGCGGTCCATTATCGTTCATGGAGTGCGTTCACGGGCGGCGAGCACCGTTAAACACGGGAGAGTGGCTCGCGGAAAAATTCAAAAAGTCGCAAGGACGGTTTTTGTTCATTAGCCAAGAACCTCCCTCCCGGCGACGAGAATTTCTTCTCCTTCCGGTGGAAGCCGAGAAAGACGGGAGAAGTCGCGCGGCGACGATGTTCTCCGCGACGGAAATTTTGCCACCGCACCGGAAAAAGGTTGGGCAACGTCGATCCATAAGCTCGCGTTACGCTCGAGATGCGAGTGCACTTTCCGTAATGAGAAATATTTCACTTGTTTACCGACGGCATTGATAATTCGCAGCTGCTTGTCGATGGTTGAGAAATCTGGAACGGACGAGCCTTTTACCAGCATTTATTTTTATAACTGCACCGCTGAATTTTATACAGATTTGTATCGCTGTAGAAGAATTTTAAACGACAGAGATTTAATGTATTTTCTCTGTTTTTTTTTTAGTGTCAGTTAATCGAACAGTGACATTTTACAGTTGTGTCAAACAGTCTAGTTTGTAGGTTGGAATCTTTTTAAACATTTGAGGATAGATGAAGGGTGAACGCGGTTTTTAAAAGAATAATGTTTTGGGTATATTGTTACTACGTTCAAATCATTGTATATGTATAAGCAAACCGATTTGGTACATCATGTACCAAAAATTCATATGATAATGTTCCAGTAACGGCAAAACTAGTATCGTTAGAACGCAAGATATTCCACAAGCCACAAACTTGAGTTTAGATATTTTTAAATAACTTCTCAAGAATTACGTATGAAAGAGCAGAAAGAAACAAGTTATTTAAAGTTAACGATAGCGACGAATAAAAGTGGAAAATAATAAGAATATTCGTTACAATTAGTGAATGAATAATCTTATTTTAGAGATAAATAAAAAAAGATAAAGTTGATTTTAATAAATATTGTTAACATAAAGTATGAAGCAATTTGTAACGATGAAGTTTATTTCCATATAAATATCACTAACATAATCTATAAAGAAATATATACAAATGAAGTTTATTTTAATAATTATTGCTAACGTAGAGTATAAAGAAACATATAAACATGAAGGTTTTAAAATAAATATCGTTGACATAAAATATAAAGTAATATACGAAGATAAAGTTTATCGTAATAAAAATGACTAATACAAATAAATATAAAGATGTAACATACTAAAATGAAATTGTTCATTTAACATTTACAGGGTGTTTTATAGTGTCCCTACTGTACGGATACTGTCGTCTGTCATTGTACTTACTGAATAGTGTAATCAGTGATTCGAAATGACGCGATTAGAAGGAAAAATCTGAAGAATCTCCGTGGATCGGGTAAACCGGGAGGAGACGGTTTCCCAATGTTTCTTTCGTTCGCCGCTGTTTTCCTAAACTCCTCCGAAGCGCAGGGAACGACAGATTTAGAGGCCGGTAGGTCACGAGATATCTTTGATATTTATTTAGCCGGGAACGGGGAGCTAATAAATTCGGCGAGTAGACGGTCACCGGCTTATTTCGACCCTCCAGATAAGGGTGCATAATTTAAGAGGGAAAGAAGCTGCGTGCGTGAGGGAAGGGAGAGATAGGGGAGGAAGAGAGGGAAAGGGGTGGGAGGGATAAGCAGAGATGTAGAGAGGAGAGAAGAGGAGGAAAAGAGAAGTTGAAGAGAGAAAAATAGAGAGAGAGAGAGAGAGAGAGAGAGAGAGAGAAGAGAGGGAGAAAAAAGAGAGAAGAGAAAGAGGAGCAGAACAGAGAAAAATAAAGAAAGAGAGGAGAGGAGCAGAACAGAGAAAAATAAAGAAAGAGAGGAGAGGAGAGAAAGAGAAGCAGAACAGAGAAAAATATAGAAAGAGAGGAGAGGAGCAGAACAGAGAAAAATAAAGAAAGAGAGGAGAGTAGCAGAACAGAGAAAAATAAAGAAAGAGAGGAGAGGAGAGAAAGAGAAGCAGAACAGAGAAAAATATAGAAAGAGAGAAGAAAGAGAGAGGGAGAGAGAAGAGAAAGAGGAGCAGAACAGAGAAAAATAAAGAGAGGAGAGGAGCAGAACAGAGAAAAATAAAGAAAGAGAGGAGAGGAGAGAAAGAGAAGCAGAACAGAGAAAAATATAGAAAGAGAGGAGAGGAGCAGAACAGAGAAAAATAAAGAAAGAGAGGAGAGTAGCAGAACAGAGAAAAATAAAGAAAGAGAGGAGAGGAGAGAAAGAGAAGCAGAACAGAGAAAAATATAGAAAGAGAGGAGAGGAGCAGAACAGAGAAAAATAAAGAAAGAGAGGAGAGTAGCAGCACAGAGAAAAATAAAGAAAGAGAGGAGAGGAGAGAAAGAGAAGCAGAACAGAGAAAAATATAGAAAGAGAGAAGAAAGAGAGAGAGAGAGAGAAGAGAAAGAGGAGCAGAAAAGAGAGAAAAATAGGGAGAGATAGGAGAGAAAGAGGAGCAGAACAGAGAGAAAAATAGAGAAAGAGAGGAGAAAAAGAAACAGAGGACCTCAGCACACTCTTTCATGCTGATATACGTCCTCATTTTACCTCAACGGTAAGATGACGCCAGAAGGTCATGAATGGGACTCCTCGAAATCTTCTTAAGCATCTTATAAATCCCTAGTCACTCTTCATGAGCCGTGCCGACGCCGACTCGCCGCTGAACCGCAGTTCGAATTTTTCGGAGGAAACCAGGCTCTCGCGTTGGAGACTGGGACTGGCGATGAGCGCTTTATACCGCAACCCTGCTAGAAATGACGGCTGTAATTGCTTTCGTTTCGAACCCCACTGCTTACTCTCTAAGACTCTAGGGTAAACTGTGACACGCTCGCAAGTATACGCTAGGGTCAAATCTTTAGGTTGGCTAGAAAAATAATCGACGCTATTTCGATGTTTTCGGTCACAGTACAGTTGATCTTCCCCGGTTATCCGAATTAATCATGAATGCACGCTTGGGTAATAGAAGATTTATTCAGATACGATGCTAGATTAAATCTTGACTGATTCTTGCAATAAATGATGCCCCATATGGATTACAGTAACAAAATCTCGGTCATCTTATTCCTATTTAGCGCATAAAAATTTAAAAAAATTCTCTACTCATTATTGAAACGCAAAATTGATATTGCATAATATTATTAGAAGAATTGTGAGCTTTTCTTTTTATTCAAATTATTTATTAATATCGATTTAAGCTAATCGCAGCTATTTCTGAATAATTGAGACAGGAGTTATTTAACCGGCGAATATAAATTGCGAATAACTGCGAGTGAATTTTGAATCAAATAATAATCGCTGTTTGAACATTTTCAATAAAAATGGTTTGACGGATATAAAATAGCCACGCTGGGAGATTCAATGTTTAAAAATAATATCGGAAGATACATTGTGAGTGATTTTGCTGATGGATGCATGCAGGGATCAGTGAAATGAAACGTGTTCCATTAAAGCAACATTCGTTGTTCCAAAGAGTTTCGTAAAAATAGATTGCCGAATATAAAGCTGTTGCAGTATTTCGAGAGGCTCGTGGACAGAAACTATTATCGGGGATTGAACTCGGGCTTATTCTATTATTCAGTAAATCCGGAACGAATACGACAGCATTTAGCTAAAATAACCTCGACTGCTTTCACGTTTTTAAGAGCTCGGGAATAATAGCTCGATCGAAGTTGGGGTGAATATTGAACGACCGTGTTATTTTTCGTTAACGTACGAAAGCTATCAGTGCCGAGTACGGAATTTTATTATCAGAAACGAACTCGGGATTTTATTTATGAAAGTATTGTACTTCGAATAATATCTATGCAACGAAACATTCGCTCTTATTTCTTTTAGAATCTTTCAAGTTCTGGAAACTTAAACTCCGTTAATATTTATAATCGCGTAACTGCAATATTGTTTCTATTTTAAGCGAATCTCGGCGTTTCGCCTCCGCGTAAAAAAAGCTGAATTTCGGGGTACCAATATTCCTGAAAGAAATAATCGAAATATTTCTTCGGTGAACGAACTCTGGTTCTTCGAATCGGCGACACATTACTCATCAGAACGGATAAACACTCTGCTACCGAAGCAAAAAATCTATACAAAACTCCACACCGGGACTTAAATAATCACTGACTAAACTATCAAACCAATTGAACATCCTGCTATCGTTGAAACAAAATACCGCCCAAGCAATTACTACAGAATATGTACATAGTATAAAGCATAACTTACGCTATTGATAATTAGATTATAAATTTTCACGGAAATTGAAGTACTCGTGGTCACGAGCATTCATAAAGTAAACAGTAGTATAGAAAGGTTCAATCTTCATGAAAAAGTTGAACATTTCCTATTTCAAATCCATCAAAATGGCAGCCGTATCTCACAAAAATACTATTTCTCAATGTTTAAATTTTTCGTTTCTCATATAAGTTGAAGAAAGAATTTCCATTTAAAAAATCCTTCGTTCGTCAACCCAATAAAATCGTATGTTTCATTTTAGATGATCCTCGAAAACGACTTTTAAAAGAGAGTCTGTTGCTCTGAGGTATTTTTAAAGATTCTGCCACGTAAACATTTCTACGAGTTGTTCAATACATGTGCCTTCAAATAAGGTACGAAAAATATTCCAAAACAAATCACATTTATCACGTAATTCTAGAAACAATTCCTGTAATTCATATTTTTAAATTAATTAACTAGGTAAATAGTCTTAATAAAAAAGAGACTTTAGTTTTGTAAGAATTCCTGTAATTCATATTTTTCAAATTAATTAACTAGATAGATAATCTTAATTAAAAAAGACAATAGATTTTATATAAGCATGCATTTATGCGAAAAACAAGTACTACATCAAACCCAAAGCAGCGAAATTGTTCGAAGAATTCAAAAGTGTTATATCGCATTATTTTCAACTAATTAAGATTATTGAGACACGAAACAAATGTCTTCGCAGCTCCTGTTTCTTACGACTCGTGCACGCAATAATTATTTTGCACGAAAATCCGCGACCTTGTTATCACAGAAATGACCAGTTTCACGTAATTATGGAAACCGCTGGGAGCAGAGACACGGGAGACAAAAACTGGAGCAAACAAGTTAACCAGTCGATCGAGAACGATAATTGCGCAAGAAAATCGAGACTTCCGGGTGGGTCGGTTTTTTGTGAACACATGAGTGGGGAGACCTCAGGGTTTAGGTTCAGGGTGGTCCGTGGCGAGCATTATTACAGGCGCCGCGTTTCGAACGAAGACAAAGCCGGCCCCCCTCCCCGTCCTTGGGGCCCTTTTGCGGCCCGTGAGGCCCGCGAGGGAATCTCTGCTGTACTGTTAAAATTAGGAGTAAGATCTAAACGCTGCCTCCCCCTCCCTCCCTCAAGCCGTCTCTCCTCAAATTTTTTTTAACTGATATTTACGAGGCTATCGATATTTCTACTCCGGGAACTGACGCTGGACAGACTTTTGACCCTTATCTGAACAAGCGCGATTTCCAGACTCTTGTGAAATTATGGGAAGACGAACTATCGTAGGCGTGTCCTTTTGCTGGAAGCAGACCGCAAACCAGACGCGATAATGGTCGAACGTGAGAAGTAGACGCCCGACGAGAATGTGGGCAGCAAATTATGTCGGTGAAAGAACTTTCTCTCACGAATGGGAAACGAGTAATTGCCTGAATATTAATTAATTTTTTAATTAAAAAGTAAAATAACTTAAATTTAAAAAAAATACATCTTATTCGATAAACATAAAGTTAACCATGTCAGTGTCCGGTGTAACCGGCTTCACTATCCTATGGCATGCTTGTTTAAAAACAGTTTATTATCGAACGTAAATATGTCAACCTTTTGAACTTTAGGCTATTTCATCTCCAAAATGAAGACTTTCGTTTCAACATACAGTATGTATTTCCATTTGGTATGATTGTCCTTACTCGATGCATATGAAGTCGTACCTGTTTGCTTATAGAAGACTTCGATTTTTTAACAATTTATTCAATGCAAGCAAATTTAATCGCGTGAAAATTCTTTTGAAAGATAGTATAGCAATTTTTAGCGGCGCCTCAGATAAAGAGAAATATAACACACAAAGTCAGATCAACTTTTTTAATAATAGAAGAGTGGAAATGACAAGATTTATTATGGCCATTGCTTCGATTACGAAATTATTTAAAGTATTGATTTTCAAAGTGTTAAGGTAAATATTGCCTTTTATTAGCTTACGTATAATAAATTAAATAATAATGACTTTATATATATTAGTATTTTCTTTTGTTTCAATAAGTTAGACATAGAATAGAAAACACTTTTGCTGTATTATTTGAAAATTCCTCTGTCCGAACTCATGGCTCGTTATTACCTCGAACAAGTACTTAAAAAGTCCAAAAATTATTATAAATTAAAATTGATATTTATATAATGTATAATTAATAATATATAATTAATACAAATTATTATTATACTATTATAGTTATTATAAATATTATAATTAATTATTATTATTTTTTAAATCATCACTGTAAGTAACATTTTTAATCGCACCATATATAACGCTATTTTACAGCTCGATATAAAATTTGGTATAATATTAGGCTAGCTATTTTAGCATAAAATAACAAATAACGTGCTTTTCACGTTCAACGTTCACAAGTCGGTTATATCCGTGAAGATTTTTATAGCCGACGAGGACGATGATGAAATTCTGTTGCTGGGATTAACAGTATTAAAACGTCTAACGTGTCCATATCCCAGAGACCGGGCTCCATCCATCACGAACTTGTCCGCGGCTAATCCCAGAGCGGGAATCGCGAAATGGAAAACGTTCGTAGCTTCGCTAATCTGCTAATAATCCCGCGTAGTTCTCCAATAACTCGCGAGGGACACATGGATCTCCGGTCCAGGCACGAAGGTGCCGTATCGGAGCAAACATCGAAGGGAAAACAGGATTTCGGCTGCTGCGTCCAATAACGTATTGATCGAGACCTCCATTCCGCGTCTCTTCTCGGATTTGAAAATCATTGCACGCTTTTAGTGTTGTTAAGCGGTCTCTCTAACTACGAGTGAGAGCAATTTTTAGAAAGCAATATTTTCTAGAGGAAAATGATTCGGA